>NC_136865.1:29929312-29963618 GCF_951799975.1 Gobius niger | reverse complement strand
ATCCATTCATTTATTCAAAGACTCATCTTTTCAAACTGGCTTTTAATGCATAGAATAGCCATTTTTTTGTCACATTTTTGTATTTTTTTTGTGAAACTTTTGTATTTTTTTGTTACATTTTTATCACATTTTTGTCACATTTTTGTCATTTTTTTGTCATTTTTCGTCAATTTTTTTTAATCAAATTTGTCAATTTTTTTGTTACATTTTTGTATTTTTTTGTCATTTTTTTTGTTACATTTTTGTATTTTTTTGTCATTTTTTTTGTCAAACTTTTGTATTTTTTTGTAAATTTTTTATCACATTTTTGTCACATTTTTGTCACATTTTTGTCATTTTTCGTCATTTTTTGTCAATTTTTTTATCAAATTTGTCAAACATTTTTGTGACATTTTTTTTTTTGGTCAAACTTTTTTTTGGGTCACATTTTTATCAAATTTTTGTCGTTTTTTGTCACATTTTTGTCATTTTTTTTGTCATTTTTCGTCAATTTTTTAATCAAATTTGTCAAATTTTTTTGTTACATTTTTGTCTTTTTTTTGTCAAACTTTTGTTATTTTTTTGTCCATTTTTTATCACATTTTTGTCATTTTTCGTCATTTTTTGTCAATTTTTGTCAATTTTTTATCAAATTTGTCAATTTTTTTTGTCACATTTTGTTTTTTTTTGGTCAATTATTTTTTTTGTCAATTTTTTTTTGTCACATTTTTATCACATTTTTGTAATTTTTTGTCACATTTTGTCATCTTTTTGTCATTTTTTTTGTTCATTTTTGGTGACATTTTTGCTACTTTTTCATCAATTTTTCATCACTTTTTTGTCAATGTTTCTCGCTTTTTTGTCACATTTCCATCATTGTTTTCGTCTCAGTTTTGTTGCTATTTTCACAGCTTTTTCCCAGAAGCTTTTGGATTGGGGTAAAGCCAAACTGGAGAAAATGTGCTCGGTTCAGGCGGGAGTTAAGGGGTTAAAGTGCACAAATATAACACAATAAAGGAAAAGATAAGGAGCCATTTTCTCCACTGGGTTAAAGTCATGTGACCTCAGTTCATTTGTGCTCAGAGAGAAGACAGTTTTTGTTTTACATAAATCCGGCCGTTATAGAAATATTAACCTTGAACCTTGCCTGAAATGTTTTGACCGTTACCATAGTTACCACAATAGGGCTCTGAAATGTAATGTTTCTTTTCTTGCAGAGCGTCTCGTGTAACTTCTGCTCATACGTGGGCCGTGCACAGAACAACACCCGCCGGCTGCAGATTAAAGGCGTTATTTGCGATACATGCGGCGTAATCTCTGGGGGATTTTGGCGATATGACCCCAGTCCAAAGCTTCTGGAAAAAAGCTGTGAAAATAGCAACAAAACAGAGACGAAAACAATGATGGAAATGTGACAAAAAAATGACAAAAATTCAATAAAAATTTGACGAAAAAATGACAAAAATGTGACAAAAAAAATGACTAAAATTTAACAAAAATTTTACCAAAAAAATGACAAAAATGTGATAAAAATTGGACGAAAAAATGACAAAAATGTGATTAAAAAATTCCTAAATTTGATACAAATTTGACAAAAATGTGACAAAAAAATGACCAAAATTTGATTATAAATTGGACGGAAAAATGACGAAAAAATGACAAAAAAATGACAAAAAAATGACAAAAATGTGATTAAAAAAATTCCTAAAATTTGATACAAATTTGACAAAAAAATGACAAAAATGTGACAAAAATGAGTTGAACACCCAACAAAAAAATGATGGAAAAAAAATCTGATGACGTGAGGAAAAAGATCCTCTCGGTTCAGGCGGGAGTTAAGGGGTTAAAATGCACAAATATAACACAATAAAGGAAGAGACAAGGAGCCATTTTCTCCACTGGGTTAAAGTCATGTGACCTCAGTTCATTTGTGCTCAGAGAGAAGACATAAATCCGGCCGTTATAGAGATATTAACCTTGAACCTGAAATGTTTTGACCGTTACCATAGTTACCACAATAGGGCTCTAAAATGTGATGTTTCTTTTCTTGCAGAGCGTCTCGTGTAACTTCTGCTCATACGTGGGCCGTGCACAGAACAACACCCGCCGGCTGCAGATTAAAGGCGTTATTTGCGATACATGCGGCGTAATCTCTGGGGGATTTTGGCGATATGACCCCAGTCCAAAAGCTTCTGGAAAAAAGCTGTGAAAATAGCAACAAAACTGAGACGAAAACAATGATGGAAATGTGACAAAAAAATGACAAAAATTCGATAAAAATTTGACGAAAAAATGACAAAAATGTGACAAAAAAATGACAAAAGGTGACAAAAAAATGACAAAAATTTTAAAAAAAATTGACAAAAAAATGACAAAAATGTGATAAAAATTGGACGAAAAAATGACAAAAATGTGATTAAAAAAATTCCTAAAATTTGATACAAATTTGACAAACAAATGTCAAAAATTTGACAAAAAAAAGACAAAAATTTAACAAAAATTTAACAAAAATTTGACAAAAATGTGACAAAAAAAGACAAATGTGACAAAAAATGACAAAAATTTGACAAAAATTTGACAAAAAATTGACAAAAAAATGACAAAAAATGTTTTAAAATTTGATAAAAATTGACGAAAAAATGACAAAAATGTGATTAAAAAATTCCTAAAATTTGATACAAATTTGACAAAAAAATGACAAAAAATTGACCAAAAAAAAGACAAAAATTTGACAAAAATGTTTTAAAATTTGATAAAAATTGACGAAAAAATGACAAAAATGTGATTAAAAAATTCCTAAAATTTGATACAAATTTGACAAAAATGTGACAAAAAAATGACCAAGATTTGATAAAAATTGGACGAAAAAATGACAAAAATGTGATTAAAAAAATTCCTAAAATTTGATACAAATTTGACAAAAAAATGACAAAAAATTGACCAAAAAAATGACAAAAAATTGACAAAAATTTGACAAAAAAATGACAAAAAATTGATAAAAATTTGATAAAAATTGACGAAAAAATGACAAAAATGTGATTAAAAAAATCCTAAAATTTGATACAAATTTGACAAAAATGTGACAAAAAAATGACAAAAATTTGATACAAATTTGACGAAAAAATGATAAAAATGTGACAAAAGTGAGTTGAACACCCAACAAAAAAATGATGGAAAAAAAATCTGATGACGTGAGGAAAAAGATCCTCTGGGTTCAGGCGGGAGTTAAGGGGTTAAAGTGCACAAATATAACACAATAAAGGAAGAGACAAGGAGCCATTTTCTCCACTGGGTTGAAGTCATGTGACCTCAGTTCATTTGTGCTCAGAGAGAAGACAGTTTTTGTTTTATATAAATCCAGCCGTTATAGAGATATTAACCTTGAACCTAGCCTGAAATGTTTTGACCGTTACCATAGTTACCACAATAGGGCTCTAGAATGTGATGTTTCTTTTCTTGCAGAGCGTCTCGTGTAGCTTCAAACACATTGGATCTGCTCATACGTGGGCCGTGCACAGAACAACACCCGCCGGCTGCAGATTAAAGGCGTTATTTGCGATACATGCGGCGCAATCTCTGGGGGATTTTGGCGATATGACCCCAGTCCAAAAGCTTCTGGAAAAAAGATGTGAAAATAGCAACAAAACTGAGACGAAAACAATGATGGAAATGTGACACAAAAGTGACAAAAAATGGACGAAAAAATGACAAAAATTTGACAAAAAAAATGACAAAAATATGACTAAACTTTGAGAAAAATTGGAGAAAAAATGACAAAAATGTGACAAAATGTGACGAAAAAATTACAAAAACGTGACAAAAATTTGAGAAAAAATGACAAAAATTTGACCAAAAATGTGACAAAAAATGACAAAAATGTGATAAAAAATTGACGAAAAAATGACAAAAATGTGATAAAAATTTGACAAAAAATGTGACAAAATATGACAAAAAAATGACAAAAATGTGATAAAAATTTGACAAAAAATGTGACAAAATGTGACGAAAAAATGACAAAAATGTGATAAAAATTTGACAAAAAAATGACAAAAATGGGACAAAAATTTAACAAAAAATGTGACAAAAATGTGATAAAAATTGTGACAAAAAAATGTAACAAAAATGTAACAAAAATGTGACAAAAAAATGACAAAAATGTAACAAAAATTTGACAAAAAAATGACAAAATGTGACAAAAAAATTACAAAAACGTGACAAAAATTTTAGAAAAAATGACAAAAAAATGTAACACAAATTTGACAAAAAATGACAAAAAATTGACTAAAAATGAGACAAAAAATGACAAAAATGTGACAAAAATGTGATAAAAAATTGACGAAAAAATTCCAAAAAATTGACTAGAAATGTGACAAAATGTGACAAAAAAATTCAAAAAATTTGACTAAAATTTGACAAAAAATGACAAAAATTTAACAAAAATGTGACAAAAAAATGACAAAAATGTGATTACAAAAATTCCTAAGATTGTATACAAATTTGACAAAAAAGTGACAAAAATGTGACAAAAAAATGACAAAAATTTGATACAAATTTGACGAAAAAATGACAAAAATGAGTTGAACACCCAAGCAAAAAATTATGGAAAAAAAATCAGATGACGTGAGGAAAAAGATCCTCTCGGTTCAGGCGGGAGTTAAGGGGTTAAAGTGCACAAATATAACACAATAAAGGAAGAGATAAGGAGCCATTTTCTCTACTGGGTTAAAGTCATGTGACCTCAGTTCATTTGTGCTCAGAGAGAAGACAGTTTTTGTTTTATATATAAATACAGCCGTTATAGAGATATTAACCTTGAGCCTGAAATGTTTTGACCGTTACCATAGTTACCACAATAGGGTTCTTCGCCGCATCAACTCCAGGCTGTTTACAGTGTCCACTCTGAAATGTAATGTTTCTTTTCTTGCAGAGCGTCTCATGTAGCTTCACACTCGTTGGATCTGCTCATACGTGGGCCGTGCACAGAACAACACCCGGCGGCTGCAGATTAAAGGCGTTATTTGCGATACATGCGGCGTAATCTCTGGGGGATTTTGGCGATATGTTTTTTACCACGGCGGCGGCGGCGGCGGCGATGGCGATGGCGGTATCACAGGGACACGCCTCGGGAGCAGGAACACGCACCAGTCAGAGGCAGATGAATCAATAATTCGTTATGATGCAGAGCTCGCCCCCGGCTCCGGCTGAGCACACGTGGGCTGTGAGAAAAACAATGCGCGGTTACTGACGGTCACAGGTTCCGTTCCCAGGCATGAGTTTGCACGATCTCCCTGTTGTACGTGGGAAGAAAAAGCATGTACGCCGTTTGGGATTTCTCACATTTCTGCCTAAATCGGTCACTAAAAACACAGGAATTAATAAACAGTGTCTGCTTTAACTAATCAGTTCATCTTCTGGCCGAACCTCAGATGAGATGAGAGAAGCAGCTTTCTCCTTTTAAGTCTCTGCTAAACATAAAACCTTCCTGCTGATATTAAAAGCTGGCTGAAAACACATTTTCCTTAACCCCTTACCCCCCACCTTCAGTGCACATTATCTCCAGTTTGGCTTTACCCAAATCTAAAAGCTTTAAAAAAAAAAAAACGAGACCTACACTTTACAAGGTTTACATACCCTGGCAGAATTTTAGATGTTTTGACTATTTTTCAAAGAATATGAAAGATAAGTTCTTTTTTTTTCTCTCTCTCTCATAGTTAGTGTTTGTGTGATGTCATTCATGGTGAAACAACTGAGTTTGCCCTTTTTAAATTATAATGAAAAATGAAAATACCAAAATGACCCTGATCAAAAGTTAAAGAGGGTGTGTGTTATGCTTTTTTCAGTCACATAGCACAGTCTATATCACACTACAATGATGAGCAAACCTTCTGTTGGTCTGTAAATGCAGTAAATTAGAATAACTGCCTTGTATAAAATGTCTCTCTCAAAATGGCTGTAGTGAATGTCTTGAAATAGGCCTCTGTCTCTTTAAGAACCTCTGAGCCTTTCCGACACGCCCCCTCCACACGCTGTCTGTGGCATCAGTGGGGAGGGGGTTCTGCTGAGGAGCAGTGGTTGGTTACTCGGCTGGTGACGAAAGCTCGGAGGCGTCTCCAGGAGGTGGGGGCGTTCCTAGGAGGACTCAGGCAAACCTATCCCTAAAATGGCCGCCATCAGAGTTTTTACAGATTACTCAAAAATACGTGAATGTGCCAAGGCAACACTTCAGGCATGTTTTTAATGAGGGAATGACAGAATAACATGATGTAAAGCTTGGAAAAGTCGATTTTGCATAATACCCCCCTTTAAAGGATCTGTATCATGCTATTTTAGCCATTCCAAAGTTAAGTATAGGCATGTATATGATATATTGTACCTCTACCATTATGGAGCATTCATTTTTGTGATAAATATAAGTGTTTTCTGGAGGTATTTTTCAAACCCGGAAGACAAAACGCTTTGATTCAGTTAACTCCGCCCCCTCTCTCCGCTCATATAACTTTACCGTAATATAAATAAACAACAATAAGTGAAGTTGCTTCACGATGCAGTTATACGGAGTTGACATCTGCAACACAGCTTCATAAATGGCTAACACACATGCTAATATGCTAACACACATGCTAATATGCTAACACACAAGCTAACACGCGTTTGGACTGACTCACCCTCTGCTCCATCGCTGTTTACATTGTGGGACTTGCGTTGGTTATAAAAGTTAATCCACTTTGGTTCTGACGAAGGTTCACCAAACATCCATCAGAGACAGTCACAGAAAAACACTATTTCGGTGAAAGTCGCTGAATCCCGGAGAAAAAAACACTTCTGATGACGAGTGGCCTCTGCTTGAAAAAGGTTGAATAAACTCCCGTCCTCGTAGCCAAACGCGCTTCTTTTTCTCCGTGACATGATCGTTAGTTAAGAATAAGAACAGGTGTGTCCAGTTATAACGAGCTCCATCTTCAGCTGCAGCGCAAACATGACTGATCTGTTCAAACGCTCAGGGGATGTGTTTGTTTTGGCCACAGCTGACCTGGAAGCACCTCGGGCACATCCTTTCTTTTTTTTTTTTTCCTTCACTTTTTTTTTCTCTTTGTTTCTCTCTTACAAACAGAAATAATGAAAAAGCTGTTTTACAAATTAAAATCAGGCTGTAAGACATTACATTACAGACGTCGAGCACTTCCGTTCCGCTGTTACGACACAACTGAACAGGTCAGTCGTTCACCAGGAGAGGGCGGAGCCTCAGAGAGCAGGATTCAGGAGGATTACTGAGAACTGCGTGAATGAAGCCACAAACCACTCTGGGGGTGTTTTTGATAAGGAAATAGCATAACAACAGAGCTAAAAGCTCCAAAAAGTCGATTTTGCATGATATAGGACCTTTAACATACCCCAGTGTTTAATACTGTGTATTTCTCCCTTTAGCATCAATGACAGCTTGGAGTCTTTTAATAATATTAATAATAATAATGCATTAGTCGTATATAGCGCTTTTCCAGACGCTCAAAGTCGCTTTACAATTCCGTGCATTATTCATTCACTTCATACTCGGACACCAATCTGTGGACATCAGCGACCATCACTCACTCACTCACTATATTCACCACAGGCTTCCTGGTGTTTCCCAACGGTCTCCCATCCAAGTCCTTCCCTGCTCAGCTTCCGAGGTCTGACGGGATCAGGCATAGAAAAGGCGACATGGCCACATACATCATTATGGAGGAGGTTCTCTACTGTTTCTGATGGTAAAGTGGCCCATTCTTCATGACAAAAAGCCTCCAGTTCCTGTAAATCCCTAGTCTTGCATGAACTGCACGTTTGAGATCTCCCCACAATGGTTCACTGATACTGAGGCCAAATCTGACATAAAACTGCAGCGACACAAAAGCGAAGAAAAATAAGACCTCCATACATGACGTTGTGTGTTCCTCCCAAAATATACAGCACATATTCAGTGGACTGATGGACCCAAAGCTGAACAGTTTGGGAGGAACACACAGCTTCATGTGTGGAGGACAAATGGAACAGCACCGACATCTGAACCATCTCCTCACTGTGAAGTCTGGAGCAGGACAGTCATGGTCTGGGGCTGTTTTGTTTCCTCAGGGCCTGGACAGCGTGACATCATCAACAGAAAAAGTATATTCACAGGTTTATCAGGATAAGTAAGTAAGTGAACCCCTGTATTAAACATCTGCTGACCCTTCTTCTGCAGCAGTGTCCGCTCAGGATGAATCTCGGACCAGTTCAGCGAGATTCAGGGGGTGCACTTACTTATTCCTCCCTGTCCTGTGAATGTTTACATGTTATGGCCTGTATAAATATAATAAAATATCAATATTTGGCACTGGAGGATCAGAGATATTAATGTGGCTTCAATATTATAAAGTGCTTTACAAAAATTTTTTTTAAAAAGATTTTACAGATGCAGCTCCCTTAAAACGGGTGTAACATGAGATCAGCATTTTGGTTGAGCTGTAGGCGATGAATGGAGTTTCCTCATCTTATTTAAACTGGTATTGCTGTAATATTTGTCCGGTAGCATCTGTAATTGTATCAAGTGTTCGCCGCGCTGGACTGATTGCTCAGATGTGATGAATGATCTCAGCAGGAGCAGAGAAACAATTAGCGGCGTCTCCTCCTCCTCCACTCCCAGCACTCCCATCACCTCCCCCCCCCGGCTCCCGGCGTCTCATCTCCCCCCGCGGTCACAGCAGTCGATCATCCACAGCTCCACACAGACACAACAGACCAGACGCGTGGAGGAAAGTGGGGTGAGCGGGGTCAGGATGAGCCGCTCATAGAGAAGAGACCGTGAAGATTGTGGAGCAAGAAAAAAAGGATTCCTCGAAAACCATCGGCGCCGGTTTCTGTTTTACCCAGAGAGTCAGAGTCAGACTCGATCTCACTGATTATGAAGCGGGTGGTCTGGATTACTTACACAGCTAAATGAGCAGAGCTTTACTGAGTGCTTGATTTTAAAAGTAACTAAGTGAGATTAAAAGTTCCTTTATTAGTTACATTAATCAGCTGCGACGTCACCTCCTCGCCTCAAAATGCAAATGGCGCCCGGTTTTTCCAATACTCTCGTTATTGGAATCAACAAAGCTCCGCAGGAGGTGTTTCCTCTTTGATTTCATGTACAGTTTTAGTCCCAGACCTGCTCTGGTTCCATTATGAGCCTCAGAGCCACAGGTTTAAACCCGTATAAACCGTCAGACAAATGATCCGCTCAGAAATAATGTGCAGCTTACGTATAGACGAGAGTCCTCCTCCTCCTGCAGCACCTGGAGCTCCTCCTGCA
Source organism: Gobius niger (assembly GCF_951799975.1). Taxonomy (NCBI): domain Eukaryota; kingdom Metazoa; phylum Chordata; class Actinopteri; order Gobiiformes; family Gobiidae; genus Gobius; species Gobius niger. The sequence goes on along the minus strand of NC_136865.1, from coordinate 29,954,335 downwards.
GCACCTGGAGCTCCTCCTCCTGTAGCACCTGGAGCTCCTCCTGTAGCACCTGGAGCTCCTCCTGTAGCACCTGGAGCTCCTCCTGCAGCACCTGGAGCTCCTCCTGCAGCACCTGGAGCTCCTCCTCCTGTAGCACCTGGAGCTCCTCCTGTAGCACCTGGAGCTCCTCCTCTGTTTCCCTCAGTGAATGAATGACGTTCTCCTCTCCTGTCGTAGCTCCTCCTCACGGTCCTGAATCTTCTCTCCATCAAATGTCCACGTCCTGGGACATGAGTGTCCAAGTCAGCGAGGATTTGTCCCAAAGTGTGAGATAAACCAGCGGCAGCTAAAGCAGACGAGCTAGTTAGCATCGTAATGCTACCTCCAGGAAAATCCGTTTAGACGTGACTTCTGACGGAAGAAAGTCCCAAGTCCATTGGTTTGACTAAATCCTTTCCCCTCCTCTCAGGAAACAACAGAAGCTTCTCCGTCTCTCAAATGAGAAGTTTTTCCTCCGATCGTCCGTGAGCTCAGAGCTGCTCCTCGCGTTTGTTTACAGGAGACGCTTCCTCGTCTTTCACCTGTTCGCTGAGGCCAAGCGCCCATCGGAGAATTATTATTGCGCGTCTCTGATTGGTTGGATTAATTACATACAGTGACGTTTTTATACCATAGTAGAGCACCGTTGGTTAGATGCTTGGGGCGCTGTTCCTGCCGCCCCGAGCACAAAACTACACATTTATGAGGCTGTTACAGCACACAATGAACCAGGCAGACAAAATGACACCTCCTTCACCTCCGCTCTCCCTCCCTCAGTGTAAAAAACACCTGTACATAAGAAAGTTATGACTTTTCTAAACTTAAAACTTTTTATTTTATTTGCAAAATTGATAGGAGGGGCCGCCCATAATGGACCAGCCGCCACTGCTATTTATAACGTCAGAAACGAAGATAAACCGTCTATATCAGGAAAATTGTTGTTGTCCGTCCAGTGAGCTTTCGCTTTGCAGATTTGGGAAAATGCCTCATTATTAAATTCATAAAACTGCGGCGAGAGTGAGTCTAATGCAATCTGCCACCGGGAGCCCCGTAACGCACTGGGCCATCGTGCGGAGGTATCCGGACACGGCTTATGCTGGCGGTGGCGCTGCAGCCGCACAATGGGGCGACTCGTTACATTCTCCTCAACCCAAAGTCCCACATCAGCATTTTAGCTAAAACGCTAACGTTAGCTTACTGCTATAGAGCTGTGGGAGACGGTCATGCTAACGTTAGCTTACTGCTATAGAGCTGTGGGAGACGGTCATGCTAACGTTAGCTTACTGCTATAGAGCTGTGGGAGACGGTCATGCTAACATTAGCTTACTGCTATAGAGCTGTGGGAGACGGTCACGCAGGAGAGTCAGAGGTTCGAAGTATTGCTGCATTTGGAGACACTTTTTCCTGCACGCTCCACAAACTGAACTCTGAGGCTGATAGATCCTGCGCTGTCGTGTCGGACATGATTCCAGCTTCGAGAAAGTTTTGTTTTGGTTGTAGCTACAGAGTTCGCCTGCGCGGCAGCTTCAGCAGAGGAGACGGCGGCTCATGAGGCTCACTTTGCCTAAACTGCGGGCGCCGTAATCCACTGCGGTAAAATATTTTTTCAAAAACAAGACCAGACAAGACTCCGTAGATTCAGAAAGAAATGAGTTTCCTTCTCAGGGTGGTTGGGGGTGAGGAGCTCAGTCACCCGGGAGGAGCTCGGAGTAGAGTCGCTGCTCCTTCACGTCAAAAGGAGCAGCTGAGGTGGCTCGGGCATCTGTTCCGGACACCTCCTGGTCGCCTCCTTCGGGCAGTGTTCCAGGCATGTCCTCGTGAGACAAGCCCCCGGGGAAGACCCAGGACACGCTGGGGGGACTATGTCTCTGAGCTGGCCTGGTGTCGCCTCGAGGTCCCCCCAGAACAGGAGGTGTGAGTGGATCAGGAAGTCTGGGCGTCTCTGCTGAGACTGATGCCTCCGTGACCTCGGCCCCAGTGAAAAGGGAAAGAAAATGGATGGACATTTCCCCATCTCTCTCCTCGTCTCTTATACGTTTATCACTCCACGAGACACAAAGCAGTATATCTTTCCAAAGGATAATGACAGGATAGTAATAATAACACAGTGACTTGGAAAAGTAACTTTAATCTGATTCTGGAGATCATAATGCAGGGTTAGGCAAGTTTGCGTCTTGAAGGGCCGATTTTCATCATAGCCCAAACACCGAGGGCCCAACCTCATCATTGTAGCCTAAAGTTAAGTTATTTTCTGCAAATGCCAATGTTTTACATCTGTGGTTCTAAAGTGGTCCGGCTCCGAGACCCGCCATTACCTAAATGACAAGCTGCGACCCAAATAAAAGTAGAATTTGTCATATATTATATAAAACATTGTATTTACCACACATGTTTTTATTGAACAAGCCGTGGATTTGCTTTGAAGACTGAAATGACAATAAAACAACCCAATAATATTAATTTTAACAGTTTCAGTGTAGTTTCAAATGTAATATATATAAAAAAAAGTTCCCTATAGGCTCGCAACCCACTTTTGAGTCCCGACCAACCAGTTGAGAGTCAGTGTTTTACTTTATATATAACCAAGTGAGATGTTCTTCAAGGACATTTAAGAAAATAAAAAAATACACTATAAAATGTACTTAACCCCTTAACGCCCACCTGAACCGAGCACATTTTCTCCAGTTTGGCTTCACCCCAGTCCAAAAGCTTCTGGAAAAAAGCTGTGAAAATAGCAACAAAACTGAGACGAAAACAATGATGGAAATGTGACAAAAAAGTGAGAAAACACTGACAAAAAAGTGATGAAAAATGGATGAAAAAGTGGTAAAAATGTCACAAGAAATTGACAAAAAAATTGACAAAAAAAATGACAAAAATTTGATAAAAATTTGACAAAAAATGACAAAAATGTGATAAAAATGTGACACAAAAAATGACAAAAATGTGACAAAATGTGAGTCAAAACAATACAAAAATGTGATAAAAATTTGACCAATAAAATTGACGCAATGAGTTGACTACCCAACAAAAAAAATGATGGGAAAAAAATCTGATGACGTGAGGTCAAAGATCCTCTCGGTTCAGGCGGGAGTTAAGAGGTTAAACAGATATTTGATCCCTTATTTGCATAATAATATTTCTCAAAATCATATTGGGGGCCAGAGGTTCTGTGCTGGAGGGCCGGAATTGGCCCCTGGGCCTGACGTTGCCTACCCCTGGATTAGAGTAACTCGTTGTAATAGTGATGGGGTTTCAGGCTCTTTTCTGGAAGTTGAGGGATCCGTTCATTTCAAGTATTAAAAACTCCAGCCAGAAAACTCACAATATCTAAAACGCCATCGATAAAAGGCACTTCTTGTGTTTGTTCAGGGGAGTTCTGGGGAAAAAAAGAGTGTTTGTCATCTCTTTTACATTCTTACGTCGCCTAATATGACAAATGAACCAGGTATTTATGAAGAAAAGACTTCGCCGTACAGTTGGTGGAAGAGGAACAAGTTTCTGTAATTAGAGTTTCCTCTGACACAGAGAGAACAGCAAAGACAGGCTGGAGGTGTGAACACAGAGGTGGTAATTAAACTCCAGGTAGAGCAAATTTCTCATCGCACTTTTCCTTTTCACAGACAAAAGTTTCCTGACATTTGGTGAATTTTAAAAAGGAACTTTATGTTAGCCGCGGGGGATTAAAGTACACAATTCTCATCGTCACGTCCGACATTCGCAAATTTAACTGGAACTGAAAGTGATGGAGGTTTCTTAAACTTTCAAATGAGCCCCGTGGAAACATGGTGTAAAAGGACACTAGAGCCGCACCGGACTTTAACCCTATAATGTTACTCCCTACACGTTTTTTTTAATTATTATTATTTTCTAACCATTTGGGGAACAAACAATGTTTATATTTATTATTTCTTTGGATAGATCTCCCAGTTATCCTTTCTAAACCAGTCCAAACCTGATCTAAACCAGCATAAAACCCAGTCTACATCAGTCAAAACCTGTCAAAACCAGTCCAAACCAGGTCTATACCAGTCCAAACCAGGTCGAAACCAGCCCAAAACTAGGTCTATTCCAGTCCAAACCAGGTCTAAACCAGTCCAAACCAGGTCGAAACCAGCCCAAAACAGGTCTATACCAGCCCAAACCAGGTCTAAACCAGCCCAAAAAGAGTAAACCAGTCCAAAACAGGTCTAAACCAGTCCAAACAGGTCCATACCAGCCCAAAACAGGTCGAAACCAGTCCAAACCAGCCCGAAAAGGGTCTAAACCAGTCCAAACCAGGTCTATACCAGCCCAAACCAGGTCTATACCAGCCCAAACCAGGTCTAAACCAGTCCAAACCAGGTCTAAACCAGTCCAAACAGGTCCATACCAGCCCAAAACAGGTCGAAACCAGTCCAAACCAGCCCGAAAAGGGTCTAAACCAGTCCAAACCAGGTCTATACCAGTCCAAACCAGGTCTATACCAGCCCAAACCAGGTCTATACCAGCCCAAACCAGGTCTAAAGCAGTCCAAACCAGGTCTATACCAGCCCAAACCAGGACGTAACCAGCCCAAAACAGGTCTAAACCAGTCCAAACCAGGTCGAAACCAGTCGAAACCAGGTCTATACCAGCCCAAACCAGGTCTAAACCAGTCCAAACCAGGTCTAAACCAGTCCAAACCAGGTCTATACCAGCCCAAACCAGGACGTAACCAGCCCAAAACAGGTCTAAACCAGCCCAAACCAGGTCTAAACCAGTCCAAACCAGGTCGAAACCAGTCCAAACCAGGTCTATACCAGCCCAAACCAGGTCTAAACCAGTCCAAACCAGGTCTAAAGCAGTCCAAACCAGGTCTATACCAGTCCAAACCAGGTCTAAAGCAGTCCAAACCAGGTCTATACCAGCCCAAACCAGGTCTATACCAGCCCAAACCAGGTCTATACCAGCCCAAACCAGGTCGAAACCAGCCCAAAACAGGTCTATACCAGCCCAAACCAGGTCTATACCAGCCCAAAACAGGTCTAAACCAGACCAAAACTGTCATGGTTTGTGGTGTTGTGAAGAAAATAAAACCCAAAATGCAGGACTGCAATAAAACTAGTGATGTTTAATGGACATAAACCAAAATAACTAAATCCAGAGACAAAACTCAAACCGGGGCTGACGAAGACAATGACGCGACAAAGGACAAGGGAAACACAGGGGTGTAAATACAAGAGGAAACGGGGCACAGGTGAAACATATCAGGGCGGGGCAGGCAGGTAACGAGGGAAGTAAAGCAAAATCACAAGGACAGAACACATGTCAAAACAAAACACAGGACTAGACCAAAGACAAAACATACAAAAACAGGGGAACAAAAGACAAATCATGACAAAAACAGGTCTAAACCGGTCCAAAACCAGCCCAAAACAGGTCTAAACCAGTCCAAACCAGGTCTATACCAGTCCAAACCAGGTCGAAACCAGTCCAAACCAGGTCTAAACCGGTCCAAACCAGGTCTAAACCGGTCCAAACCAGCCCAAAACAGGTCTAAACCAGTCCAAACCAGGTCTATACCAGTCCAAACCAGGTCGAAACCAGTCCAAACCAGGTCTAAACCGGTCCAAACCAGGTCTAAACCGGTCCAAACCAGCCCAAAACAGGTCTAAACCAGTCCAAACCAGGTCTAAACCAGTCCAAACCAGGTCTATACCAGCCCAAAACAGGTCTAAACCAGTCCAAAACAGGTCTAAACCAGTCCAAACCAGGTCCAAACCAGCCCAAAACAGGTCCAAACCAGACCAAACCAGGTCCAAACCAGGTCTAAACCAGTCCAAACCAGGTCCAAACCAGCCCAAAACAGGTGTAAACCAGTCCAAACCAGCCCAAAACAGGTCTAAACCAGACCAAACCAGGTCCAAACCAGCCCAAAACAGGTCCAAACCAGTCCAAACCAGGTCCAAAACAGGTCTAAACCAGTCCAAACCAGGTCCAAACCAGCCCAAAACAGGTCTAAACCAGACCAAACCAGGTCCAAACCAGCCCAAAACAGGTCCAAACCAGGTCCAAACCAGCCCAAAACAGGTCCAAACCAGTCCAAACCAGCCCAAAACAGGTCTAAACCAGACCAAACCAGGTCCAAACCAGCCCAAAACAGGTCTAAACCAGTCCAAACCAGGTCTAAACCGGTCCAAACCAGCCCAAAACAGGTCTAAACCAGACCAAACCAGGTCTAAACCAGACCAAAACTGTCATGGTTTGTGGTGTTGTGAAGAAAATAAAACCCAAAATGCAGGACTGCAATAAAACTAGTGATGTTTAATGGACATAAACCAAAATAACTAAATCCAGAGACAAAACTCAAACCGGGGCTGACGAAGACAATGACGCGACAAAGGACAAGGGAAACACAGGGGTGTAAATACAAGAGGAAACGGGGCACAGGTGAAACACATCAGGGCGGGGCAGGCAGGCAACGAGGGAAGTAAAGCAAAATCACAAGGACAGAACACATGTCAAAACAAAACACAGGACTAGACCAAAGACAGACCATACAAAAACAGGGGAACAAAAGACAAATCATGACAGGTCTAAACCGGTCCAAAACCAGCCCAAAACAGGTCTAAACCAGACCAAACCAGGTCAAAAACTTGTTCTACCCTGGTCCAACCCCAACTGGATATTGGAGTATTACAGTAAACACTGTTTTGGTGAAAGTCGCCGAATCCCGGAGAGAAAAAACAACTTCTGGCGAGTGGCCTCTTCTTTAGGACGATTGAATAAAGTCCTCGTAGCCAAACGCACTTTTCTCCGCGACATTATCGTTAGGCAAGAATAAAGAACAGGCGTGTCCAGAGTAGGTTAGAAAGAGCTCCATCTTCACATCCTTCAGTGTAAACATGGTGTCTGTTCAGACGCTCAGGGGGTGTGTTTGTTTTCAGCTCTGACCTTCCTTTTTTTCCTTTACTTTTTTTTTTTAATCTGTTTTATAAATTAAAATCAGACCGTAAGGCATTGCACTACAGACGTCGGGCTCTTCCTGTTTGACACCGTGATGTAAAAAACATCAGAGTTTTTTTGAAGGAAATAGCAACAACATGTCTGAAAGCAGAGTCATGTAGGACCTGCATCTCCAGTATATGGTTGGTAGAGGTCGTCTCATGATCAGAAAATCAGGGGTTCGAATCCCAGCTCCTGCATTTGCACACTGTCATGGTGTCCTTGGGCAAGACACTTCGCCCTCCTCCGGTGTTGCCGCATGTTTGTGTAAGAAGGGCGACAGTAGCGACAGTTCAGAGCGTGGGCAAGACACTTCGCCCACATTGCCCCCAGTGTCTGCGTGCATTGGTGTATGAATGAGAGTATGAGTGAGTGTATGTTTCCTCCCTCTGTACTCTTGTGATGTAGTTTTGGTGTGGAAAAAAACAGACTAAAGAGCTATAGGCTTTTACATCGTTTTATTAACAAAATGAAAAGAAAGTTCAAAATACGAATTGCCACATCGCTGATTAGCTTTTGTGGTGACGTTAAACTCTTAATATTTGAATTTTTGGAAAATCGACGGTCGTGTAGACGGGGATTTTTTGCTTCCGGAGCAACAAGACCGTGAGGGGCGGGACTGTGGAGCTCCATACTGAAAAGGACAACATACGCTCGTAGACAATGACGACACAAGAACCGTTTACACTTTTGACCTGAACCACTTTGACATTTGCATCATCCTGAGCTGTATTTGTTTGTCATTTCTCCTGCTCGGGTTTGAATTAAAAGCAAACATAAATAACAGCGTTGACACATCGCTTTAACCCCCTTTTTGTATAATTTATTCACGCGTCTCCCACCTCTGCCTCCTCTTTCCTGCTCTCGGAGGCGAAGTTTGGCCCTGGCGTGTGGAGTAGCTGAAAGGGCCGAGTAAAAGTCCTGTTTTTGGGGCTTTTAAAGCGCCGCCGCGCCGCGCCGCTCGCCGGCTAATTACGAGAGCGCGTACACGAGTGGGACCGAGAGAGGCCATTACCGAAGCTCTTCACACAAATGCGGCGGCGCGGCCCTCGAGCGGGCGTCGAGTGGGCGGAAACATCAGCCCGAGGAGAGGCAAAGTCGGTCTGTCTGCACATGTGGAGCCAAATTTAACAAGAAACACCGAGTTCCTCCAAAGAAAAGACAAGCCACTCAGAGCCCCTCCCTCACCGGAACCCAGAACATTCTCTGGTTTGGCTTTACCCAAATCTAAAAGCTTTAAAAGTGTCAAAATAGCAAAAAAAAACGAGGAAGAAAATACTACAAAAATGAGAAAAAAAGTGAGGAAAAAAAATGATTGAAAAAAGCAACAAACGACACGACAAAGCAGTTTTGTAGGCCTTAGCTTTCAAATGAAGTATTACACTGTTGCTCTTCAGTCGAGAAACTTTTTTTATTTTATTTTTTTATATTATTTTTTTATTTTTTTATTTTGTTCATGATTACAACAAATATAGCTTTCTCCGATTTAAAGAAAGAAAACAAGCTTCACGGCACACATGCTGAAAATTGGTTTACATAGGCGTTTTTTTCTTCCGAGGCATAGAAAACAATTCCTTTACAGAGGTTCAATTACACAAAATAAATAAATAAATTATCACATTATCGCATACAGGTGCAAAATAAGGGTGTCTACAAGAATGTAGGGCATCGAATGCATACATAGATCTACCTCATACAGAGAACCTTTTTGTGCACACCCATGGGACCCGGCACCAGGGGTGCGGTGGAGCCCATGGGCACAGGTTTTGTCACAGGCCGAATGGACAGGCTGGCCTGCAGATGCCTGTATGTCCTCTCCTCCGACAACATAAACATAGGGGGAATATAGGGGAGATTGTTTTTTTCGAGGGTTATATCTTTATCATGTTTTATAATTACATAGACAAGTTGAGTGATTGTAGTAAATCAAGTGTTTTGGCAGATTTCTTATTTGAGACATTTTTTAAACAAGTTAAGTAATTTTTAATTTCCATTATCAGTGAATTTAAACGAGGCTTCCCATTTCCAAACTTTAATTTATGGATATTGCTTTTCCCTATCAACATAAACAGGTTTACTATGTATTCTAAATTCCTATTCCGATGTTTGAAGTAAGTTATTATGTCACCACAATTGAAGTGAATTTTAAAGTATGTTTTCTGTAGTACTAGTGTCTTCAATTTGGACCACATATCTGTAGAGTGTGTACATTAAAAAAACAAATGGGTCAACGTTTCCTCGTCCTTGTTGCAGAAAGAACAGTTCTTGTCCACATCTTTAAATTTTGACATATACAGTTTAGTAGGATAAATTCGATGCAGTATTTTCCAGTGTAACTCTCGAACTTTGTTGTTTATGCGATATCTGAACATAATTAGCCAAGTTATCCTCCAGTTTGTGTCTGGACATTGAGCAATCCACTTGGCTTTACAGGTTGGTGTCGTTTTGTTTATCAGTCGAGAAGCTTTTAGGTTAGTACAGAGCCCTGGAAGTCTTCGAGATAATTTGTGTTGTAAAAAATGTTTTCATACATTTTTATTTTTCTTCAAAAAATAATATATATTTCTGATGTCACTTCCAGGGCTCCGTAGGACGGGTGTGGCCAAACTGGAAAAATGCACTCGGTTCAGGTGGGGGTTAAGAGGTTAAAAACTAATGTACCCACACATTTCATCTAACAAAGAGCAACAATCAAAGATTATGACAAAATGGGCGGGGCTTGTTCTGTTATGTCCATGGACTTTATCCACATCCTGGTCTTTCTCCGTCCGTCTCTTTTCGTTTCAGCGTTTCGTGGTTTCGGGCTCGTCCCTCTGTGCCCAGCGGAGTGACAGTGACGGAGAACGGCACTCTGGGTAATGGAGTTTACTGCAGTGTGGAGCGTCGCCGTGACAAATGTGCCGTCGGATTCTGAGGTCAGTCACTTTGTACAGATCTGCGGCGGGTCAGGGGGGTCAGAGAGAAGCCGTGGTCGATGTGAGAATCATATTTCCTCTGGTTTCAGTCACACCTGAGGAAGAAAAACTCTGTCCTACAACTCACTTTTACTCTGGACGTTTAGATCGCCGAGTCCTCGCTTTACTCAACAGATTTCAGATTTCCTCACGGGTCCACAGGTGCCGTGAGGGAAGAGGAGAGTGAGGTGGATCCGTGTGACGCTAATGTGGCTTCGATTAAACGGCCATTTCCCTGTGAACACAAGTCTGACTTAAAGGTAATTAAGGAATATTAAACAAGAGCCTGATGAAAAGGTTCTGTTACCTCCACTTTACAGGAGCTTTAAGGCAGCAGTTCTTTCAATATGGAGCTTTCTGAATCTCTCATGTATTTTTAACTGAGTGCATCTTCTCCAGTTCGGCTTCACCCAAATCTGAAAGCTTCATGATCAGAGCTTGCTGCCTCCAGGCCAGAGTAACGCCTCATTTGAACGCTAAGACCTACAAAACTGATTTAAATGGATCTTTTTCCTCGCAGCGTTGCCTTGTTGGTGTCACTTTTTTTGTTACATTTTTGCCACTTTTTTTGTTGCATTTCTTTTAGTCCAGGGACCTCCAGCAGGTGTTGTCCTGCAGACGCAGCCTCTACTGGGCTGATGTGCAACAAGCAGGTCACATCAATAAGAAGGTGCAAGTCCATGAACTGATTGAAAAGCAAACATTAAGAGTTTAAAATGAACCTCGCATGTACTGGAGCCGTGTAAGGAGTGCAGACCTGGAGTCATGTGACTGCGCCGGCCAGTGTTTGTGAGCAGCTGTGCTGCAGCGTTTTGCACCAAATGCAGCCGGTTTAAAGTGACTTGTGAGAAGTTAGCCCCCCCATAGTGTCCGATCTGCTTCAAAATGGTGTCATTCGTTTGTGCTTCGTTTGTGCTTCGTTTGTGCATATTTGTGCACATGAAATTAGCGTTTGTGCACACTTTTTGAGGTATTGATCGTTGTTTGGTAGCTGGCTCTGGTCTTGGTCCTGGTTCAGGTCTTGGTCTGGTCTTGGTTTGGGTTTTGGTCTGGTCTTAGTTCGGGTCTTGGTCTAGTCTTGGTCTGGTCTTGGTTTGGGTTTTGGTCTGGTCTTAGTTCGGGTCTTGGTCTGATCTTGGTTTGGGTCTTGGTCTGGTTCTTAGTTGTGGTCTTGGTATGGGTCTTGGTCCGATCTCGTTTCGGGTCTTGGTCTTTGCTTAGTTTTAGTTGGGGTCGTGGTTTGGATCTTGGTCTGGGTCTTGGTTTTAGTCTGGGTCTTGGTTCGGGTCATGGTTCGGGTCTTGGTTTGGGTCTTGGAAAAGTTGAAAACTGCTGAAAATCAGGAAAAAGACGTTTAATAAAAGATAAAGAAACATGAAAACCAATTACTGATGCAGGAGGATCCACAGTCAATACCTCAAAAACAAAGTGTGCACAAACGAAGCACAAACGAAGCACAAACGACGGACACCATTTTGAAGCAAACCGGACACTATGGGGGGACGAACTTCACACAAGTTTTAAACTTCACTGGTTCACACCCATATATAGTGCATCACAGAGGTCAATACGGGAGCTAACAAAAGCCCAACACTGTCGATCTGCTTGTCGAATTTCAGTTTGTCGTCAAGACTTTGTCTTTTTTGTTGCTCTTTGGTGGCTTTTTTTTGTTGTTTTTTTGTTGCTATTTTGACACTTTTCCCAAAAGCTTTTAGATTTGGGCGATAGTGTCACAGCAGTGAATGGGATCAGGCAGAATAAGTTGCGTTCACGTGACATCACAACATTCTAAAGAGCCCACAGTTTAACATTGAGGTGGAGGTCAACTGACGGTAACTATGGTAACTGTGGTAACTGACAAAATGCATATTTTTATGTCTTTGTTTTTTGGCTCATATCTCAGTCATTACTGGTGGAATCCACATGAAACAAAAACTGTCACAAAGTTCATTGTCTCCTCTGTCGGCACATATGAACTAATGTCCAATTATTTTATTAAAAGTGGTGACAATATGCGAAAACATGACCGTGATGTTGTCCAATAGAAAGGACTTTCAGACAAAAAAATAATATCCCAGGTTTGTGAATCCAATCACGATCAGATACTGACGAGGAAAAACATTTGTCAATTTTCGTTTTGGAGATTTCTTCCAAAAACTGCATTTCTCCCATAGAGTTGTATTGGCCCTGCCCTCCATCTGACATTATGACATCATCACATTCGAAATCGTGAACGTCACCTATTTATCTGGACTTCAGCCTAAACCCGTTCAGTCCGGCAGCATTAAGCATGTGTGGCACGTGTTTAATGTTCATAATGACCAAAGACACAAACTACTTTTAGTTTTAGTCTAGTTTTTGTCAGTGGTAAATATGACTTTAAATCAACACCACTGACAGACTGTGTTGCCTCTGCGTGACATGATGGACCAGGACAGCCTGAAGAGGCGCCTGCACAGTCAGACTAATCACTGCAGGATTTGTTCAACGATCCCCTGACCGTCACTGCAGACGCTTCCACACATGGAGATCAGTATCTCAGGCCTCGCTCTGATCTGATCTGGGCTTCTGCTCTGAAGGAGAAACGGCCTTTTCTGACCGATCACTGCGGAGATCAGGACATTTTTCATCTAAAGAACGAGGCTGGAAAAAGGGAATCAGGGAAGGTGTTGTTTTATCGACAACGACATCCATTTCCTGGACGTGGCTCTGAGCTCATTGTGCTTCGGGATGGATCGGTTTGTTCAATACGATGAATAAGAACAGGAAAAACTCCTTTATTCAGAGCAACGTTTCGTCCAGTTTCCTTCGTCAGGCAAATTATCACTTGATATAATAACTTGATATTGTAACTTGTGGGAAAAAACACAAGAAAATCAAAACAAAGAATAAGCATAAAAGATCAATACGGAAATGACAGAGAATTTCCAGTCCGGCCATTTTGATTCACATCATGATGTTTGTGCCCGAAGTCCCTCCTCCTGATGATTCCTATTGATTTGCATATTTAGGCAGATCTTCTTTAGTCTCTTTGTCCATGTCCCACAGGTATAACATTTGCTACTAAATGTTTTATGTATGTTTTTGTACTGACTTGATGACAGTCACTATGTCCTGGCTTGGTTTTGGATGTATGTTGTGTATTAATATAAGCGGCCTCTGTTTGCCATAGGCTTTTATGAAAACATCGCAGCCACACCCTGTTTGACACTGGAGTCCAAGTCGACGTGTGAGAGACAGGGGCTGATCTAGAAAAAAAACACAGGGTGGCAAGCAGGGCCAGGGATCATTATGGGGTGGTAACACATTTTACAAGGCAATTTTAAATCACATCAGATTAATACAGACAAAAAATGCTATTAAATGAATCAGGCTTTGAATAAAATAAAGGCTTTAAACAGTGGCGGCTGGTCCAATCAATTTTGCAAATAAAATAAAAAGTTTTAAGTTTAGCAAAATCATAACTTTCTTGGTGTTTTTTACACTGGAGTGAGGGGGAGCGGAGGTGAAGGAGGTGTCATATTGTCTGCCTGGTTCATCTTGTAACCGCTGTAACAGCCTCATAAATGTGTAGTTTTGTGCTCAGGGCGGCAGGAACAGCGCCCACGAGATCTAACCAATGGCGCTCTGATGTGGTATAAAAACGTCACTGTATGTCATTAATTCAACCAATCAGAGACGCGCAATAATAAATCCCCGATGGGCGTGGCCTCAGCGCCATCAAAGAATTAACAGGTGAAAGACGAGGAAGCGTCTCCTGTAAACAAACGCGAGGAGCAGCTCTGAGCTCACGGACGATCGGAGGAAAAACTTCTCATTTGAGAGACGGAGAAGCTTCGTGTTGTTTCCTGGAGGTGAAAGGATTTAGTCAAACTAATGGACTTGGGACTTTCTTCACTCAGAAGTCACGTCTAAACGGTCTTTCCTGGAGGTAGCATTACGATGCTAACTAGCTCGTCTGCTTTAGCTGCAGCTTGTTCATCTCACACTTTGGGACAAACCCTCGCTGACTTGGACAGTTCTGTCCCAGGACGTGGACATTTGATGGGGGGAAGATTCAGGACCAGGAGGAGGAGCTACGACAGGAGAGGGGAACGTCATTCATTCACTGAGGGAAACAGAGGTGGAGCTCCAGGTGCTACAGGAGGAGCTCCAGGTGCTACAGGAGGAGCTCCAGGTGCTACAGGAGGAGCTCCAGGTGCTACAGGAGGAGCTCCAGGTGCTACAGAAGGAGGAGCTCCAGGTGCTGCAGGAGGAGGAGCTCCAGGTGCTACAGGAGGAGCTCCAGGTGCTACAGTTGGAGCTCCAGGTGCTACAGGAGGAGCTCCAGGTGCTACAGGAGGAGCTCCCGGTGCTACAGAAGGAGGAGCTCCAGGTGCTACAGGAGGAGCTCCAGGTGCTGCAGGAGGAGGAGCTCCAGGTGCTACAGGAGGAGCTCCAGGTGCTACAGTTGGAGCTCCAGGTGCTACAGGAGGAGCTCCAGGTGCTACAGGAGGAGCTCCAGGTGCTACAGGAGGAGCTCCGGGTGCTACAGGAGGAGGAGCTCCAGGTGCTACAGGAGGAGCTCCAGGTGCTACAGGAGGAGCTCCAGGTGCTACAGGAGGAGCTCCGGGTGCTACAGGAGGAGGAGCTCCCGGTGCTACAGGAGGAGCTCCAGGTGCTACGGAGGAGGAGCTCCAGGTGCTACGGAGGAGGAGCTCCAGGTGCTACAGGAGGAGGAGCTCCAGGTGCTACAGGAGGAGGAGCTCCAGGTGCTACAGGAGGAGCTCCAGGTGCTACAGGAGGAGCTCCAGGTGCTACAGGAGGAGCTCCAGGTGCTACAGGAGGAGCTCCAGGTGCTACAGGAGGAGGAGCTCCAGGTGCTACGGAGGAGGAGCTCCAGGTGCTACAGGAGGAGGAGCTCCAGGTGCTACAGGAGGAGGAGCTCCAGGTGCTACAGGAGGAGCTCCAGGTGCTACAGGAGGAGCTCCAGGTGCTACAGGAGGAGCTCCAGGTGCTACAGGAGGAGGAGCTCCAGGTGCTACAGGAGGAGGAGGACTCTCGTCTAAACGTGAGCTGCACATTATTTCTGAGCGGATCATTTGTCTGACGGTTTATACGGGTTTAAACCTGTGGCTCTGAGGCTCATAATGAAACCACAGCAGGTCTGGGACTAAAACTGTATGAAATCAAAGAGGAAACACCTCCTGCCTTTGTTCTGGTTCTGTTGGTGCAAAACACAAATATGTATAGTGACTATCGTTACACTTTAGTCAGAAATTTTTTTTTTTTTAGTTGAATAAAACTAAATAAGTTTTTAATATATTCTACATAAAATAATAATATTAAATGCCCCAAAGATAACTTTCTGTTTTAAGTTTAAAACAATGTTTATAAGTATCTTCTAAAATATAATTGAAGGTAGGTAGAGGCAACAGCCCCCCCTGGTTTTCACATCACCAGCCGCCACTGGCTTTAAACATCTGGATTCACAACTAGTCCTTGAAACACTGCATTTAATAAAGTGCCAGGTTGATGCCAGAATTTAGACAAAACAGGGCAAAACCTGGCTGAGATCAATGTGCCCCCCTCTAGATCCGCCTCTGGTGAGAGGTTTTTCCTGTTCTATGTTTGGCCGTTATTTTCCTTCTCTTACACGATGTGTGAAGTATATAATGTAAGATTTAGGTAAGAAGTTCGCCCCTCCTGGAACCGCCGTAAGGTGGAGGGGTTTGAGCCCGAATGATCCTGGAGCTCTGTTGTCGGAGGCCTCGTGCCCCTGTAGGGTCTCCCAGGGCAAACAGGTCCTCGGTGACGGGTCAGACAAAGAGCGGTTCAGAAGCCCCTTATGAGAGACCAACAGGCCCGGTTAGAACCATGAGGCCGTCTTTCTGTGGACCCACCACCTGCAGGAGGCGCCGTAGGGGCTGGTGCAATGTGATTTGAGCAGCTCCAACAGCTGCCCCCACGACCCGGCAACGGAAAAGTGGAAGAAGATGGACGGATGGATGGATGGATGGATGGATGGTAAGAAGGTAAGAAGTTCGACTGGACTGATGCTCCACATCTGGAGGTTTTAACTCTGTTGTCCGTTGTAAAAAACGCTCTCCTAAAAAGTCAAACTTCTGGGAATTTTCAATCAATGACATTTTCCATGGAAATTCACTTCTCAGGAATGTATGGGAATTTAAGGGAATTTATTTTGTTTTCAAACCCCCCAAAACATGAGCTTCAGTCGTCACAGGGGTCGGTTTCTGAGCACGTTTCACACATTTCAGGAGCAACAACAGACTCATTATTTTCAGCCTCTGTGCAGCTCCTAAAATCGCTAAAATACACTTATGTCTCTCCTTTTAAACAAACAGCGGCAAAAATGAGTGAGACCAGTTTCCTGTTTGTTTTCCTGACAAAATGAGTTTGAATCTTTTAATCGTGGACATTGTTCCAGTCGCCGACGCTGGAATAATTCTTACGGTAAAAGCAGCCGCGTTAACTGTGTTTTTTTCTCTCCGTGGTATTTGAACGAGCCTAAACACATTACCAACACAATGGGCTCCCCCTCTCCCCCCCCTCCAGAGTAATGTGATTTAGTCCAGATTAAAACGGTGGGAATTGGACGTAAGGCAAAAGGCCACGTCAAGAGAGGACAAATGAGCGCGGCTCCGTGAGCGGGAGATGAACGAGTGTCCGGGAGATGGAGGAGGGGGGGGGGACACAGGGGGGTGGGACACAGAGGGGGGGGGGACACGGAGGCGGCCCGGATATTAATCTCAAACGCAGACAGTTCCTTATATCTGCGACTTCTACATACAGCGGTGACCTCTGCGCTGATTGAAATGGTATCGAGTTGTTGTTCAGGAAAAGTCTCCGATTTGGTGGATAATGTTCGGCTCCGATACAGAATTCTTGTTGTTCGCGAGACGAGAAATGACGGGTTCCATTATGAGGTACATTAACCCCTTAACTCCCACCTGAAACGAGCACCTTCTTCTAACAGTTTGGCTTTACCCCGGGCCAAAAGCTTCTGGAAAAAAGGTGTGAAAATAGCAACAAAACTGAGACGAAAACAGTGATGGAAATGTGACAAACTCATTTTTGTTTTGATTTTGGAAAACATGTAAAAAGACGTTTTGTAGGGAACACATTGTTTTTCTCTTATTGCCGTTTTAACAATACAAAATGACTTAGGCAGTTATGCTATGTGGCTAACGAAGTGAGAAAACATTGACAAAAAAGTGACGAAAAATGGATGAAAAAGTGGCAAAAATGCCACAAGAACTTGACAAAAAATGACCAAAAAAAATTACAAAAATGTGAACAAATGTGGGAAAAAATTACAAAAATATTACAAAAAAATTACAAAAATGTGAAAAAAATGGACAAAAAATTGACCAAAAAATGACAAAAATGTGACAAAAATGTGACAAAAATGTGACAAAAAAATTACAAAAATGTGACAAAAAATGACAAAAAAATGCCAAAAATGTGATAAAAATTTGACAAAACAATGACAAAAAATGTGACCAAAATGTGATAAAAATGGACAAAAAAATCACAAAAAATGTGACAAAAAAATTACAAAAATTTGTTAAAATTTGACAAAAAACGGACAAAAAAATGACAAAAAATGACAAAAAAATGACAAGTAAAGTTACAAAAATGAGTGGAATACCCAACAAAAAAATGATGGAAAAAAAATCTGATGACGTGAAGAAAAAGATCCTCTCGGTTCAGGCGGGAGTTAAGAGGTTAAGGTAAAATGAGGTGTCGGTCACATGATGGTGGTTTGAACTAGGGGCGACTTCCTACACAGGTTTCAGAGTTCATAAATAAAGCGATGCTGCCTTCATGTGCTCTCGTAATTATGGTAAATGTCATTTGCAGAGTGGAAAATTGCACATGAACGCCGACTATGAATGACTATTTTCTAGCAGATCACTCCGCCGCTGCGTAGCTTATACAACCACGAAGCTGATGTTGCTCAAATATAAGTTCTTTTAAGGCGAGACACTGCAGGTGAATAGGGAAAAAAAAAAATGTCGATATGTCAATTTGAAGCTATTGCTGAACATACAAAAAATAAGGCATTTTGAGCATTAAAATGGCCAAAATTGCCTATATTTTGGGCAACAAAATCAAAATAATGAATTGAGCCAGATTAAATTTTATGGTTTTATTTTATTGACATATTAGTAACTAAGATTTTTTCAGAGGGGATTTTGGATATTTTGTTTAGTTTTTCAATAAACTAATCATCAGTGAAAAAATCTGTAAAAACTCAAATTCCGCCTGTTTTTTTGGTTTCAAAGTTGAATAAATCATGTTTGGAATTAGATATTAAAAAATCCCTCAGATAAAACCTTCAGAATATTGTTAGGTCTCAGACTGTAAAGCTTGGAGTCTGTGGGAGCTTCTATAAGGGCTCAGGCTCTGCCCGAGTGTGGCTTCTCTCATTCAGAGAAAACCAGCCCTGAAGCTTTGAGCGACTGCGCATGCTCGGCCCGTTCTTCCACTTTTCCGCTCCAGCGTCTCGTAGGAGGAAAAACACCATATTTGGGTGAAAGCGTCATCACGGGGCCCCTTAGCAGGACACGTGGATGTCAAATCTGTCAATATTTATGAATGAAAACCCGCGTGAACGACGGCCTTTCTACACGGCGCAGCAGCTACTTCCGGGTTGCCCCCACCTCGCAGACAAAACATCATAAAATAAACATCATGCGGGTGAGTTTTGTCATGTTTATATCTGACATGAAAACTAAGATGTAAAGGGAGGAAAACAGATAAAAATCTCCACTTCGACCACTACGAGAAAAATCAATACTTTCACCTGCCGTGTCTCGCCTTAAATACAAAATGGTTAAAATTACTCTATGGACACAGACATTTATATGGTTAGTCTGGTGTTATAAGTGATTTAGGTGCACTGTGGAGCGGGTCAGACTGTTTTTAATGCAGGCTAGCTGATACCATAGACATGCACTAGCCTTGCACTAGCCTAGTGCCACGAAACACTTCAAACATAAGTGCATAACTGCATGAATTACAAAAAAAATAATATCTCCAGAAATCAGCAACACTCTGGATAACTATGAAATGAGGCCCTATGTCGAACATCCTGAAATATCCCTTTAACCAGATCATCCGTCACTAAACCACAGAGCCACACGAGCCCATATGGGTTCCACATGCCTATGGCGAAAGTAACTCATCTCTATCACTGACGTCTCTAATCACCTTTAAACACGTATGTAAAGTTCTTTGACCTGCAGATGTCTGACTCACACAATCACCTTTAGCAACAGTTCCTTAAATCTCCTCGTGTCCCTGGGACAATACAAAATGTGACAAAAATGTGACAAAAATGTGATGAAAAATTGACAAAAAAATACAAAAAATGGACAAAAAGATACAAAAAATGACAAAAAATGTGACCAAAATGTGATAAAAAATGGATGAAAAAATGTTACAAAAAAATTACAAAAATGTGACAAAAAATTGATGAAAAATTGACAAAAAAATGACAAAAATGTGACAAAAAATGACCAAAAAAATGACAAAAATGTGATAAAAACAAAACAAAAAAAATGACCAAAATGTGTTAAAAATTCTACAAAAAATTTGACAAAAATTTGACAAAAAATGACAAAAAAAGTAACAAAAATGAGTTGAATACCCAACAAAAAAATGATGGAAAAAAAATCTGATGACGTGAGGAAAAAGATCCTCTCGGTTCAGGCGGGAGTTAGGAGGTTAAGGTAAAATGAGGCGTCGGTCACATGATGGTGGTTTGAACTGGGGGCGACTTCCTCCACAGGTTTCAGAGTTCTTAGAATAAATATAAATAAATATAAATATAAATAAATAGTCACTAAACCACAGAGCCCATACATGAGCCCATATGGGTTCCAAATACCTATAGGCGAAAGTAACTCATCTCTGTCACTGACGTCTCTAATCACCTTTAAACACGTATGTAAAGTTCTTTGACCTGCAGATGTCAGACTCACACAATCACCTTCAGCAACAGTTCCTTAAATCTCCTCGTGTCCCTGGGAATCCCTGATCCCGCTCGAATCAGAGGCGGAGGAGCTGTAATCCAGGAGTGGATTTCTGTTGGGAACAGGCGACATTAAGAAGTTTCCCCACGAGAATCTGAGCGGCAGAGAGAGGAATCAGAGATGAGTTTCTGTTAAAAGGTCATCCCCAAATATCATGGCCAGATTCTGCCGCTGATGTGAAGCTGAGGCTCGCAGGGTTTGGGGGGAAACGACGGCGAGCGGCTTCGGGGAAAGGCCAGTCTGACAATGACACAAATGTCAAAAAACAACCGTGACAGTAAATAAATCTTCTGAGGAAAACACGCCGCGCTTCAATATTAAAGAGACCCAACTTTTCAGCCGCAGTTTGTCAATAAAATCGTGGCAAAACAGTGAGTTGTAGAACATTTCATGAGCCCGACCTGTCAGTGTCCCCAGAACCGAGGCAAACCAGATCCAAATAAAGGGTTCACTGAAAACAATCCTAATGGAAGGACATGGGGAGTTGGGGAGCTCCATCCACATCCAATATCCCTATGCCAAGTCATTTGTTGTTTTGGTTCTCAAAACGATTATCCGATAAGAAAGCAGAAAGAGCTGCTTTAAATGACCAGAAGATAAAAATCCAGCCTCTGTCCTCATTCAGGTCCTAATTAGTGCTAATGCAGTTTAACCTGAAAAGGCCAGATTGATATTACAGAGCAAATTTCATTAGAACCATAAAATCAATCTGGAAAGGCTCCGAAACAAGACTGTGAGGAGGCTCCACATCTGGAGATGGGTCCCCAGGTCGCCCCAGCGTTAATGAAGGATGGATCAAATGCAGAGGAAGAATTTCTCTAAGGGGACAAAAAAGTAGGACTTCATGTGTGTTTGTGAGTCTGTTTGTGAGTCTGTGGTGTTGTTGTGTCGTCGCTGTGATGTTAATTAGTAGCATAAAAGTGTTAATTTTGATAACATATTTTAGTTTTAGTCTTATAGTCTTTTGACTAAAATGTAATTTAATTTTAGTCGAGATTTAGTAAAAAAAAACTTTGCAATTTTAGCATAATATTCATTATAATCATATTTAATCTTGTTCCTTCATGGAGCTGCTCCACATGGACAAAGCTCAGAGCTGATCCTTTAGCAGAGAATTTAAATGATCTGAGGCTCTTTCAGACGGTCAATAGAAGTTTAAATGATTTTAGTCTCTCCTTTTCATTTTTATTTAGTCTTATTTTAGTCGACTAAAATATCTGGACATTTTAGTCATAGTTTTAGTCTCATGAAAAACTTTTAATTTAGTTTTAGTCCAATTTTAGTCGACAAAAATAACACTTTGACTAAAATTAAGACTAAATATTTTAGTCGACGAAATGATCACTGGTAGCATGAAAGTGCTTGTTGTTGGAATCAGAATCATTTTTATGGCCAGGTTCTCAAACTGGGAGTTTTCTTCAGTTCAATCGTCCAACATGAAACACATTATCCATCCATTTTCTTTTGCTTAATCTGAGGCCGGGACGCAGAGGCAGCGTCTCAGCAGAAATGCCCAGACTTTCCGCTCCACGCACACCTCCTCCAGCTGTTCTGACCCCGAGGCGACACCAGGCCAGCTCGGAGACATAGTCCCTCCAGCGTGTCCTGGGTCTTCCACGAGGCCTCCTCCCAATAGGACAGGGAGGCGACCAGGAGGCATCCGGAACAGATGCCCGAGCCACCTCAGCTGGCTCCTTTCCACATGAAGGAGCAGCGACTCTACTCCGAGCTCCTCCCAGGTAACTGAGCTCCTCACCCGATCTCGGAGGGTGCGCCCAGCCACCCTGCGAAGGAAACTCATTTCGGCCGCTTGTATTCGCGATCTTGTCCTTTCGGTCATGACCCAAATCTCATGACCTTAGGTGAGGGTGGGAACGTAGATCGATCGGTAAATCGAGAGCTTTGCCCCGACTCAGCTCCCTCTTCACCACGACAGACCGATACAGCGACCGCATCACTGCTGACGCCGCACCGATCCGTCTGTCCATCTCACGCTCCGTCCGGCCCTCACTGAGAACAAGACCCCGAGATACTTGAACTCCTCCACTTGAACCAAGGACTCCCCACCGACCTGGAGAGGGGCTCAAGGATCGGGCCTCGAGGAAGCGTAAGTCCACAAACTTGGGCTTTTGTCCAATGTCCAATTTTAAAGCAAACTACAGACTTGATGAAAAAATAATAGGGGATGGACAATGTTGTCTCCAAGAAGCCGACATTTCCCGTCCAAAAATGTTGTTTAGAAGATACACAAACTCACAATACATGGTCAATATGGACAAGAAACTGATCAAAATGAAGACTTGAAGTGGAAGCTTTCAGTCAAGGGCACCTTTTTCAGCTCATTGTGAAGTTCTGTTTCAGAGCAGCTCATTTTAATCCAAGTTAGACACTTAAGCGCTCATTCTTTGCTCATTTCCTATGGTTTCTTCAATGTCGCTGTAATATTGTTATGGAGAAAGAAAACACCGCCCAACACAAACCTCAGGCTGACTGTTCTCTCGCATGCAGCCAGGCGCCCTGCTTGTCTCCGAAGTCTCTCACTGCTTCATATTGTGACTGTTTTGGAACGACCTCTGCACCAAAGGCAAACCCATCTCCATCTGAATATTGTTTAGAGCTGAATCAAGTGTGAGATTGTTTGAGTCACATGACCGGGCTTCACGCAAAACACACACACACAGAGAGTCGGACGATTGGAATGGATAATAGCATTGAAAGGAGACTATGAACTGTAAAGTGCATGAAGCTGGTATGAAAATGGAAGCGAGGACGAAGGGTTTTCAAGGTTGACACTTTTGGGAGAATTCTGGGCTGCACGATTTTGAAAATAACGTATTTCTCCAAACTTTCCATCGGCCTTAGTGATGGGGTTTTTGTCTATTTAGGCCTGTTCATTTTAATGCAGATTTCCAAACAATTGAAACTACTCTAAATCTAGTCTTATTGAAATAGTGCTATTTTCAGGGCCTATCTCACAGGCCTGGAGACTAGTTGGAGACTCGAGTTGCCGATGGTCATGGAGATGTCTCTGAGACGTCCCCTGGAGATAAGGCCAGGACGTTTCTGTGAAAACGAACAGGTTTGATTTCAGCTGAGTCTCCGCACGGTCTCACGCAGCTGTGTCACAAATACTGTTTGTTGTCCTCAACCTGTGGGACGTTTCTGTGACCTGATCTTAAAGAGACTCCATACGTCTGGGATCTTTGAGCTCTCCTTGGTATCCAGCAGGTCTCGGTCTAGTGTTCACAACATTGCCAGAACTGTTTGAGACCGTGGTGCCCGTGCGGAGACTCCTCTGAAATCGAACCAGTTTGTTTTCACCGAGACAATCTGAAGACTCGCCTCATGTTCATGTGACTGAGGAGCTCGTTTTCCCTGAGACGTCATTGTTCCCAGTTGGTTTGTGTTCATGTGGTTTTTAAGGGAAAGTGGGGATTTTGATGTCATCAAATAAAAACGGTCTTTTATCGTTGATTAGCACTGAGCTAATCATTTCAATGTGTTGTTAGCGTCTCAAAAGCTAAACGTTAGCACCAGTCTAAATCACACTACAGATTACTCAAAAATACGTGAATGTGCCAAGGCAACACTTCAGGCATGTTTTTAATGAGGGAATGACATAATAACATGATGTAAAGCTTGAAAAAGTCCATTTTGCATAATACCCCCCTTTAAAAAATCACGTAAATGAACTTTTTGCTAACGTTGATGTCGGGAATTATACTCGCAATTTTGTAAGTACGAGGAAGACGACGGCTCACACTTAACTAAAAAAAGCAGTGTTTACGCTCACATTAGACGATAAAAGAACAAATCAGCTGATTTCCGCGTCAGGTGCGGAGGTCGGGAAGCTCGTTTTGACCCAGAGTTGTTTCCCCAGTTGAGCGAGCGTTCATGTGAATTCCTCGACTGGGGAAGTCGTTCACCCCAGTTCCTGAAGACCACATGAACGCACCATTATTTGCCAGGGCACGTCTCGGAGACATCTCCATTACCAGCAGCGACTCTTGTCTCCAACTAGTCTCCAGGCCAAAGAGATAGTAAGTAAGTGCTTTATTTCTCATTGTACAAGCGTGAAAGCGAAATAGTGTTCAGGTGTTAGTCCTGAGCCGCTGCCACTGAGCCGCGCTGCCACTGTGGGCCAACCTGACCCACATGTTTTTGGTGGAAACCTGGCTGCCTTCAGTCTCTGATCTTCTGAAACGGTGCAGCGCCTCCTGGGTTTGTCCCTGTTTCAGAGCGTGGTGTCCTGCACTGGTCAGCTCCTCCTTTCTCTTTTTCCTGAGCAGCTCCCTCCGCTCCACAACAGTCTTTCACCATCTCCTGGGAAGAGCTTAGCTGTTTTATTCTCCAGTGAACGTCCATTAGCCAGGACAGTAGAAAGCATATGTTGCTTAGCTCTCCTCTTGTGATGCCTCTTCTGTGCTGCAGGTGTTTGGGGGCTCTTGGTGCCTCTTCAGTGTCTCAGAAGAAGAAACGTGTTGGTCTCAAATGTCTTTAGCTCATAAGCTGCTGTTTACCTTTTAAAGAGGGGGTATTCTGCTTTTTTCAATCACACAGCACCAGTCTATATCACACTACAATGATGACCAAACCTTCTGTTGGTCTGTAAATGCAGTAAATTAGAATAACTGCCTTGTATAAAATGTCTCTCTCAAAATGGCTGTAGTGAATGTCTTGAAATAGGCCTCTGTCTCTTTAAGAACCTCTGACCCTTTCCGACACGCCCCCTCCACACGCTGTCTGTGGCATCAGTGGGGAGGGGGTTCTGCTGAGGAGCAGTGGTTGGTTACTCGGCTGGTGACGAAAGCTCGGAGGCGTCTCCAGGAGGTGGGGGCGTTCCTAGGAGGACTCAGGCAAACCTATCCCTAAAATGGCCGCCATCAGAGTTTTTACAGATTACTCAAAGATACGTGAATGTGCCATGGCAACACTTCAGCCATGTTTTTAATGTGGGAATGACATAATAACATGATGTAAAGCTTGAAAAAGTCAACTAAAAAAAAGCTTAACACAGGAATTCCATCCATACTAGTGGGAACGAT
>NC_136865.1:29646812-29924312 GCF_951799975.1 Gobius niger | reverse complement strand
GCTTCACGACGGTTTCACAAAGTCAAAAACGTTCCGAAACGGCGCGAGACATCACCGAGAAGCACGGCGACTCCTCCGTAACTTTCTGGCGGATTTTGTTTAATTGAAAAAGTAGCGCTAACGAGCCGCTAATGCGCGACAGATGTTCCGATCGCGGCGCAGTAAAATTATATTAAAAGCCATTAGGAAAAATTATGTTTGGTTTCACTTTGGTGATTAACTCCATTTTATTGTGTCTAACAAAGCGGAAAATCGGCGGCGTCTGAGCGGCCCGGCGTTACGGTAAACAACATTAATTTCCTCCACTGTCTCGTTCGCGGGGATTTGAATCTTTAATAATTATTTCTGCAAATCTCGGGGAAGGGAAAAAGAAGGAAGGTTACTGTGATGGAGCGCTTTTCAATGATAATTAATGGGACGCGAACGCAGTAATGGTTTACGTGGCTTCTGGCGGATCACGTTGTTGCTAATGTGTTTTCTAAATAAACAAGTTATTAATTTGGTCCTGGGGCGTTTTCATTTCGTTTGACTTTAGATGGAGTGATACAGCAGCATCAGCAAAACATCGGCAAGCCGGAGTCAGAAAGAGAAATAAAGTACGGCCGACTTTCACAAGCGGAAACACAAACTCAGTCCTTTGTCGTCTTCTCAAATCTAGAATGTACGATTTTACAGAAGAGAGTTTGAAGGAGCTGTTTTAGTTCAGTAAAGCATCAAGTATGACTGTCATCTGCATAAAAAACTAATATTTGTAGAAGAAAGATGGTTGATAGTGATACCAGTCATAAAGTAAACTTTATAAAAATAAGTGTTTTTTTCTTATGATGATTGGGATTTCCTACGATTTTAACCTCTTAACTCCCGCCTGAACCGAGAGGATCTTTTTCTTCACGTTATCAGATTTTTTTTCCATCATTTTTTTGTTGGGTATTCAACTCATTTTTGTAACTTTTTTTGTAATTTTTGTGTAATTTTTTCGTCCATTTTTTAGCACATTTTTGCAATTTTTTTGTCACATTTTTGCAATTTTTTGTCAGTTTAGTCATTTCTTTTATTTCTTCGTCAATTTTTTTCACATTTTTGCAATTATTTTAGTCATGTTTTTTTCATTTTTTTTTTCATTTTTTCGTCTATTTTTTAGCACATTTTTGAAATTTTTTGTCACATTTTTTTCACATTTTTGTCATTTTTTTGTCTTTATTTCGTCATTTTTTTAAACTTTTTTGTCATTTTTTGGTCAATTTTTTCACATTTTTTGTCACGTTTTTGTCATTTTTTCGTACATTTTTCATCCAATTTTTGTCATTTCTTCAATTTTTTCACATTTTTGTAATTTTTTTGTAATTTTTTATCACATTTTTGTCATTTTTTCGGCCATTTTTTAGCACATTTTTGCAATTTTTTTGGTCACATTTTTGTCATTTTTTCGTAATTTTTTTTTCCATTTTTCATCTGGCACAAGAACGACACGTTTAACCTGTTCATGTGACTTTAAACCGTGTATGGGGCTGTGGCTGTGCTACACATTTACAGGAGGCGTCTAAACCGATTGATCTGCGTTCCCGCCCTCACCTGCGGTCATGAGATCTGGGTCATGACCGAAAGGACGAGATCGATTCAACAGCCCAGCACAATAAAGGCTTCTTAAATGTAAGTAGAGATTTATAATGTGGGAGGAGTGCCTTGGTTTTTTGATTTTCTTTTGAATCTTCCTTCCCCAAACACCAAAGAGCACCTTCCCCCTCCCTTTAATTTACTGTGGATGATGCGCTGGATTGATGAAACGTTCTTGTGCCTCGTCCTGAGCTTGACTTCGTGTGGACGGGGCTGAAAACACAACACTTCTGTCCGACTTATGTTGAAAAGTGCAGTGTGGCCTCAGAGGGACAGGGAATCCCCACCTACAGACCGACGGTCACATGATCCTCAGGCGAGTCAGAACTGTCTCCGTCTGCTGTCTGTTCCCCCTCTCTCCGCGTGACAGCTACGACTCTATCTGCGCTGAAGCAGCCCTTACTCGGCCTGACACCCGCAGGAGCGCGAGGAAAACGGCACTATATCATGTACGAGTGTGAGGAGCGGGAGGCGGAGGCGTTTGGAGCTGTCTGTCCTCGTAAAGATCAGCATTAAACCACAGGCGGAGGCGTCTTCTGCGCCGTGTCAGAGTCTGCCGGAGTCTGACGCTCTCACGACTCACTCACAGCGAGACTGAGAACCTCCGGGACCGCAGGCAAACGGGACAATTCATCCAACAACCTTTTTCTGCACAATATACTGTAGTACGTTATGTATATATTGGCGATGGTGGCGCAGTTCGCAGAGCGGGTCGTCTCGCGATCGGAATGTCATGGGTTTGAATCCCAGCTCCCGCTAATGCACAGTGTTGTTGTGTCCTTGGGTGTTTGCCTCCATTGGTGTATTAATTGGTGTTTTAATGGGTGACTGGTCCCTTGCTGTAAAGCGCTTTGGGCCTGATAAAGGTAAAAAAGCGCTGTATAAGTTTATAAAATATAGATACTAGGGATGTCACGGTAACCGGTGTAGCGGTAAACCACGGTAAAAATTTTGACGGTGGAAATTACCGTCTTGTTTTGTGTTTTTATTATTATCTCGGTGAATAACCGCACCCGCGGTGTCGGCACGGTGAGCCTCACCAGCCACCGTCTCATCTGCTGCAGTTTCCGCGCATGCGCACTTTGTTGTTTGCAACCCAAACAAAACTTTCTCGAAGCTGGAATCATGTCCGACACGACAGCGCAGGATCAGCCTCAGAGTTCAGTTTGCGGAACGTGCAGGAAAAAGTGTCTCCAAAAGCAGCAAGACTTCGAACCTCTTGACTCTCCTGCGTGACCGTCTCCACAGCTCTATAGCAGGAAGCTAACGTTAGCGTGACCGTCTCAGCTCTATAGCAGTAAGCTAACGTTAGCGCTTTAGCTGAAATGCTGATGTGGGACTTTGGGTTGAAGGAGAATGTAACGAGTCGCCTCATAGTGCGGCTGCAGCGCCACCGCCAGCATAAGCCGTGTCCGGATACCTCCGCACGATGGCACAATGCGTTACGGGGCTCCCGGTGGCAGATTGCAATAGATTCACTCTCGCCGCAGTTTTATGAATTTAATAATGATGGTATTTTCCCAAATCTGCAAAGCGAAAGCTCACTGGAAGGACAACAACAATTTTCCTGATATAGACGGTTTATCTTCGTTTCTGACGCTATAAATAGTACATGTAACACCCTCGAAACGATCAACAACACATCGTTAAACAGTAGTTCCTTTACTTTGATGTGAAAAGGCTTTGTCTGTATTTTTTTCATGTAACAAGCACTGTTAAACTTTTTTTAAACAATTTCAGTTTGTTTAGGACTATCAATGCTTTCTGAACATATTAACACACATTAAAAAAAAATACCGCGATAAAACCGAAAACCGTGATAATTTTGGTCACAATAACCGTGAGGTCAAATTTTCATACCGTGACAGCCCTAATAGATACAATAATACACAACATGTTCCTAATGAGCAGCTCGACACTGGAAATGCAGAGAATAATCAAAGAATGCATTTAGATCAGGGCTATAACTTGTTTAAAATGGATGGATGGATGGATGGATGGATGGATGGATGGATGGATGGAACACCACATCAACGGCAGATGACCGATTGGTTCACTCCGCTTCCTGTTTGCTCTGCACAGTCACCAGATTCAATGGTAAATCAGTGACTTTCCAGACAATTGTTTCAGTGACGTGAAAAAGCTCCAGTGTTGCATTAAATATTCACCAAGATCTTGTATCGATGATGGGAGAGTGTGACCACTGCACAAATCCCAAAGTTTCTCATTGGGGTTATGATCTGGACTTAACCCCATTGAATCCTGAACCACAAGATGCTCCTCAACCTCTTTCCATGAATTCTGGCATATTCATCTAGGAAGAATCCACTGATGGAATAAGCTGGTCGTTCAGGATCCTCAGGTCGTCGGCTGATGGATGGAAGAAAATGGATGGATGGATGGATGTATGGATGGATGGATGGATGGATGGATGGATGGATGGATGGAGTTGGTCAGGAGCCTAGTCCTGACCAACTGCAGAAGCTCCAGATCAGAACAGTTGATAAATCCAGGCTAAGGACACTCTTTCGGTCAGAGTAGCATTAAGCAGAGTCAATTATTTCAAGTTATATTAAGTCATGTCAATGCTGTGGTGCAAAAGCAGCTTTTCTAAGCCACATTCCTACAGTATATGTCGACTTTATGAAGCCATACAGTCTCCTAACGCTCAGCCATGTGTTATCTTTCCACACTGAACGGTAAATAACGTGTCAATCTCAAATCTGCAGCTTCTCCTCCATCTGTCCACGGCACATAGTTATCCATGTTCAGGAACCGCGTGTGCGTGTCCCGCAGCTCATTACAGGCATGTATATGAGGCCAGTGTATATGCACGGTGAGCTCCATCAAAATGCTAATGTCTTCATTCGGTCACGTGACTGTGTGGAACGAGAGGGAATCAATCACTGCTCAGCCCAGTGCAAAATCACACCGACCCTCACAGGCTCCGCTGCTGTTTGTGATGCAGCTCCAGAACGTCGTCGTCAGGGCTGCTCCCGATTGGTTTCACTGTCGAATGAGGCTTGTTTTATGTTTATGTAGATGCAGATTTGTGATGGTCGGACAGTCTCGCTTCCGTCAGTCCACAGAAACCATGGAAGTGGCCGATCTGCTTCTTCTACTCAATGTTTGGCTTCCAGGAGTCCATTCGTTTTGTCCAGATTCTCTCCAGGTTCCTTTGGAATCGGTGGAATCAGTTAACCTCTTACCACCCGCCTAAACCAAATGCATTCTGTCCTCTTTTGGCTGTGTATCACCTCATCAAAACTGAGCTTTTTCCTCGCGTTGTTGCTGTGTTGTGTCACCTTTTGTATGTTTTTTTTTTCCTTTCTTTTTTTTTGGTCATATTTTTATTGAATTTTTGTCACATTTTTGTTGAATTTTTGTTGAATTTTTGTCACATTTTTGTTGAATTTTTGTCACATTTTTGTAGAATTTTTGTCATATTTTTGTTGAATTTTTGTTGAATTTTTGTTGAATTTTTGTCACATTTTTGTTGAATTTTTGTCATTTTTTTGTTGAATTTTTGTCATTTTTTCGAGTTTTTGTCACATTTTTGTTGAATTTTTGTCACATTTTTGTTGAATTTTTGTCATTTTTTTGTTGAATTTTTGTCATATTTTTGTTGAATTTTTGTCATGTTTTTGTTGAATTTTTGTCATTTTTTCGAGTTTTTGTCACATTTTTTAGAATTTTTGTCACATTTTTGTTGAATTTTTGTCATATTTTTGTTGAATTTTTGTCATTTTTTTGTTGAATTTTTGTCACATTTTTGTTGAATTTTTGTTATATTTTTGTCATATTTTTGTCATATTTTTGTCATATTTTTGTTGAAAGGTTGTCATTTTTTTTGTTGAGTTTTTGTTGAATTGTTGTCACATTTTTGTAGAATTTTTGTCACATTTTTGTAGAATTTTTGTCATTTTTTTTTTAATTTTTGTCATATTTTTTTTAAATTTTTGTCTTTTTTTTGTTGAATTTTTGTCATTTTTTTGTTGAATTTTTGTCACATTTTTGTAGAATTTTTGTTATATTTTTGTTGAATTGTTGTAATTTTTTTTGTGAATTTTTGTCATTTTTTTGTTGAATTTTTGTCATTTTTTTTTAATTTTTGTCATTTTTTTTTTGAATTTTTGTCATATTTTTGTTGAATTTTAGTCTTTTTTTTTTTTTTAATTTTTGTCTTTTTTTTGTTGAATTTTTGTCATATTTTTGTTGAATTTTTGTCATATTTTTGTTGAATTTTTGTCACATTTTTGTTGCGTTTACATCCTTGCTTTCTTCTTATTTTTTGTGGCTATTTTGGTGTTTTTCCCCAAGAAGCTTTTTGATTAGGGTAAAGCCAAACTGGAGAAAATGGGATCCGTTCAGGTGGGAGTTAAGAGGTTGAAATGAATGTTATTGGGCAGTTTTTTTAGACAATTTATGACAATGTACAGTTTTATTTGGGTTGCAGTTTGTCACCCTTGGATAATGGTGGGTCCCAAAGCCATGACACTGGAGAATTTGCAGAAAAAAAGTTCTTTGCTTTAGGATAAAATGGTGGAATTTTGGCAATGATTAAAGTCGTAAACTCGCCTTTCCCTGGGCTGAACTCTCTTTGTGCCACAGTGCGCACTCACAGGCTGGTAAACACTTGAACTCAGCAGCAGCTTCACCAAAACAAGGTGCAGAGAGCAAATCTTATCCAAAAGAAGAGGGAGAAGAGCAGAACTAAGCTACTTGTTTACCATAATAAATCCTCTCCGTAGTCCCTCTGGGGGTAATATAAGCGTTAATGGGATGACTGGGGGGTCTTTCATCTCCCCCTGGTGTCTCTGGCCAGAAAACCACAATTACAGCTTTTCCTGCCACCGGGTCGGAGTCACCAATACACACTAATGGAATCACGAAGAAGAAGCTAGCAGGCTAACGGGCAAAGCTAACTGCGGGCTAGCTCCACTTAAACAGTATTTGAAGCCAAGTTTGAGTGAAAAAAAATATCGTCATTGTGTGATTGGATGAACAATATCCCTCTTTCCCTTTGTCTTTTCTGTCAGCGTAGGATTTACTCTCACGGGCAATTAACCTCTTAACTCCCACCTGAACAGGTTTTCTTCTGTTCTCCAAATTCTCCAAATCTAAAAGCTTCTTCAAAACAGCGACAAAAAACGAGAAGAAAATGAGGACGACAAAAACAAAAAAGCGCTAAAAAGTGACCAAAAAAACGCCAAAATGACAAAAACTCAACAAAAAAGTAACAAAAATCCAGCAGAAAAATGACAAAAATCCAGCAAAAAAAATGACAAAAATCCAGCAAAAAAAGTGACAAACATCCAGCAGAAAAATGACAAAAATCCAGCAGAAAAGTGACAAAAATCCAACGAAAAAGTGACAAAAATCCAGCAGAAAAATGACAAAAATCCAACAAAAAACCCCCAAAATCCAGCAAAAAAGTGACAAAAATCCAACCAAAAAAAAAAAATCCAGCAAAAAAGTGACAAAAATCCAGCAGAAAAATGACAAAAATCCAACAAAAAAATGACAAAAATCCAGCAGAAAAATGACAAAAATCCAGCAGAAAAGTGACAAAAATCCAGCAGAAAAATGACAAAAATCCAGCAGAAAAATGACAAAAATCCAACAAAAAAAGTGACAAAAATCCAGCAGAAAAATTACAAAAATCCGAAAAAAAAAAAAAAAAAAATCCAGCAAAAAAGTGACAAAAGAGCACCAAAAAAATGACAAAAATCCAGCAGAAAAATGACAAAAATCCAGCAAAAAAATGACAAAAATCCAGCAGAAAAGTGACAAAAATCCAACAAAAACAATGACAAAAATCCAGCAGAAAAATGACAAAAATCCAGCAGAAAAATTACAAAAATCCGGAAAAAAAATACAAAAATCCGGAAAAAAAATACAAAAATCCAGCAAAAAAGTGACAAAAATCCAGCAGAAAAATGACAAAAATCCAAAAAAACAAAAACAAAAACCCAGCAAAAAAGTGACAAAAATCCAACCAAAAAAATGACAAAAATCCAGCAAAAAAGTGACAAAAATCCAACAAAAAAAAAAAAGACAAAAATCCAGCAGAAAAATGAAAAAAAAAAATCCAGCTAAAAAACACAAAAATCCAGCAAAAAAGTGGTTTTGGCGGGTGGTAAGAGGTCAATGAGTAAAAATGCTACGACACCTGCAGTGGCGCTTATGGCCTCTAGGTGCATGAGTTACTTAGCACTGCTTTCATGGCGTTAGTGGGACGACTGACCAGACGAAAGAGCTGAGGTAACACCAACTTGTGCACATACTACTCCATACATGCATTCTCTGGATCACAAGCTGCTTAATTACGTCAAAACTCTGCTGTAAAGATGATAGAAAAGTAAATCTTTCTTCATAAAACTCAATTGCTTTGGACAAACTTACCTCACATCAGGCTACATGATGAGCTCAAAGCTAACACATGCTAACAGCGCTACAAACACTGGGTCTGACTGCAGAGGAAGAGCAGCCAGACGCTCGGTGGCTGCTCCATAATGACACCGCGATGTAATTTCACAGAAAGTGCCTTTAAAGCAGCCGTAATGTTCGGCGCCGAGGCGGAGATTGCGTTTTATCCACATGAAGCACATTTTGGCTCCATTAAAAAGACTATATTGAATTCACAAAGGTAATTATGAAAGGCATGTTGTTCATATTTGTCAGAGAGATTCAATTACCGAGCGCCGGCTCTCAGGTGTGTGCTTACTGTGAGGCCGGGCTTATTACATCACTTACTTTAATAGAAAAGGGAGGAAAGAGCGCATTACAGCGGACCTCAGACTCGGTTTTCACTTATTGCTTTCGCCAAATGAAGATTGTATCTGGTTTTAATCAAGCGCAGAACAAAAATCCAAATTATGCAAAGGGTTTTTTCCAAAAATAGTTTCAGACTCGATGGCATTGGTTTAAAATAATGAATGTATGATAATGAGTATGGCTTTGTTTATTCTAACTAGAGGTCCAGGTGTCTGTTGTTGTTGAACTGTTTTCTGCTTTTTCAGTCGGTAAATATGGAAAGAATAGTTCTGTACTTTTCGGTTTTGATCCACCAGTTTAGTTTCTTTATTATTCTTTATTAACACCTTAACTCCCATCTGAACCGAGCACATTTTCTCCAGTTTGGCTTTACCCCAATCCAAAAGCTTCTGGAAAAAAGGTGAGAAAATAGCAACAAAACTGAGATGAAAACAATGATGGAAATGTGACAAAAAAGTGAGAAAACATTGATGAAAAAGTGACGAAAAATTGATGAAAAAGTGGCAAAAATGTCACAAGAACTTGACAAAAAATTGAAGAAAAAATTTACAAAAATGTGACAAAAAATTACAAAAAAATACAAAAAAATTACAAAAATTTGATTAAAAAATGACAAAAATGTGACAAAAAATGTAACAAAAAAATGACAAAAATTTGATTTGACAAAAAGTGAAAAAGTGGCAAAAATGTCATAAGAACTTGACAAAAAATTGAAGAAAAAATTTACAAAAATGCGACAAAAAATGACAAAAATGTGAAAAAATGTGACAAAAAAACGACAAAAAATTTATAAAAAAATTGATGAAAAAATGACAAAAATGTGACAAAAAAATGACAAAAATGTGATAAAATTTGACAAAAAAATTACAAAAATGTGACAAAAAATGACAAAAATGTGGAAAAAATATGACAAAAATTTAATAAAAAAATTACAAAAATGTGATAAAAATTTGACCAAAAAAATGACAAAAATTTTACGAAAAATGACAAAAAAAAAAAAAAAAAGTTACAAAAATGAGCTGAACACCCAACAAAAAAATGATGGAAGAAAAAATCTGATGACTTGAGGAAAAAGATCCTCTCGGTTCAGGCGGGAGTTAAGAGGTTAAGCAGGAGAATATACAATAACATTAAACGCAGGAGCAAAGATGTTTGTGAAAGCCTTTCGAAAAGTCAAGAGAAATATTCCCTTTGACCTCGGCCTGGTGGTTCTCGCAAGGACAAACTTTATGAGGTGGAGCTGAGTCTGACTAAAGGCTAGAAATGTCGGGTTCTGCTCCGGACAAACAGCCTTGTTCTGGGACGTCCTGCCCCTGTGTCCCTCCCCCTCACATTCCCCTCCCTCCCCTGTGTCAGCAGCACCTCCTCTCTGCTCCTGTAGAGGTGAATACTCGTGAATGCTTTGAACAGGGGACACTGCAGAGCTGGGACTGCGCTTTAGTCTCTGTGGATTTGAGTCTATCCTTCCCCGAACCTGCTCCTGCTGCAAAAACTGCACAGACTCCAGTGTGGAAGTACTTTTCACTTCAGCAACTTTGACTTTTTATTTGTATTTCACTGTTGTTTACGAGGAAGCGAATCTTTTTTTTTTTTTTAGGGGTGGCTGGGCCTTCGAGATCAGGTGAGGGGCTGAGTTACCCGGGAGGAGCTCGGAGTAGAGTCGCTGCTCCTACACGTCCAAAGGCGCAGCTGAGGTGGCTCGGGCGTCTGTTCCGGATACCTCCTGGTCGCCTGGTGTGGCCTCGGGGTCAGAACAGCTGGAGGAGGTGTGCGTGGATCGGGAAGTCTGGGCATCTCTGCTGAAACTGCTGCCTCCACGACCCGGTCCCGGATAAAGCGGAAGAAAATGGAAGGATGAATAATTTTGGAAACTTTTGGATGTGCAGAACTGACGCTTCGCAAAAGCCCCGCCCCCTTACCAAATGTTTGCTAGCACTGACAATAAACGTCATAGCGAGGGAGAAGTGCAGAACTAAGCCCTTAACTCCCACCTGAACCGAGTTTGGCTTTACCCCAGTCCAAAAGCTTCTGGAAAAAAGCTGTGAAAATGAGACGAAAACAATGATGGAAATGTGAGAAAACATTGATTAAAAAAAATGATGAAAAAATGATGAAAAATTGATGAAAAAGTGGCAAAAATGTCACAAAAATATCACAAGAAATTGACGAAAAAATGACAAAAATGTGACCAAAAAATGACAAAAAATTGACAAAAAATGACAAAAAATGAACAAAAAAATGACAAAAATTGAGCAAAAAGGTGATAAAAATTTGACAAATTTTTTTTCAAAAATGTGATAAAAATGACAAAAAATGGACAAAAAAGTGACGAAAAATTGATGAAAAAGTGGCAAAAATGTGAAAAAAAATTGACAAAAAAAACGACAAAAAAATGACAAAAAAATGACAAAAAAGTTACAAAAATGAGTTGAATACCCAACAAAAAAATGATGGGAAAAAAAATCGCCTGATCCTCTCGGTTCAGGCGGGAGTTAAGAGGTTAATGTTTATTTTATTTTTTAGAAGACAAATTAAGAGCTCATGGACATTTAGCCCCTCGTGGAGGTCAGCTCACGAGGTCTGTCTTAAGTTTTACGTGTTTATTTTATGGTATTGTCAATTTTATGTTTTAATTTTTATTTTTTTATTTATTTATTTGTGCCCAGTTCTCACGGGTTGCCAAGGTTGTCAAGCCAATAAACCCCTTAACTCCCACCTGAACCGAGCACATTTTCTCCAGTTTGGCTTTACCCCAGTCCAAAAGCTCCTGGAAAAAAGCTGTGAAAATGAGACGAAAACAATGATGGAAATGTGACAAAAAAGTGAGAAAACATTGATAAAAAAATGATGAAAAATTGATGAAAAAGTGGCAAAAATGTCACAAGAAATTGACGAAAAAATGACAAAAATGTGACCAAAAAATTGACAAAAATGTGACAAAAATATGACCCAAAAATGACAAAAAATTGACAAAAAATTTACGAAAATGTGACAAAAAATGACAAAAAAATGGACGAAAAAATGACAAAAATGTGATAAAAAATAAATGACAAAAAATGACAAAAAAATGACCAAAAAAATGAGAAAAAAGTTACAAAAATGAGTTAAATACCCAACAAAAAAATGATGGGAAAAAAAATCTGATGCCCACTTCTCACGGGTTGCCATGGTTGTCAAGCCAATGAACCCCTTAACTCCCACCTGAACCGAGCACATTTTCTCCAGTTTGGCTTTACCCCAGTCCAAAAGCTTCTGGAAAAAAGCTGTGAAAATAGCAACAAAACTGAGACGAAAACAATGATGGAAATGTCACAAAAATGTCACAAGAAATCGACAAAAATGTGACAAAAAAAAATGACAAAAATGTGACGAAAAAATGACAAAAAAATGACAAAAAAATGACAAAAATGTGATACAAATTTGACAAGAAAATTACAAAAAATTTACGAAAAAATGACAAAAAAAATGACAAAGAAATGACAAAAATATGACAAAAATGTGATAAAAAATGGACAAAAAATGGACCAAAAAATTACCAAAAAAATGACAAAAAAGTTACAAAAATGAGTTGAATACCCAACAAAAAAATGATGGGAAAAAAAATCTGCTAACGTGAGGAAAAAGATCTCTCGGTTCAGGCGGGAGTTAAGAGGTTAACTACCTCGTGCCTATGCTAAATCCTTGAGGGTGCATTCTCTGGATCACAAGCTGCTTATTTACTTCAAAAACCTGCTGTAAAGATGATAGAAAGAGTCGTAGTTAAAAACAATGAACACACGTAACACATTTGTCATGATGCTCCAAAGGAATTAAAGAAAGTAATTCGGTGTCTCGGGCCTGTGTGTCTTTGTGACCCAGACTGTGCGTAACATAAACCCCTCATTTGATCTTTCATTGTGTTTTTGCCGCATGGAGGTTTTCGGGCCGTCTCTCTGCAGCCTCCCCCCTCTTCCTCCCCCCTTCCCCCTCGTCCTCCCCTCTTCCTCCCCCCATCTCTCCGCTGTCTCTGCTGTCTGTGCACTTACAGCGAACGCTCGGATTCCCCTCACACCTGGAGCCGGGCAGAAAGAGTCTGATAGTTTTTGCTTAATGGTGCAGGATTATGATGTCAGCGAAAACCGGAGCATTCGTCAGCAGCAGGTGACGGGAGCAGCGGTGGAGACTGGAGCAAAGAGCCGCACCGGAGGCCAGACGCTGCAGGTGGATGAGGGGGAAACGCAAGCAGAGATATCTTTTGTTTTTATTATTTAAATTTCACACAGGCAGGATTTAAGGACAGTATATTGGTCTGAAAAAAATAAGAAATAAAAAAATTATAATAAAAAATGTCCCCACCACTCAGGTCTCCTATCCTGTCTCTAACCCATTCTCTAAACCCCATTTTCTCCAGTTCAGCTTTACCCAAATCCTGTAGGCCAGTATAACGCCTCATTTGAAAGCTAAGATCTACAAAACTCATCTAAATCGATCTTTTTCCTCACGTCATCAGATTTTTTTCCATCATTTTTGGGCGGGTTTTCAACTCATTTTTTTTTTTTTACTTTTTTGTAATTTTTTTTTGTCATATAGTCACTTTTTGTCACATGTTCAGCATTTTTTCATCTTTTCTTGTCAATTTTTTGTTATTTTTTTGTTATTTTTTTCCCTTTTTTTCCCTTTTTTGTAAATTTTTGCCACTTTTTCATAATTTTTTCGTCAATTTTTTGTAAAATTTTCGTAATTTTTTTGTCACTTTCTGTCATTTTTTTGGTCATTTTTTGTCCTTTTTTGTCCTTTTTTTGTGACATTTTTGCCACTTTTTCATAATTTTTTCGTCAATTTTTTGAACAAAATTCATAATTTTTTTTGTCATTTTTTGTTTTGTTTTTTGTCCTTTTTTGACACTTTTTGTGACATTTTTGCCACTTTTTCATCATTTTTTCGTCAATTTTTTGAACAAAATTCATAATTTTTTTTGTCATTTTTTGTTTTGTTTTTTGTCCTTTTTTGACAATTTTTTCATCATTTTTTCATCTTTTTTTGTCAATTTTTTGTCGTTTTTTTTTGTCATTTTTTGTCATTTTTTGTCATTTTTTTTTCTTTTATTGTCAATTTTTCATCATTTTTTCGTAATTTTTTTGTTAAATTTCCGTAATTTTTTTGTCACTTTCTGTCATTTTTTTGTCATTTTTTGTTTTTTTGTCATTTTTTGCCACTTTTTCATAATTTTTTCGTCAATTTTTTGAACAAAATTTGTCATTTTTTTGTCACTTTCTGTCATTTTTTGTTTTGTTTTTTCTCATTTTTTTGTCAATTTTTGTGACATTTTTGCCACTTTTTCATCATTTCATCTTTTTTTGTCAATTTTTTGTCCTTTTTTCCCCTTTTTTTTCCCTTTTTTGTCAATTTTTGCCACTTTTTCATCATTTTTTCGTCAATTTTTTGTAAAATTTTCGTAATTTTTTTGTCACTTTCTGTCCTTTTTTTGTAATTTTTTGTGTTTTTTTGTGGGGTTTTTTGTCATTTTTTCGTCATTTTTGTCACTTTTTCATCATTTTTTCGTCAATTTTTTGAACAAAATTCGTAATTTTTTTGTCACTTTCTGTCATTATTTTTTGTTTTGTTTTTTGTCATTTTTTTGTACATTTTTGTGACATTTTTGCCACTTTTTCATCATTTTTTTTGTCAATTTTTGGTCCATTTTTTGTCTAAGTTTTCTCACTTTTCTGTCACATTTCCATCATTGTTTTCAACTCAGTTCTGTCGCTATTTTCTCACCTTTTTTCCAGAAGCTTTTGGACTGGGGTAAAGCCAAACTAGAGAAAATGTGCTCGGTTCAGGTGGGAGTTAAGGTGTTAAATTGCATCAAGGCATGTCTGGCGCAGATGGATGAAGTATTTACCAGTTTTTTAATTTCCGCCCATTGTCTCTGAGATATTTTTAGACCAAGGCCGTCTTCCCATTTGTTTTTAAAAATAGTTGTAGGGTCTGGCAGAGATATCTTTTGCTCTTTCGCTCTGTTTTTGTCAGCACAGTCCCACCCCCCTCCCGCTGTCCCGCTCTCCCTCGGCCCCGCCCTCCGCCTCAGACCTGACAGTGTTGGGTGATGGATGGGCCGAGTGACTGTGAGTCTGGGGGAAATGAGCCTGATAATACAGATGGCAGCGCTGCTCCCTGAACAAACGGCTCCCAAACACCTGCCCCAGTCTCCACGGGGTCGGACCGGCAACCGCTCAGGCATCGAGCCCCGTGTTCCTGCAAAATGAAGGGAGGAATTCTGTAAACGTATGCAAGAGAAGTTTAAGTGAAACAACGTGTGCACAAATATAACTTTGCTCGATAAGGAAAATGAAGGACGGTAACATTGGACATAAACACACAACCTGCTGCGTGTGCTTCGTCTGTTATCTGACAGGGTTAGCAATGATGCTAATTCAAATCTCAAAGCGTGTCAACAGGAGAGCTTAGCGCCTGTGTGCCAGTGTATTGTGACATTTGAAAGCCAAGACCTTCTAGTTTCTAAAACTATGTGTAAGATGTGTGTGAGCGAAAGAGAACTCACGTCACATTTGTTGTTCCTAATCATAACCAGAACCTCTGACCCTAAACGTAACCACCGCTAGCTCTGCCTGCGGTTAGCGCTCGTGCTTCACAGGTAGAGGGTCTTGGGTTCGATTCCCTCCTGGACGGGGCCGTTCTGTGTGAAGTTTGCATGTTCTCCCCATGTCTGCATAGGTTTCCTCTGGTTTCTCCTACCACTAAAACATGTACAATAGGCCTGGATGAATGATGTGTGTGTGAATGCATGGAGGGACCGTTGGGGCAGATGTGTGCAGTCGCCCCCAGGGGAAACTGAACACCACCAAGTGCTGGGTGAATGTAAAATCTCACGTAAAGCTTTGTGACTTTGGGGTCATTTACAAAGCAAGTGGCTCGTGCTTCGGGATGGGCACCGTTAAACGGAACCTACTGGGAACCGACCGAAAAGCTCCGGTCGGGGGAGGTATCGAAAAAATACAATTATTTCGGTGCCAGTTTTCGGTTCTTTTTCTCTCCAGACCCGCATTGAGTCCAAAAAATGCACGTATGTGCAGAAAATGAGCCGCTTCAGCGCAAATGGAGCAAAGAAAAGCTTCACCTTATAGCTCTAACTCACAGGCCTCTTCAGACTTCACAAGACGCGAGAACTGGAATAAGAATTGGCGAAGCTACAACGCACTAAACTTCTGTAATAGAGATGGCGGAGCCGCGGTCTGCGTCAGGACTGAGCCAGGTCTAAACCAGTACTTACTCTGGTCGTAAAACCCAGAGCTAAACTAAACCAGGACTAAACCAGTTATAAACCAGGGCTGAACAAGAAACTTTAGTTTTTAGGCAAATTGAAAAGCAAAACCAAGCCGTGACAACAAGAAAGACGTCTTTACCTTTAGCGACAGACCCGGAGGCGGAGCTTACGTGCTGTTGGGCGGAGCTTACGTGCTCTTGTTTACAACTTTACAAGCAGCTGCAGAGACGGGAATATCCAAGCTGGTTTATAGAAAAGTGAGCGCTCACTCTGTATTAGACATTGTTGGTACAGTTTTGGTAAATGATGAGTGTCAGAGTGAGGCTCACACCATGTGAGGATCTTTGACGTGTGGAGCTTTCGCTTCATCAAAGTGCAGTGAGTTTAGAAAAGTTTAGCTGAAAGAAACCGATGCCTGATGTGGATCTGACTCTGCAGCTCAGGAGGGAATATTGTCCTTTCTTTCTTTTATCGCTGCTTAAGTGGAAATTCTGCTCAAAACACAAAGTTACAGGCGACGCTGCTGCGGCCTGGGTCTGGGTCGCCTCTGTTGTGCTGTTTTCGGTCTTTTTCCTGAATGATACTTTTTATACACGTTAATTTTATTGAATTAAAATAACATGGGTATCGAAAAAAGTACCGTTAAGGCACCGGAACCGAAAGCAGGTATCGTATCCCTACCTGTGCTTAAGGGGATCAGCAGCTCATTTACTTATAACTCATCTTATTTACAGCAGATTTGTGGGCCTGACACTGTAATACAGGCAACATCAAAAGGTAGATTAACATGTCCACAACATTTTCCAGCTTGCACCCGTTATTCAGTGTCTGCTTTGATAAATGACCCCATATCACTGTACAAGTGAAGTTCTTCTTCTTCTTAACCCTACCTCGCTGATGGAGGGACGGCGAGTAACAGGTTAAACACAGCAGAGTGAACGCTCTCTCAGCGCTGAGTGAGCTGAGCTCCATCTGCCCGTCTGTGTCGTCTCCCTGTGCCTTACACCAGACCTCACCAAAACATGGCAGAAGCTCTTCTGTGAGAGCAGTTCAGCTGCCGTCACTCATCACTCAGTCCACTTCTTTGAAGCCAAAGTAAAGTATAAACCTGATGATGTGAGGTCCACAGGGCCACCATAAGCTACCCATAGGCCCCTGGGCTAACCATGAAGTATATGCCCCCCTAGCCCTCATCCACTACAACAAGTAATACCAAGAAAACACCGTGAACTTTCTCTGCAGCGAGACTGGCTGTAAATTATATGTCTGTGCGGTTGGTCAACAAATGGCTTTTTATTAGCTCTGATGGGCCCTTTGACATTAGCCCGGCTCTCTAGAGCAGGGGGAGGCAACGTCAGGCCCAGGGGCCAAAGCCGGCCCTCCATCATCAAACTCTGGCCCTCGAGATGATTTTGAGAAATATTATGACCCAAATCATAGATCAATATAAAGTACTAAAGTACAGTATAAAAAGAGCCGAAAATTGGCACCGAAAGACTTTTATTTTTTCGATACCACCCCCGACCAGAGCTTTTCGGTCGGTTCCAAGTAGGTACCGTTTAACAGTGCCCATCCCTAAGCACAGGAATAACAATCTGAAATGTTTATCGTATTTGTTTGTTTAACAAGGACAATGTGCCAAAGCATTCATTAAAATGCTCTTCACTTAGTTTCCATCTGCAGCCCCTGATGTAAAACACAGTGTCCAAACCCCACACTGCTCAGAAAGCCTCTTCTCTTCAGTCACGAACGTCTCAGTGTCCTGGAAACAGCCATCCCCTAATGTTCTGTGACACGTCGGCCATATTGTTACAGCCAAATGAAGCACGAAATCCTGTCCAATAAATCCCATCCGTTTCCTGTCCGTCTGAGCGATCATGTGACCGGTCATGTGACGCCTCCTTTCACCTGTCACTGTCATCCTTTATTTCCATCCTTTCATCTGAATCGCTCCATCTCGCTCTCGTTCGTCTGTGGCGGGGGAGGAAGCGCAGACGGGAAAGTCTCTGTGGTTTTTAGACAGACGCCTGCACCCTCTGACTGACAGGATCAAATCATGAAAGAGGAAGGATTTTACGATTTAAAGGAACCTGTCCTGCAGCAAACAAACTCCCACAAGTTGATCGGAGGAAGGTCACATGGCTGAACCCGATGAATGGAACTTCTTTGACACATTTTGGTTAATTGGCCTGAACTTTATCATCCTTCAAAGATATTTGAGCGAACTGTTTTGCTGTATTATTACATCAGTGGCTGCAGTTATTACATTTTCTATTATAAGCTGCGTATAACCGCGAAATGGCGTGTGCATGCTGTTATATCCCGGTTACTGTCGGGGAATCCTTACCAGGAAATTGTGTTATATATATATGATCAAGGACAAAACCGTAATATTAAAAACTCTACATCAGGGGTGCCCAAAGTGGGGCCCGCGGGCCAAATTTGGCCCGCCGACACATTTCTGTTGGCCCGCCAGAGAGTGACCTACTTTTGTGCTGCATGTGGTTAACCTCTTAACTCCCGCCTGAACCGAGAGGATCTTTTTCCTCACGTCATCAGATTTTTTTTCCATCATTTTTTTGTTGGGCATTCAACTCAATTTTGTAACTCATTTTTTGTCACATTTTTGTCATTTTTTCATCAACTTTTCATCAACTTTTTGTCAATTTTCTATCACATTTTTGTCATTTTTTTTGGTCATTTTTTCATCTAATTTTTGTCATTTTTTTGGTCAAATTTTTATCAATTTTTTTGTCACTTTTTTGTCATTTTTTTGTCACTTTTGTGACATTTTTGCCACTTTTTCATCAGTTTTTCGTCACTTTTTTGTCAAACTTTTCTCACTTTTTTGTCACATTTCCATCATTGTTTTCGTCTCAGTTTTGTCACTATTTTCACACCTTTTTTCCAGAAGCTTTTGGATTGGGGTAAAGCCAAACTGGAGAAAATGTGCTTGGTTCAGGTGGGAGTTAAGGGGTCAATACTAACTCTCTTCCATTCATTCTCAATGGTAAATATGGATGCAGTACACTTTTTGACCACGAGCGTCAAATTGGGGGCGCTGTTTCACTCCTTTCGCAAACACTGTATTTATCAATTACAGAGCGCTGTAGCATCAACTTAACACAGTTTTCCAACTTTTATTGCAAATCATGTTGACATCAACAACAGTGGATGTTAAAAATGTACTTATAAAAGAATGATGCTGAACTGACATATCAAAATAATCTAATGTGGCATTATCTTTGAGTGTACGAATGAGGTAAAGTAGGTGCTGTAGATACAGGTGTTTTTTTGCACTAAATTGCTACAATTGTTGATTTTGTTCTACAAAAATTAGGCTTTTGCCATAGTTATCATTTGTTTTAATATAGCATGTTATTTGTATAGATATAATCAAATGCAAATGTAGGCTATCGAAAAAATAAAAAGTAAATGAAATAAAGCAACTTTATAATTTGCAGTTATGTGTGTTTTTCGTGCTTGACATCGCCGTGTTTGGTCCACGACTCAAAGGCACTTTTACATTTTGGCCTCGGAGACAAAAAGTTTGGGCACCCCTGCTCTATATAACTCGCCTATCATCAGATACGATTGATACCATCCATTAAAGGGGGGGTATTATGCAAAATCGACTTTGGCTTTACCTCATGTTATTCTGTCATTCCCTCATTAAAAACATGCCTGAAGTGTTGCTTTGGCACATTCACGTATTTTTGAGTAATCTGTAAAAACTCTGATGGCGGCCATTTTAGGGATAGGTTTGCCTGAGTCCTCCTAGGAACGCCCCCACCTCCTGGAGACGCCTCCGAGCTTTCGTCACCAGCCGAGTAACCAACCACTGCTCCTCAGCAGAACCCCCTCCCCACTGATGCCACAGACAGCGTGTGGAGGGGGCGTGTCGGAAAGGCTCAGAGGTTCTTAAAAAGACAGAGGCCTATTTCAAGACATTCACTACAGACATTTTGAGAGAGACATTTTATACAAGGCAGTTATTCTAATTTACTGCATTTACAGACCA
Source organism: Gobius niger (assembly GCF_951799975.1). Taxonomy (NCBI): domain Eukaryota; kingdom Metazoa; phylum Chordata; class Actinopteri; order Gobiiformes; family Gobiidae; genus Gobius; species Gobius niger. The sequence continues at coordinate 29,904,636 of NC_136865.1, read as the reverse complement.
ACAGAAGGTTTGGTCATCATTGTAGTGTGATATAGACTGGTGCTATGTGACTGGAAAAAGCATAACACCCCCTCTTTAACAATCGCGTTGATTGGCTAATATCAGCACATCAGGACTTGCATCTGCAATGGGACGTGGTTTCAGTTGACTGATTGATTAAAGCAGAACTAAGTAACTTGTGTACCTTAATAGATCCTCTCTGTAGTCCCTCTGTGAGTAATATAAATGTTAATGGCAGGTCTTTCATCTTTCATCTCCCCCCGGTCTCTCTGGCCAGAAAACCACAATTGGATTTGGGACCAATCACAGAACGGGGAGGGACGGCGAGACGACGCGCTATTCGACACACGGAAGCTTGTTTGCTGCTGTCATGTTGGATCCGTAACTATATATATATATATATATATATATATATATATATTTATCCCTAAACAGACACAATGCCATCTTTGGATCAAGCTTTAGAGCGTGTTCTAAATAGTTTAACTCAAAAGTTTACAGCGGGTACGTCATATGTCATCGGATACAATGATACGTTTGGCTGTGGCCACTGCAGACGCATATGATAAACATTTGTAGACAATGGACAATCGTACCAACCGGCTCGGAGGCCCCAATACACACTATTGGAATTACAAAGAAGAAGCTAACAGGCTAACGGGCAAAGCTAACTGCGGGCTAGCGCCACTTACACAGTATTCACAGCCAAATTTGACTGAATAAAATGATCTCCATTGTGTAACTGGATGAACTATATCCCTCTGTCCCTTTGTCTTTTCTGTCAGCGTAGTATTTACTCTCATGGACAATTAATGAATAAAAAAAACTTGCTACAACACAACGGCAGTGGCGCTGATGGCCTCTACAGTCTTTACCCCTTACCTCCCACCTGAACCAAGCACATTTTCTCCAGTTTGGCTTTACCCCAATCCAAAAGCTTCTGGAAAAAAGATGTGAAAATAGTGACAAAACTGAGACGAAAACAATTATGAAAATGTGACCAAAAAGTGAGAAAAGTTTGACAAAAAGTGACGAAAAATGGATGAAAAAGTGGCAAAAATGTGACAAAAATGTGATACAAAATTGACCAAAAAATGACAAAAATTAGACGAAAAAATGACAAAAATGTGATAGAAAATTGACAAAAAGTTGACGAAAAAATGACAAAAATGTGACAAAAAAATTACAAAAATTAGACGAAAAAATTACAAAAATTAGACGAAAAAATTACAAAAATGTGATAGAAAATTGACAAAAAATGACCAAAAAAAATGAGTTACAAAAATGAGTTGAATACCCACAAAAAAAGGATGGAAAAAAAATCTGATGACATGAGGAAAAAGATCCTCTTGGTTCAGGCGGGAGTTAAGAGGTTAAGTTACTTTGTTCTGCTTTAATCCTTACTTGGTTCCACTTCTGGAGATGGATCTCCTGGTCACGCTGGTGTTTGTTATATGGAATTATAAGGTTTTTGCTTGGGGCTCTGTTTGACACACTCTGGAGAACTTTCCACCTTTGTGCTCTGCAGGAGGAGAAAGGTACGTGCTGGTGTCGGCTGGACCGATGAGGCCCTGGGCCAGAGTCACTTCTCTCCTCACGTCTGGCATTCTCCCTTTTCCAACGTCACTTGTTTTTCTAGCTTTGATTCACCACAGGCATTATCCCCTCAGACTGATCATGATTAGAAAAACATGAAACTCTGTCGTTAGGCTGAATTAGAATTCACCAACTCGGTTTATTTGGATCAATAATGGAAAGTTTCATTCAATACATGCAGAATATTTTGATTATAACTTGTTAAACATATTTACAGTAATTTCTGAAGCAACAAATGAACAAACAACAAATGAGTTCTTTGAAAGTGTAAAAGCCGATTCAAACAATAGTGATCACTGCTTCACCAGGCGATGAAAACAAAAATGAACTTGTGGGTGAAGGCACGCACATCCACAGTTCTAAATAAGTGTGCAGGATCAAAAAATGGAAAGTGTAACAGAAACAAATAAATAAAAGATCCGCACAACTTCGTCGCTCCAAAGCTTATTTTAATGCTCACCAGACAGTGACGTTTCGGGCCTTAGCCCTTCTTCAGACAATAAAAAATGTAGCTCTTACACACCTGTATATATACATAGCTTAATTGTAGGGGTCATGTGTCCTTGTCACATGACACATGTCACATGATAGGAGTTTCACAAAAAGGACATGACATACAATGTTGTCACGCACAGGGAACCAAACTAAACAGGTTCCTGTGCAGGACAGTAGAGACAGATGAGTGTAGGCTTACTTTAAACATGGCGAGTGACAACCACAGGATTATTTGTAAAAAACATGTATACACCAGTGAATGTGCAAAATGTTACAAAATATACATATCATATTTACATATATACATATATATTTACATTGACTAGTATTTACATCAGAGTTACCCCGGGGTAGATAGAAGCTGAACATGAACCCTGTTGTACCTTGTAAGAACGAAAAAAAAGAAGAAAAAGAAAGACTGGAGTCAGAGAAAAGGTCTGAGATCAAATTCTTCATTCATGCCTTTGGGACTCATGGTGTCCAATGTGTATATCCAATAGGCCTCCCTTTTTAATAACTGATTGTTTATGTCACCGCCTCTGTTCGGAAGTTTCACATGTTCTATGCCCACATACCTGAGTGTGCTGATATTGTGTTGTGCTTCGGCAAAGTGTGTCGCTACAGGGCTCCTAGAATCATTGTTGCGAATGTTCGATCGGTGTTCCGTGATTCTTGTTTTAAGGGGTCTTGCGGTCTTGCCAATGTAGGCAAGCCCGCACGGACACTTGAGCATGTAGATGACATTGTAGGTGTTGCAGGTGATAACTCCTTTTATTTTGTATGATCTGCCGGTTCTTGGATGATTGAAAGTCTTAGTCTTATGTGTGAAGTTACATTGGGTGCAATGTCCGCACCTGTAGTTGCCATGAGGGATGTCTTGTAGAAAATGAGTCTGAGTGAGGGGAGGCAAATCTGCCCTCACAAGCATATTGTTCAGGTTGGGCGGTCTTTTAAAAACAACTCTGGGTGAGAGGGCAAAGTCTTTCAAGTTTGGGTCCGATCTGATGATGTGCCAGTGTTTGTTGATAACGTTTGTAAAGTCTTTAGCGAGAGGAGAGTATTGTAGGACACAATTCAGTCTGGATTCTGTTTTTTTTGTGTTGGTACGTTCGAGGCATTCCTTCTGAGAGACTGTGTTGAAACGATTGTAAGCTGCTGAGATCCATTCACTTTTATAGTGTCTTTGTTGGAAGCGCTTACTTAAGTCCTCGGCTTGTATCTGATAGTGTGCGTCAGAGCTACAGATGCGCCGGATTCTGTTGAACTGGGACAATGGTAGGCTTCGTTTTAGAGGTACAGGATGGAAAGAGTCACCGTGTAAGATAGAGTTTCTGTCGGTGCTTTTTCTGTACAAGTTTGAAGCAAGTTTGTTTGAGTCTTTGTAGATGAGAATGTCTAAGAAGTTCATTTTACATTCATCATATTCCATTGTGAACTTAAGGTTATAGTCATTAGTGTTCATAAACTTGTGAAAGTCTTTCAGTTGTTCCGCAGTGCCTCTCCAAACAAAGAAAATGTCATCAATGTACCGTTTCCAGTTATGTATGTTCAGTAGGAATGGGTTGCAGGCTTGATTGAAGATGAACTCTTGTTCGAGATGTCCGACGTAGAGGGATGCAAAGCTCGGGGCCATTTTGGAGCCCATACTCGTGCCCGAGATCTGCAGATAGAAGTTGGATTCAAATAAAAAGAAGTTAGATGTGAGTACAATGTCCAAGAGATCAATGAGACATTGTGTGCTGGGGGTACAGTTGGTCCTCTGATCTAAAAAGAATTCAGTTGCTTGCAGTCCCCCTGCGAACGGGACATGTGTATAGAGTGATTCGATGTCCATAGTAACTAGTAAGCATTCGCTGGATACATCAATTGTTTGTAACATCTTTAAGAACTCCATAGAGTCTTTAACATAGGATGGCAGTGTGGTGACTAGTGGCTGGAGGAAATAATCCACATATGCTGACACACGTTCCGTGAGTGAGCCTATAGCCGAAACAATCGGCCGGCCTGGTGGTATATCTTTGTATTGTTTGTGTATTTTTGGCAGCATGTATAGAACTGGAGTGACAGGGCAGTCAACTTTCATGTAGGAATATTCCTTGATGTTGATGTCGCCCTTTTCTAGAAGGTGATCTAGTTTCTTAATGATTCTTTGTTTGATTTCTGGAGTAGGATTATGGTAGAGTCTTTTATAGAAGGTAGAGTTATTTAATTGTCTGAGTGCCTCTTGTGTGTATGTAGTCCGGTCCAAGATGACAATAGCGCCCCCTTTGTCTGCACTTTTTATGACAATAGATTTGTCTTTTTTGAGGAGGTCTAGTTCAGTTCTTTGTTCTTTGGACAGATTGTGTGCTATTTTGTATTGTCTTTTCTTTCCCAGCAGGGATGACACATCATGTTCCACAAGTCTGCAATACGTGTCGATTGAGGCATTTCTTCTGGGTGGAGGGATGAAGGTGCTTTTACCTCTGAACGGAGTGCGTTGGGTAGCTTCTGAAAGGTGTGGGTCATGTTCAGCGTAGTCCGGGGTCTCTGTAGTGTCGTTTCTGTTTTCAGTTCCTTGGGACACAGGTACAGTAAGATTACGTGTTTGGTGGTTACTGTAGAATTCTTTGAGTCTTAAGGTGCGGAAAAATTTATGAAAATCTACAATAGCATTGAAATCATTACAGTGTGTGGTGGGGACAAAAGAGAGTCCTTTGCTTAAGGCATGGATGCAGGTATCAGATAACTGTTTGCTGGACAGATTTATTACATTCTGTACCTGCTCTGTGTCCGTCGTGTTGGGTAGAGCTTCCTGGTTTGATTTTCTTTTCCCCCTCCTGCATTTCTTCTTCTTCTTAGTTGGCCTCGTGTTCTCGAGTCTGGTCCTTCGTCCAAAAAAGAGGCAGAGCTGTTCGACTGAGAGTATGAGCTCGATTCAGAATCATAAAAGTCAGTAGTTGATTCTTGTGTGTGGTGACGGCTGCGTGGAAAGTTACCTTCGCGGTGTGTGATAACAGGAGCTGCCCGTTTGTGACGCGGAGTTGGGTTCTTCCACTGATATACTTTGCCACTTGCGTAGTCAGCAGCGTCCCTTAAGTTCACAATGGAATATGATGAATGTAAAATGAACTTCTTAGACATTCTCATCTACAAAGACTCAAACAAACTTGCTTCAAACTTGTACAGAAAAAGCACCGACAGAAACTCTATCTTACACGGTGACTCTTTCCATCCTGTACCTCTAAAACGAAGCCTACCATTGTCCCAGTTCAACAGAATCCGGCGCATCTGTAGCTCTGACGCACACTATCAGATACAAGCCGAGGACTTAAGTAAGCGCTTCCAACAAAGACACTATAAAAGTGAATGGATCTCAGCAGCTTACAATCGTTTCAACACAGTCTCTCAGAAGGAATGCCTCGAACGTACCAACACAAAAAAAAACAGAATCCAGACTGAATTGTGTCCTACAATACTCTCCTCTCGCTAAAGACTTTACAAACGTTATCAACAAACACTGGCACATCATCAGATCGGACCCAAACTTGAAAGACTTTGCCCTCTCACCCAGAGTTGTTTTTAAAAGACCGCCCAACCTGAACAATATGCTTGTGAGGGCAGATTTGCCTCCCCTCACTCAGACTCATTTTCTACAAGACATCCCTCATGGCAACTACAGGTGCGGACATTGCACCCAATGTAACTTCACACATAAGACTAAGACTTTCAATCATCCAAGAACCGGCAGATCATACAAAATAAAAGGAGTTATCACCTGCAACACCTACAATGTCATCTACATGCTCAAGTGTCCGTGCGGGCTTGCCTACATTGGCAAGACCGCAAGACCCCTTAAAACAAGAATCACGGAACACCGATCGAACATTCGCAACAATGATTCTAGGAGCCCTGTAGCGACACACTTTGCCGAAGCACAACACAATATCAGCACACTCAGGTATGTGGGCATAGAACATGTGAAACTTCCGAACAGAGGCGGTGACATAAACAATCAGTTATTAAAAAGGGAGGCCTATTGGATATACACATTGGACACCATGAGTCCCAAAGGCATGAATGAAGAATTTGATCTCAGACCTTTTCTCTGACTCCAGTCTTTCTTTTTCTTCTTTTTTTTCGTTCTTACAAGGTACAACAGGGTTCATGTTCAGCTTCTATCTACCCCGGGGTAACTCTGATGTAAATACTAGTCAATGTAAATATATATGTATATATGTAAATATGATATGTATATTTTGTAACATTTTGCACATTCACTGGTGTATACATGTTTTTTACAAATAATCCTGTGGTTGTCACTCGCCATGTTTAAAGTAAGCCTACACTCATCTGTCTCTACTGTCCTGCACAGGAACCTGTTTAGTTTGGTTCCCTGTGCGTGACAACATTGTATGTCATGTCCTTTTTGTGAAACTCCTATCATGTGACATGTGTCATGTGACAAGGACACATGACCCCTACAATTAAGCTATGTATATATACAGGTGTGTAAGAGCTACATTTTTTATTGTCTGAAGAAGGGCTAAGGCCCAACAAAAATGAACTTCTCATACATTTTGAAACTAAAACAAAAAGCAACCTTGGAAGTCAATACGGATCAAATGAGGATTAAATACCTATAGAAATAGTTTTGAAATGTTCGGTGTGCAAATTCAGTGACTTCTCATGTGTTTTGTGAGGTGGTCTTTTCTGGCAAATCTTTTCTCACAAACGGGACAACTGTAGGGCCTCTCTTTTGTGTGTGTTCTTCTATGCCTCGTGAGTGCAGAGAGATGTCTAAATTTCATCTCACAGACCTGACAACTGTAGGGCCTCTCCCCTGTGTGTGTGCTTCTATGTGTCGTGAGGTTAGAGAGCTGTGTAAATTTCATCTCACAGACCTGACAGCTGTGAGGTTTCTCCCCTGTGTGAGTTCTTCTATGATCAACTAGGGTAGACTCACGGGCAAATGATTTCTGACAGGTTAAACAGCTGTACGGCTTCTCTCCTGTGTGCACTCTATTGTGTGTTATTAAATTACATTTCAGACTAAATCTCTTATCACAAACGTGACAGCGGTGCTTCTTCTTCTCTTCTCCTCCGTCGTCGACCGTCGCGCTCGTCTCTGGGTCAGACTCGTTTTGGGCGGAGACTTTGGTGCTTCTGTCTCTGCTCTGGACCTGGTGGTGGTGATTTTCTCCATCAGCCTCTGTCTCCATCTGTGCGTCTGAGCGGCTGAATGGAGGTTCCCAGTCGTCATCGTGGTCAGAGTCAGACGAGTGCTCGGTGTGTCCCTCCGTCTCTGAGTGGAAATGTGGCTCTGAGCTGATGTTCCCGCGCTCAGTTTGTCTCTGTGGAAGCGGGGAGGGCTCTTCTCTCTTCACGCTCACAGCACTGGACTCTGGGAAACACCTGAAACATGATATAGATATAAATAAACTTTAAAATAATGTGACTTAGACGTGTGTGAAAGTGTTGGAGCCTACACTGGCAGCTCTTCCTCCTCTGGCTCCTCTTTAATCCTCGTTGGGGGCGTCTGGACCCTCGCTCTGACCAGTGCGACTCTCGGGCTCAGTATCTGCTCGAGGAGCCGCTGTTTCCTCTTGTTCTCGTCCTCGGAGCGACGTAGTTCCTCCTCGCACTCCGCTCTCGTCCTTTCAAACAGCGCACGCATCTCTCCAGCCGCCGCAGCCAGACGCTCTTTCACAAAAGCTCTGAACATTTTTACAAACGGCCCTAAACAGAGACGACAGAGAAAACTATGAGATTTCAGCTGCTCATTTACATGTATGAGCCGCGGCTGTTACTCTCCTGTCAAATAGAGCTAAAGCTGACATTTAAACTGTCCCCAAAACACAAGAGGAGATTCATCACTTTCATTTCCAAATATATTTGTGTAGACTGACCATAAAGCGCCCACAGAAATGTGACTTTCACATATTTTCAGTTAAGTTTCTCTGTCGAGCTAACTGCCGATTAGCATTAGCTCCTCAGAGATTATAACTTCAACTTCATCATGATTAAGGCCGACAATAATGAAAACAAATCCTTAAAAACGTGTTAAACGACCTGATAAAACATTATGAAACTAATGAATCACATTTTCTTACCTATTTTGTGTCTGAATTGAGCAAAATCTCAGTCGTCGTGTTCACACAACAGCAGCAGAGGGAGCTGTGTTGCCGCGGTAACGCACTCAAACAAAGCAACTGTCAGAGCTGCAGATATTAAACCTTTTTAATATGAAATATGACCTTATTTATCACATACAAGTAAAGTCAAGTCTAAATCGGGTCCATGTGGATGTTTATTCGCAGAGATTGTTCAGTAGAAGCGAAAACACGGCAGTCGTAGCTAGCGTTAGCATTAGCACGATGCTAACATGTAGCACTATGTTAGCATTCTCCTTTTTTTTATGTTTTCATGGGCTGCTTTGAACCAATTCCTCTTTGTATCTTTGTTTAGTAGAAAACTCTATTCATAAATCAGCATGTGTTGATAATTAGAGAAAGTTACATTTTTCTCCTAATTGTTTTCCCCTTAACTGTTTTCAAACTTGACTTTAATACTGAAAAAACAACAACCTTTTAAATATATAGTACAGTATATTCACTATAGTAAACTTTTGTCTCTTTTTCCATCTGCTCTGTTTTATCAACAATTCATGCGTTAATTGTTATAAAAGTTCTCATTTGTTCTCTCTAATGAAATGATTTCCTGCATTTTCAGTTGTAATATTCATAGACAAATGCTAAAACTGTGATCGGCTCCATTAACAACAATATGAACTATACACAGTTGTTTGACCCATGACCGTCATGTTAAAACTCTCTGTTTCTGCCTTAATGAACAGCAACAGTCACTGCCGTCACATTTAGGAGCAGAACAGAGCAGAGATGTTTAAAATGTACCTTTAAACTCCTCTAAATGTATCCACGAGTCAAGTCCAGACAGGAAACATGTGACTCTGCAGTCGGCTTTGGTGTCATTTCATTTTGTTGAGAATATTTAGGTAAAAAACGGCTTAACATCCAATGCTAACTGATACATGTAAACGAATGGAAGCGGCTAGGCTAAGCTAAGCCATAGGAATGAATGAGCCGCTAAGCTAACATTAGCCACACTCACAAATTCTATAGTTTCTGAATGTGACATAAGAAGATTTAAACATCCAGTAAATGTGACTGTGTAACCATCCTGTACATAAGGGGCAGAGGCAGCTCCTCATTGGCTTCCCCAAAAACTGATCGAATAAATTATATTTTATTTAGCAAATTCAGGCATTGAAGGTCATGATAAATCCACTACAGTGAGTTAAATTGTGTGAGAAAGTCAGCTGTTAATCAGGAGTTTCAGTGAGGTTCTTCCCTGTCGTCTCCCTGTCCCTCAGAGCGGCTGAAGCTCCAGGAGAATTTCCATTGATGCTTCTCTTTGTAGAAGGCAGCCTCTGATTGGCCGACTCTCGATCGCTCTGAGGCTCAGCTTCAAAGCAAAGGACGGGTTGTGACGCCCACCAGCTCGATTATGATTGGCTGCCTCTGCAAAAAGGGGAAACACAGCTCCTCCTCCTGATGCTCCTGCTGTGTCTGTGAGAGCAGCATTAGCACTAGCATTAGCATTAGCATTAGCTTTGGTTACTGTGAAGCTACAAGAGGAAACTGAAGCTGCTGAGAACAAACACGACAGTCATGGACGACATGTTTTATAGAAGCTTCAGCTTTGATTCACCACAGGCATTATCCCCTCAGACTGATCATGATTAGAACAACATGAAACTCTGTGGTTAGGCTGCATTAGAATTCACCAACTCGGTTTATTTGGATCGATAATGGAAAGATTTGAAACTGTATCTGCTCTTGTGATGCAGTTTTGGTGCGAAACAAAACTAAAGAGATGAAGTTTTTACATTGTTTTATTTACAGAAGGAACAAAACAATGAACAAAGTCAACAACATTTAGGATTTTTCAAGAGTCGAACAATAAGCTTCAATATTTGCAGAATATTCAGATTATAATTTCTTAAACATATTTAGAGTAATTTCTGAAGCAACAAATGTCTTTAAGAAGAAATACAAGCAATTTGAAAGTTTGTAAAAGCAGAATTTAAAAACTATTTTAAGCATTAAGTCGATTTAAACAATAGAAATCACTGCTTCACAAGGCAATGGAAACAAAACTGACCTTGTTCATGTAAACAAACATCTGAACAAAATTGAAAAACAATAAGTCAGCACTGAATAACATTAAACAGTAAAATCTGATCAAATGAGGATTAAATAGTCATGTTTTTAAATGTTCGGTTTTGTGCTTCAGATTCAGTGACTTTTCATGTGTTGTTTCAGGGAGTCTTTTCTGGCAAATCTTCTCTCACAAACAGAACAACTGTAGGGCCTCTCCCCTGTGTGTGTTCTTCTGTGTGAATCTAGACTACGCTTACTGGTAAAGGTTTTATTACAGATTGTGCAGCCGTGTGGTTTTTCCCCTGTGTGTGTTCTTCTATGTGTCGTGAGGTGAGAGAGCTGTGTATATTTAATCTCACAGACCTGACAGCTGTAAGGTTTCTCTCCTGTGTGTGTTCTTCTATGATTAACTAGATCAGACTGACGGGCAAATGTTTTCTCACAGGTTGAACAGCTGTAAGGCTTCTCCCCTGTGTGCACTCTAATGTGTTTTATTAAACTACATTTGAAACTAAATCTCTTATCACAAACGTGACAGCGGTGCTTCTTCTTCTCTTCTCCTCCGTCGGCTCCGGTCGTCTCTCCGTCGTCGACCGTCGCGCTCGTCTCTGGGTCAGACTTTTTTTGGGCGGAGACTTTGCTGCTTCTGTCTCTGCTCTGGACCTGGTGGTGGTGATTTTCTCCATCAGCCTCTGTCTCCATCTGTGCGTCTGAGCGGCTGAATGGAGGTTCCCAGTCGTCATCGTGGTCAGAGTCAGACGAGTGCTCGGTGTGTCCCTCCGTCTCTGAGTGGAAATGTGGCTCTGAGCTGATGTTCCCGCGCTCAGTTTGTCTCTGTGGAAGCGGGGAGGGCTCTTCTCTCTTCAGGCTCACAGCACTGGACTCTGGGAAACACCTGAAACATGATATAGATATAAATAAACTACTGAAACTACTAAAATAATGTGACTTAGACGTGTGTGAAAGTGTTGGAGCCTACACTGGCAGCTCTTCCTCCTCTGGCTCCTCTTTAATCCTCGTTGGGGGCGTCTGGACCCTCGCTCTGACCAGTGCGACTCTCGGGCTCAGTATCTGCTCGAGGAGCCGCTGCTTCCTCTTGTTCTCGTCCTGGGAGCGACGTAGTTCCTCCTCGCACTCCGCTCTCGTCCTTTCAAACAGCGCACGTGTCTCTCCAGCCGCCGCAGCCAGACGCTCATTCACAAAAGCTCTGAACATTTTTACAAACGGCCCTAAACAGAGACGACAGAGAAAACTATGAGATTTCAGCTGCTCATTTACATGTATGAGCCGCGGCTGTTACTCTCCTGTCAAATAGAGCTAAAGCTGACATTTAAACTGTCCCCAAAACACAAGAGGAGATTCATCACTTTCATTTTCAAATATATTTGTGTAGACTGACAATAAAGCGCCCACAGAAATGTGACTTTCTCATATTTTCAGTTAAGTTTTTCTGTCGAGCTAACTGCCGATTAGCATTAGCTCCTCAGAGATTATAACTTCAACTTCATCATGATTCAGGCCGACAATAATGAAAACAAATCCTTAAAAACGTGTTAAACGACCTGATAAAACATTATGAAACTAATGAATCACATTTTCTTACCTGTTTTGTATTGGAAATTGAGCAAAATCTCAGTCGTCGTGTTCACACAACAGCAGCAGAGGGAGCTGTGTTGCCGCGGTAACGCACTCAAACAAAGCAACTGTCAGAGCTGCAGATATTAAACCTTTTTAATATGAAATATGAACTTATTTATCACATAAAAATAAAGTCAAGTCTAAATCGGGTCCATGTGGATGTTTATTCGCAGAGATTGTTCAGTAGAAGCGAAAACACGGCAGTCGTAGCTAGCGTTAGCATTAGCACGATGCTAACATGTAGCACTATGTTAGCATTCTCCTTTTTTTTATGTTTTCATGGGCTGCTTTGAACCACTTCGTCTTTGTTTAGTAGAAAACTCTATTCATAAATCAGCATGTGTTGATAATTAGAGAAAGTTACATTTTTCTCCTAATTGTTTTCCCCTTAAGTGTTTTCAAACATAAACACTCGTGTTGTCAAAATGCTAAAATGTCAAACTGGACTTTAATACTGAAAAAAAAAATCCACTTTTAAATATATAGTACAGTATATTCACTGTAGTAAACTTTTGTCTCTTTTTCCATCTGCTCTGTATCAACAATACATTTGATTTTAATAATTGTAATAAAAAGTCTTAATTGTTCTGTTGCATTTTCAGCTGCAAAATTCATAGACAAATGCTAGAACTGTGATTAACAACAAAATTAACTATACACAGTTGTTTGACCCATGACCGTCATGTTAAATCACTCTGTTTCTGCCTTAACCTCTTAACTTCCCATTTTCTCCAGTTTTGCTTTACCCTAATCAAAATGCTTCCTGGAAAAAAAGCACCAAAACAGCCACAAAAATGAGATGAAAACAAGGATGTAAACGCAACAAAAATGTGACATAAATTCATCAAAAATTCAACAAAAATTTGACAAAAATTCAACCAAAAAGTGACAAAAACTGAGCCAAAAAGTGACAAAAATTCAACAAAAAAGTGACAAAAATTCATCAAAAATTCAACAAAAATGCGACAAAAATTCAACAAAAATGTGACAAAAACTCAACCAAAATGTGACCAAAAAAAAAAAAAAAGATGACACAACACAGCAACAACGCGAGGAAAAAGATCAGTTTTGTGGGTCTTAGCTTTCAAATGATAATAACCTAAGAGGACAGAATGCATTTGGTTTAGGCGGGTGGTAAGAGGTTTATGAACAGCAACAGTCACTGCTGTCCCAGGTGTTTCTGACCACCAGCCTGGCTCCACATCTGGATATGGGTCCTCGGGCCCAGCACTGCCGCTGCCCACTGCCCCCTGTGGCGTTGAGAGGATAGATTCAAAGCTCCAAACAAAGCTCCCTTAACCTTACAAGGCTGTGGCACAATTGTGCAAGATTTAAGGCCCATCTTCTGCTAAATCTGCCTTTTCTCTATTTTAATATCTCCTCTGTGGTTTTAAAGTCCAGACAGAGCAGTTACTGTGGACATAATAGCACAAATGTTTACATGTAATTTGCAAAGGGAGCTCTTAAAGGATTAGCAGCAATACAACATCTATGTGCTGCCGGAGAGAATACTGGATTATTCTGAATCAGGAGGAAATTGGGATCATAATCGGCCCCATTTCCTGCTCTGTCGCCGTTTCGGTGATTGTACAGTACAGGATTTCTGATGTCACGTCCCGAATACAACACCTGAGATTTCATCTTTCCCCATAATCCGGGTTTAATCCAGTTACACGGGGACAGATCTCAAAACAGTGGCAACGTCCCGAATGTTACATAGCTCTCCTGCACAATCTATTATGAGTTTGTCATTCCAGGTACGCTACATGAGCATGACATGAGCGTCTGGAACAAGAAGCAAAGCCTGAGTGAACCCCCTTCTCCAGCAGTCTGTGGTCGGGGGAAACTATTTCAAACTGGACGCCAATATCAAGGTGAAGAAAGGTACGTCGCGCTGCCTTGTCTTCTTCCTTAGAATCGATGTCAAATTGAAAACAAAGGTGAAATTGCCTTGAAAAGTCTGTTTGAGCGTCGATTTACGGGTTTACTTTGATAGATCAACGCGCTCACCCCCAACACCAAAACAACAACAGTTTTCCATAAATAAACCACACACGCCTCAAGTGCCACAACACCAGGTCTGATCTGCACATTTACATTGTGTGTTGGTGTTTACCTCCTGATGATGCTCCGTGTGTAGCCACAGCTCAGTCCAAAAGAAAGAAGCGCATTTCACAGGGCGCAGAGCAACTTTTTTTTTCGCTCCAAGAATCCTGCAGCTGTAGCGCAAATGTTCCAATACACAACAGTTTTCTTGCAACTGCTGCATAACTCTGCAGCTCCTCCGCAGCCGATATGACAGTTTCTGATCAATTAAATCCTGTACATTTCGTAACTTTGCGCATTCGAACGGTGTCCAACGCGAGGCTGCTGCTGCTCTGTCCCGCCCGCTCATCTTGGATTTGCGCCAGGTATGACACTGAAGATTGCAAGGAGAAGATCTTTATTTATATAGCGCCTTTCACAGACATATAGTCACAAAGCGCTTTTACATTAGACAATTGTACATTCACTCCATACTTCAGTTTCCCCTGGGGGAGACTGTCAGAAGCGCTTTCGCGACTACATACGTCTGCGCCAACGGACCCTCTGACCACCACCATACATTCACTCGCACACATCATTCATCCTGACCTATTGTGCATGTTTTTAGTGGTAGGGGAAACCGGAGTACCCGGAGGAAACCTACGCAGACACGGGGAGAACATGCAAACTCCACACAGAAAGGCCCCGTCCCTGGTGGGAATCGAACCCGGACCTTCTAGCTGTGAAGCGAGAGCATTAACCGCTGCGCTACCGTCTACGTACTCTTTACGCTTTGAACCACAAGATCTGGCCCATACACTGTACTACCATTGGCCCTAACCTTAAGGTCAGTGGGCTCTTGCCTGAACCTAGTTTCATTGTCCAACTTCTACTCAATGGGACATTTTCGACTAACGGGGTGTCGGACTAATGGGCCCCAGAAAAAGATGTTGATTTGGGTCAAGGCATTCTAGTTGAGAACCACCGGTCTACCTTCACCTCATCGCGTTGAGCCACAAACCGTCTCTTTCTGTAAGAGGCGATCAATACATTCACATGATCACACGAGGAACAGCTTTTATCGAACTTGTAAAACTTTAACAAGAACCTCTCGAAGAATCTGGCTTTCCCCCAGTAAAATCTCCCATTAATATCAAACCCCAGCCATCAACAGTCTCACAGCAGATCCATACTCCCTCTGCATCCCAGGCCACGTCTTTCCTGATTGCCTTTTTGGCATTTGCGACTCCTCCTCCACGACGTCTTTATATTCTCCACAATTACCAACAAAACTATAGACGTCCGCGCTCCTCTCCTCCCGCCCTCTAAAACAGAGACGTTAACCTACATAGTCACGCGTTAATTTGTTAATTAATCCGAATCCGCAGCAGGACGTCGGCATCGATTGGCCCGCGCACGCCTCTCTGCGGAGCTTCACGTCGAAAAAAGTCGCGCGGTCAATCGTAATTTCATCTCTCCCGGCATCGATTTTAATATCTGTCTGAATGGCGTTTTGAGAGCAGAGGGGCTGGTTATGGAGATGGGCATTGATTTTAGAGCAGAAGAAGATTGAAGAATGATCGGGTTAAGGACCGACACAGGTCTTAAACAGGGACAGATATAAAGAGGAGGGAGAGGTTTCCGCCGCAGAGCTGAAAACTTCATTAGGAGAATCCAGAGGAACATTACAGGAGGCTGCAGTGGGCGCAAATCTAACTTTCATCCTGGCATTTCTTGTTATATTACGATTGATGCACATGTCCATGAAGCTGCAGGACTTGGTTGTTATGAAATCTCACTCAGCTAGTCCATAGACCGTAGCCATGTACTGATTATAGCTAGTGTTGTACAGAGGAGGGAGACTTGAGTCGCAATTTTCGGGACTTGAGACTTACTTGACCAAGGCTCCAAAAAGACTTGACTTGGGACTTGCTGTTTGTGACTCGAGACTTAACTTGGACTTGAGGCCAATGACTCTCAATGACTCGCTGTGACTTTATAGTTACCGTAAATGCTCTAATAAAGGCCTGGGCCTTTATTTACTCAAGGGCATCTAGGACCAGGCCTTTATTGGAACCAGGCCACAATTAGAGACAGGCCTTTATTTCTATTTGAGCAAAACGGACGACCAGGAAAACGAAGAAAAACGAGATTTGTGTCCATTTGCAGCTAAAATATTAGGTTCATTTATTAATTAACATTTCAAACCCTCTCCCAGCGGCTGGAAAATTGACGCCTTTTATTTTGTTGGGACAACAGGAAGTGTTTCGTTGCTGTTAGCGAAGCTTTGACATCAATGTCACTGCAGGTTTCTGTTTCGTTTTTACCGCGGACCACATTCTTTGTTGTTATCTTGTGTAAAGGCGAGTTTAGACGGAGCGTTTGTGTTTGTGATCGATCATGAGACTGACCCGAGAGAAGACGAGACGCTCGCGCTGATGGGAGGAGTTATTTTGAGGCGTGAGACTGACCTGCACACGGAGCAGCTGGACGTGCTTTGAAGAGACGATGGTGACTTTATTAAAACCCTGGAGGGTCACACAACATTTGTTGCCCTGTTTCCAAATATCGTCACAGGAGGTTTGAAAAGTGGCTAAATCTGTGTCAAAGTTACGCTCGGATCAGCTCCTCCACAGCGCCCCCATCGGCCCGGGTTCCCGTTTGTTTACTTCCTGCACGTGAGTTTTCATTTACACCAGTATAAGACAAATTCCTAACATGGGGAATATTTCTACCGCTATAGTTTCTAATAAAAGCCCCGGCCTGTTTTAGAGACCGGCTTTAATTTGCCTCCGCCAGCCGCGAACCCGGCCTCTGTCAGAGACCCGGCCGCTAATGGAATACAGGCCAGTATTAGAGAATTTACGGTATTATTAATTTGAGTGAAACTGTCGGAAGATCAGGATTCGTTACGTAAAAGCGGAGCATCTATGTTTACATTATGTTAATTAGCCACATGCGCGTTCGGTTTCCCGACACAGCGCTTCTAATCAATACAGCACGAAGAGGCAGGAGGAAATACGAGGTCGAAATACGTGCATTAAAAGTTTTCTAAAGACAGTGAAGAGGTGGAGATTTACGGACAGGAAAACCTTTGAAACAATGGACTGAACCTACAGCGCAGACGGAGCCTCCAGAACCACGATGCATCAGAGCAACAGAAATCTTGGGTATTTTCGATGTTTTAATTCGTTCACACAAAGTTTGCAGCATTTAGTGACTATTTTCCGCATCCGCACACAGAGCCCAGTGACAGCGGGACTGAAGGCTACGCAGAATCTATTTTGAGCAGGTTCTGGGATTGCAGAGGCTCAGAGCTTTGTCTGGTCAAAGGGTCATGAGTAAAAATCATCAAATATAAGAAAGGAGTACGGGTGCATAACACACTCCAATTGCAGTTTGTTATTTTGAGCTTTCATTCTTTTATACATTTGTAGTGGCCATAGTTTTTGGAATGGGTTGGGAACCACTGGTCTACTTGTGGGTCTACAGCTACTGAGTGACGGGTTATAGGGACTACAGTGGACATTTCTTTGTAATAACTCATAATCTCAGAATATCTATCTACTGTATACTGCGTTCCAAATTATTATGCAAATTGGATTTTTGTGTCAAAAAGTTAAAAAAACAAAACAATAATGATGAAACTCATGGATGGTATCGTGTCTTGGGGCTCTATGAATCACTGACATTAATCTCGGAGACCTGGGATTATTAGTTGTCAGGTTAAGCCCAGTTAAGGGAAAAACTACTGAAAAAGGGTGTTCCACTTTATTATGCAGATCATCATTTTTAAGCAATATGGGAAAGAAAAAGGGACTTTCTGCTGATGAAAAGCGTGAAATAGTTGAATGCCTTGGTCGAGGTATGAAAACCTTCGATATTTCATGAAAGATTAAGTGTAATCATCGTACTGATAAGAGATTTGTGGATGATTCAGAGCACACTCGGGTTTATGCAGATAATGGCACAATATGGACGGTTTCTGCCAGACAAACACATTAGATTAGGAGAACAGATGCCACAAAGCAGCAGACAGGTATTTGAAGCTGCTGGTGCCTCTGGAGTCTCCCGAACATCAGGGTGTAGGACCCTCCAGAGGCTGCAGTTGTGCATAAACCTTCTATGCGGGCCTCCCGTAAACGGTTAATTGAATGCTGATGAACAGAAACGGCTGCAGTGGCTCAGAAATACATGAGGACTCATTTTCAAACAGTCTTGTTCACTGATGAGGCTGTGTAACCCTGGATGGTCAGATCAATGGAGTAGTGAATGGTTGGTGAATGGCCACAATGTCCCAACAAGGCTGTGACGTCAGTAAGGAGGTGGCGGAGTCATGTTTTGGGCCAGAATCATGGTGAGAGAGCTGGTCGGCCCCATTAGGCCCTTTAAGGCTCCCTGAAGGTGTGAAAATGACCTTTGAAAAATATGTGGAGTTTCTGACTGACCACTGTCTTCTATGGTACAAAAAGAAGAGCCGTGCTTTCCCGAACAAAATCCTCTTCATCATGACAACGCACCATGTCCTGCTGTAAAGAAAACCTCTGCATCACTGGCTGCTATGGGCAAAAAAGGAGAGAAACTCATGATGTGGACCCCCTCCTCCCCCGACCTCAACCCTGTTGAGAACCTTTGGAGCCTCAACAAAAAAGATCTTCTATGAGGGTGGGAGGCAGTTTTCATCCAAACGGCAGCTCTGGGAGGCTATTTTAACATCCTGCAAACAAATCCAAGCAGAAACTGTCCGAAAACTCACAAGTTTAATGGATTTAAGAATTTTGAAGCTGCTATCACACAAGGGTTCCTATGTTAAAATATAACTTGACCTGTTCATATTTTTTTGATTGAAATAGCTTTTGATTTCAGTAAGTATGACCTCCTAATGCTACAAATACAACAAATTACCATTTTCAGTTAATTACAAGCTTTAAAATGTATTGAAACGATGAGTTGCATAATAACTTGGAACAGTGGATTTTGAGGTTTTTACTATATTTATTTTTGAAAAAAATACTGTTATCACTAGGAAATTTTTTCCACCACATTTAAATAATCCTCTACCAGTTAAAGACTTGAAAATTATGCTGACTCTCATTTGAGTTGACAATTTAGAAAATCTTAGAAAAATGTCATTTGCATAATAATTTGGAACGCAGTGTATAATAGACTAGCGACTCAACCAGTAATGTTATAAGACATAACTAACTCTAACCCCGACCTTAATCCCTAACCTTCCCTTGTTATTACAGATTGTTTCATACAGCTTTTAAAGGATTTTAGTTATCAAATTACTGTGAGCCTTTAGCTTTAGCCCCAGTCCAGCCACGTTATCATCCGTCCGGTGCCGTTTTGCTCAGATGTAGTTTATTGTTCTGCTGACGGCTAACAGGATAACAGCCGTCTCTGAACCGCTTTGACCTTCTCCTCTCAGTATTTCTGCTCAGTATCGCTCTCCCTTCGCTCGTCGGTCTGTCCTGCAGCTCTGCCCGGAGTGAGGGTCATCAGCTCCGCCGCAGAGGGTCAAGAGGTCAAACTGAGGCGCTAAAATCCCATCAGCGCTGTCGGCGAGGGCGTCCTTAACCTCGCCGCACGCTCGCTCAGGAAACGTGGTCTATTCGTTACAACCACATCTTCAAACTCGTCTTTCTCCGTTTGTTTTAACCAAAGTTTGGATAAACATCTGTCAAACATCAGTGTAAGTGAGCCATAACTATAGAAATATTTAAGGTGACCCATCCTCAGTGCAGCATTGGCCGGAACCCAGGGGTCCCATCTCCAGATGTGGAGCCAAGCTAATGGTCAGAAACACCTGGATGGAGGATCAACCCATACGTTTGTTAATCTCTTAACTCCCACCTGAACAGATCACATTTTTTCCAGTTTGGCTTTACCCTAATCAAAAGCATCAAAACAGCCACAAAGAAATGAGAAGAAAACAAGGATGGAAATGCAACAAAAAAAATGACAAAAACTGAACAAAAATGGGACAAAAATGGGACAAAAATTCAACAAAAATTCAACAAAAATTCAACAAAAATTCAACAAAAATGTGACAAAAATTCAACAAAAATTCAACAAAAATTCAACAAAAATGTGACAAAAATTCAGCAAAAATGTGACAAAAATTCAGCAAAAATGTGACAAAAATTCAACAAAAATTCAACAAAAATGTGATAAAAATGTGACAAAAATGTGACAAAAATTCAACAAAAAATCAACAAAAATGTGACAAAAATTCAACAAAAATGTGACAAAAATTCAACAAAGATGTGACAAAAATTCAACAAAAATGTGATAAAAATGTGACAAAAATGTGACAACAATTTGACAAAAATGTGACAAAAATGTGACAAAGATGTGACAAAAATGTGACAAAAATTCAACAAAAATGTGACAAAAATTCAACAAAAATGTGACAAAAATTCAACAAAAATGTGACAAAAATTCAACAAAAATTCAACAAAAATTCAACAAAAATGTGACAAAAATGTGACAAAGATGTGACAAAAATTCAACAAAAATTCAACAAAGATGTGACAAAAATTCAACAAAAATGTGACAAAAATTCAACAAAAATGTGACAAAAATTTTGAAAAAATAAAAAGGTGACACAACACTGCAACAACGCGAGGAAAAAGATCAGCTTTGTGGGTCTTAGCTTTCAAATGAGGTGTTACACAGGCCTATAGCCAAAGAGGACAGCATGCATTTGGTTTAGGCGGGTGATAAGAGGTTAAAGCAGAACTAAGTAACTTGTTTACCTTGATAAATCCTTTCCGTAGTCCCTCTGGGGGTAATACAAGTGTTAATGAGGTAATTGGGGGCCTTTCATCGCCCCCTGGTGTCTCTGGCCAGAAAACCACAATTGCAACTCCTCTGCCACCAGGTCAGAGCCAACAATACACACTAATAGAATCACGAAGAAGAAGCTAACAGGCTAACTGCGGGTTAGCACCACTTAAACAGTATTCACAGCCAAGTTTGACTGAATAAAATTATCTCCATTGTGTAATTGGATGTGCAATATACCGCTTTGTCTTT
The DNA here is from genome assembly GCF_951799975.1 of Gobius niger. Classification (NCBI taxonomy): domain Eukaryota; kingdom Metazoa; phylum Chordata; class Actinopteri; order Gobiiformes; family Gobiidae; genus Gobius; species Gobius niger. Next base: position 29,883,679 of record NC_136865.1, on the reverse strand, counting down.
TCTGTCAGCGTAGGATTTACTCTCACGGACCACATGCTATGACACTTGCAGTGGCGCTTATGGCCTCTAGGGGCATGAGTTACTTAGTGCTGCTTTAAAGAGGGGGTATTCTGCTTTTTTAAGTCACATAGCACCAGTCTATATCACACTACAATGATGACCAAACCTTCTGTTGGTCTGTAAATGCAGTAAATTAGAATAACTGCCTTGTATAAAATGTCTCTCTCAAAATGGCTGTAGTGAATGTCTTGAAATAGGCCTCTGTCTCTTTAAGAACCTCTGAGCCTTTCCGACACGCCCCCTCCACACGCTGTCTGTGGCATCAGTGGGGAGGGGGTTCTGCTGAGGAGCAGTGGTTGGTTACTCGGCTGGTGACGAAAGCTCGGAGGCGTCTCCAGGAGGTGGGGGCGTTCCTAGGAGGACTCAGGCAAACCTATCCCTAAAATGGCCGCCATCAGAGTTTTTACAGATTACTCAAAAATACGTGAATGTGCCAAGGCAACACTTCAGGCATGTTTTTAATGAGGGAATGACATAATAACATGATGTAAAGCTTGAAAAAGTTGATTTTGCATAATAATTTAAGTGATGATGTCATCGCTCCACTGCCAGATCCAACGGAGCTTCAGCCCTATTCTCCAAAACAGGATTTAGCTGATTTGAACCTGCTTTTGAGCCGACCACAGGCTCTTTTCAAACATCTGATCACACAGAAATATTACTTTTACTCTTTCGTAATGCTTTTCTCACATAAATTATCTTTTTTTTTCTTCCAAAACACAATGAAGGCTTATTGTGTAAAAATAAGTCTCCACACTGACCACTGCGCTCCCATATTAATCATCTATATGGGAAAGAACATCAAACATCTGACCCCGAGGATGTGAGAGGAAGAGGAGGAGACTTTACTTCTGGATATCAAACAGAGTGTCTCAGCCTCCCCCTTAGAAGGAGAGAAATTGCATTACTGTAAAGACATTGAAGTATCAGCGTGTCGGATCAGTCCATTAGACGCCGTCTGTGTCAGTAACAAGGTGACGCTGCAGCTGCGCTCGCCCAAAACCAGGTTATTTCACACACAAATCCATCTGCGGCTCGCCTCTAAGTAATGCTTTATGTGGTCCTCCTAACAGAGACCTGATGGAGCTGATGTGTGGGGAACATGCACAAAACAGAGAGAACAGAAGATTCATCTGTTATATTCCTGCTGCGGTTTAGGAAAGTAATGTTTTTGCTTTAACCTCTTGACTTCCACCTGAACGGATCCCATTTCATCCAGTTTGACTTTACCCTAATCGAAAAGCTTCTTGGGGAAAAAAGCACCAAAACAGCCACAAAAATGAGAAGAAAACAAGGATGTAAACGCAACAAAAAAGTGACAAAAATTCAACAAAAATTCAACAAAAATGTGACAAAAACTCAACCAAAAAGTGACAAAAACTCAACAAAAATTCAACAAAAATTCAACAAAAATTCAACAAAAATTCAACCAAAATTCAACCAAAATTCAACCAAAATGTGACAAAAACTCAACCAAAATGTGACAAAAACTCAACCAAAATGTGACAAAAATTCAACAAAAATGTGACAAAAAGTGACAAAAACTCAACCAAAAATGTGACAAAAAATCAACCAAAAAGTGACAAAAATTCAACCAAAAAGTGACAAAAATTCAATAAAAATGCAACAAAAATGTGACAAAAAATGACAAAAATTCAACCAAAATGTGACAAAAATTCAACAAAAATGTGACAAAAACTCAACCAAAAAGTGACAAAAATTCAACAAAAATGTGACAAAAATTGAAAAAAAAAAAACACATAAAAATAGGTGACACAACACAGCAACAATGGGAGGAAAAAGATCAGTTTTGTGGGTCTTAGCTTTCAAATGAGGTGCTACACAGGCCTACATAATAGCCAAAGAGGACAGAATGCATGTGGTTTAGGCGGGTGGTACGAGCTTAAATAGAAATGAAAACCATTTCTCAGTCTCTACTTTTGCCGTCCCGATCCACTAAACATATTTTACGACATCTTTTATTAAATATTCCCCTTTTATCGTAAACCAGGGCCTTTTATTCCGGCTGCTCCCCCTCAGTCTCCATAAACCAGCCCTGGATTAGAGTTTTTATGGCGCCCCGTGGGGATCGGTGCATTGTGGGTAGCCTGTACGGCACAGGAGGTCCAGACGCATGTGTTTGGTCAGATCCATTATGTCGCTGTGAGATCTGTCTCTGATCAAAGCGGGACCGAGTCAGGGCCAGACCCGAGGACCAAACCCAGGACTCTAATCCAAGCACGAACTTTCACTGGACACTTTTGTTCATCTTTGCTGCGTTTTTGTGAGGTTCAGACCTACTGTCAGTATTTTAAAAATGTCCATGGAGAACATCCCTCTTGGTCCTACAGTAACGTAACAGTGATTCTCAATGGGTCAGGAACCAAAAGTGGATCGCGGAACCTTTTTCAGGGGGTCGCTAGTCTAAAGGGACATTTTTTCAATATTTTCCATCTGAAACTGCATGGAATGTCAGTTTTTAAAGGCCTATCTACTGCTTGTTCCATAACAATACAATATTTGGTATGATATATGACAAATAAAGGTTTTATTTGGGTTATTTGGGCCTGCCATCCGAGGGTAACGTTGGGTCCCAACTTGGGAACCACCGATGTAAAAAAAACAGTTCTTTACCTTCTTTACTCCAGTCCAAAAGCTTCTGGAAAAAAGGTGTGAAAATAGCAACAAAACTGAGACGAAAACAATGATGGAAATGTGACAAAAAAGTGAGAAAACATTGGGAAAAAAGTGACGAAAAAATTGATGTAAAAGTGGCAAAAATGTCACAAGAAATTGACGAAAAAATGACAAAAATGTGACAAAAATGTGACAAAAAATTGACGAAAAAATGACAAAAATGTAACAAAAAATGACAAAAATGTGACAAAAAATTGACAAAAAAATAACCAAAAATGTGACCAAAAATTGACGAAAAAATGACAAAAATGTGACAAAAATTGACGAAAAAATGACAAAAATGTGACAAAAAATAACAAAAATGTGACAAAAAATTGACGAAAAAATGACAAGAAATGTGACAAAAAATGACGAAAAAATGACAAAAATGTGACAAAAAATAACAAAAATGTGACAAAAAATGACAAAAATGTGACAAAAAATAACAAAAATGTGACAAAAAATAACAAAAATGTGACAAAAAATGACAAAAATGTGACAAAAAATAACAAAAATGTGACAAAAAATTGACGAAAAAATTACAAAAAATGTGACAAACAATTGACGAAAAAATGACAAAAATATGACAAAAATGTGACAAAAATGTGACAAAAATGTGACAAAAATTGATGAAAAAATGACAAAAATGTGACAAAAATGTGACAAAAATGTGACAAAAATGTGACAAAAAATGGACAAAAAAATGGACAAAAATGTGACAAAAATGTGAAAAAAAATGATGAAAAAATGACATAAATGTGACAAAAATGTGACAAAAATGTGACAAAAAATTTACAAAAATGTGACAAAAAATGACAACCCCCATGAGCTGCCACTCAACCCCCATGAGCTGCCACCTTAACGTGGTGGGGTTGTTTGAGTACCCGAATGACCCGAGGAGCTATGTTGTCTGGGGCTTTATGCCCCTGGTAGGGTCTCCCATGGCAAACAGGTCCGAGGAGACGGGTCAGACGAAGAGCAGCTCACAAGACTCCTATGGACAATGAAAGAACAAGGACCGTGACGCCGCCCGGCATGGCGCAGCCGGGGCCCCACCCTGGAGCCAGGCCTGGGGTTGGGGCTCGAACTCGAGCGCCTGGTGGCCGGGCCTTTGCCCACGGGGCCCGGCCGGGTACAGCCCGAAGAGACGGCGTGGGCCCGCCCTCCTGTGGACTCACCACCCGCAGAGGGATCCGTAGGGGTCGGGTGCAGAGAGGACTGGGTGGCAGTCGAGGCCGGGTGCCTCGACGACCTGGTCCACATGCGCAGCTTCTGGCGTTCGGGACATGGAACGTCACCTCGCTGGGGGGGAAGGAGCCTGAGCTTGTGCGGGAGGTTGAGAGATACCGGCTAGATATAGTCGGGCTCACCTCCACGCACAGCTTGGGTTCCGGATCCCAACTCCTGGAGAGAGGCTGGACTCTCCATTTTTCTGGAGTTGCCCGCGGGGAGAGGCGGCGGGCTGGGGTGGGTTTGCTCATATCCCCCCAGCTCAGCCGTCACGTGTTGGAGTTCACCCCGGTGGACGAGAGGGTCGCGTCCCTACGCCTTCGGGTCGGGGACAGGTCTCTCACCGTTGTCTCGGCCTACGGGCCCAACATCGGTGCAGAGTACCCGGCCTTCTTGGAGTCCCTGGGAGGGGTACTAGATAGTGCTCCGACTGGGGACTCCACTGTTCTGCTGGGGGACTTCAACGCCCACGTGGGTAACGACAGTGAGACCTGGGAGGGAGTGATTGGGAGGAACGGCCTCCCCGATCTGAACCCGAGTGGTGTTCTGTTATTGGACTTCTGTGCTAGTCACGGTTTGTCCATAACGAACACCATGTTCGAGCACAAGGGTGTCCATAAGTGCACGTGGCACCAGGACACCCTAGGCAGGAGGTCGATGATCGACTTTGTAGTTGTGTCGTCTGACCTCCGGCCGCGTGTCTCGGACACTCGGGTGAAGAGAGGGGCTGAGCTGTCAACTGATCACCACCTGGTGGTGAGCTGGATCCGCTGGCAGGGGAGGAAGCCGGTCAGACCTGGCAGGCCCAAGCGTGTTGTGAGGGTCTGCTGGGAACGTCTGGCGGATCCCTCTGTCAGTGGGGTCTTCAACTCCCACCTCCGGAAGAGCTTCACCCAGATTCCGGGGGAGGCGGGGGACATGGAGTCCGAGTGGACCATGTTCTCCTCCTCCATTGTCGATGCGGCTGCTCGTAGTTGTGGCCGTAAGGTCTCTGGTGCCTGTCGCGGCGGCAATCCCCGAACCCGGTGGTGGCGCCCGGAAGTAAGGGATGCCGTCAAGCTGAAGAAGGAGTCCTACCTGGCCTTGTTGGCTTGTGGGACTCCTGAGGCAGCTGAGAGGTACCGGCAGGCCAAGCGTGCTGCGGCTCGGGCGGTCGCAGAGGCAAAAACTCGTGTCTGGGAGGAGTTCGGGGAGGCCATGGAGGAAGACTATCGGTCGGCCTCGAAGAGATTCTGGCAAACCGTCCGGCGCCTCAGGAGGGGGAAGCAGTGCTTCACCAACACTGTTTACAGTGCGGGTGGGGGGCTGCTGACCTCGACTGGGGATGTCGTCGGGCGGTGGAAGGAGTACTTCGAGGACCTCCTCAATCCCGTCGTCACGTCTTCCAATGAGGAAGCAGAGGCTGGGGGCTCGGAGGTGGGCTCGCCCATCACCGGGGCTGAAGTCACCGAGGTGGTGAGAAAGCTCCTCGGTGGCAAGGCTCCGGGGGTGGATGAGATTCGCCCTGAGTACCTTAAGTCTCTGGATGTTGTAGGACTGTCTTGGCTGACACGTCTCTGCAACATCGCGTGGCGGTCGGGGACAGTGCCCCTGGATTGGCAGACCGGGGTGGTGGTCCCACTCTTTAAGAAGGGGGATCGGAGGGTGTGTTCCAATTACAGAGGAATCACCCTCCTTAGCCTCCCCGGTAAGGTCTACTCCAGGGTGCTGGAGAGGAGGATCCGGCCGATAGTTGAACCTCGGATCCAGGAGGAACAATGCGGTTTTCGTCCTGGTCGTGGCACACTGGACCAACTCTATACCCTCCGTCGGGTGCTTGAGGGTTCATGGGAGTTCGCCCAACCAGTCCACATGTGTTTTGTGGATCTGGAGAAAGCGTTCGACCGCGTCCCTCGTGGTGCCCTGTGGGGGGTGCTCCGGGAGTATGGGGTCCGGGGCCCTCTGTTAAGGGCTGTCCGTTCCCTGTATGACCGCAGCAGGAGCTTGGTTCGCATTGCCGGCAGTAAGTCAGACCTGTTCCCGGTGCGTGTTGGTCTCCGCCAGGGCTGCCCTGTGTCACCGGTTCTGTTCATTACTTTTATGGACAGAATTTCTAGGCGCAGCCAGGGGCCGGAGGGTGTCCGGTTTGGGAGCCTCAGAGTCTCATCTCTGCTGTTTGCGGATGATGTTGTTCTGATGGCTTCAACGAACCAGGACCTTCAGCGCGCTCTGGGACGGTTTGCAGCCGAGTGTGTAGCGGCCGGGATGAGAATCAGCACCTCCAAATCCGAGGCCATGGTTCTCCACCGGAAAAAGGTGGCTTCCCCTCTTCAGGTCGGTGGGGAGTCCTTGCCTCAAGTGGAGGAGTTCAAGTATCTCGGGATCTTGTTCACGAGTGAGGGACGGATGGAGCGTGAGATGGACAGACGGATCGGTGCGGCGTCAGCAGTGATGCGGTCGCTGTATCGGTCTGTCGTGGTGAAGAGGGAGCTGAGTCGGAGGGCAAAGCTCTCGATTTACCGATCGATCTACGTTCCCACCCTCACCTATGGTCATGAGATTTGGGTAATGACCGAAAGGACAAGATCGCGAATACAAGCGGCCGAAATGAGTTTCCTTCGCAGGGTGGCTGGGCGCACCCTCCGAGATCGGGTGAGGAGCTCAGCTACCCGGGAGGAGCTCGGAGTAGAGTCGCTGCTCCTTCACGTCGAAAGGAGCCAGCTGAGGTGGCTCGGGCATCTGTTCCGGATGCCTCCTGGTCGCCTCCCGCGGGAGGTGTTCCAGACATGTCCTAGTGGGACAAGGCCTCGTGGAAGACCCAGGACACGGTGGTGGGACTATGTCTCCGAGCTGGCCTGGTGTCGCCTCGGGGTCCCCCCAGAACAGCTGGAGGAGGTGTGTGTGGACCGGGAAGTTTGGGCATCTCTGCTGAGACTGCTGCCCCCGCGACCCGGCCCCGGATAAAGCGGAAGAAAATGGATGGATGGATGGGTGACAAAAAATTGACGAAAAAATGATAAAAATGTGACAAAAAATTTACAAAAATGTGACAAAAATGTGACAAAAACATGACAAAAATGTGACAAAAATTGACGAAAAATAACAAAATGTGACAAAAAATTGATGAAAAAATTACAAAAATGTGACAAAATGTGACTAAAAATTTACTAAAATGTGACAAAAAATGTACGAAAAAATGACAAAAATGTGACAAATATTTACGAAAAAATTTACGAAAAAATGACAAAAATGTGACAAAATATTGACGAAAAAATGACAAAAATGTGACAAAAAAATGATGAAAATGTGACAAAAAATTTACAAAAAAATTACAAAAATGTGACAAAAATGAGTTGAATACCCAACATAAAAATAATGGAATAAAAATCAGATGCCGTGAGGAAAAATATCCTCTTGGTTCAGGTGGGAGTTAAGATGTTAAATGCTAGTATTTTCTACAGCAGAAATGAAAGTACAAATCAGTTTAAATCCATCCATCTTCTTCCACTTGTCCGTTACCGGGTCGTGGAGGAAACTGTTGGAGCTGCACCAGTCCCTTACGGCTCCTTCCGCAGGTGTTGGGTCCACGGCAGGTCGGCCTTTGCCCTGGGAGACCCGACCAGTGGCTCGAAGCCCCCGACAACAGAGCTCCCAGGATCGTTCGGGTGCTCAAACCCCTCCACCACGTTAAGGTGGTTGTTCGAGGAGGGGATCAGTTTAGATTAATGTTTTTAAAATAATCAGAAGCATTAGCAAAAAGTAATAAGTTCTCAGCACAATTACGACTCATAAAATGACAGAAAGCAGAAAACCTTCTCACTCAGGCCGTGTCTCCCTGGCCGTTTCATCTCGGGACGTCCCGGATGGATTGGGTCCCAGGGGAAGTTGGATTCTCCACATCAGAGAGGGAGGTGGGACCGCTCAGAGAGGCCCCCGGGGGAAGGAAGGCTGATTAATTTGAAATCCATAAAATCAGGAGCGACTAATGATGGGATTTCACTGCGGGACAAGACGGGAACATCCACACGAGAAGAAGACGGGAAACTCTCAGTGATGTGGTCGTGTTTCAGGGCACTTTTATTTAAATCGCCAAAGTAAGACCGCACGTGTCAGGATGAAACTGTAATCGATCTATTTGAACTGTTATGAATAATTACCGTAAACTCAAGGGCATCTAGGACCAGGCCTTTATTGGAACCAGGCCACAATTAGAGACAGGCCTTTATTTCTATTTGAGCAAAACGGACGACCAGGAAAATGAAGAAAAACGAGACTTGTGTCCATTTGCACCTAAAATATTAGGTTCATTTATTAATTAACATTTCAAACCCTCTCCCAGCGGCTGGAACATTGACGCCTTTTATTTTGTCGGGACAACAGGAAGTGTTTCGTTGCTGTTAGCGGAGCATTGACATCAATGTCACTGCAGGTTTCTGTTTCATTTTTACTGCGGACCGGATTATTTGTTATCTTGTGTAAAAGGCGAGTTTAGACGGAGCGTTTGTGTTTGTGATCGATCATGAGACTGACCCGAGAGAAGACGAGACGCTCGCGCTGATGGGAGGAGTTATTTTGAGGCGTGGTACTGACCTGCACACGGAGCAGCTGGACGTGCTTTGAAGACGCGACGGTGACTTTATTAAAACCCTGGAGGGTCACACAACATTTGTTTCTTGCCCTGTTTCCAAATATCGTCACAGGAGGTTTGAAAAGTGGCTAAATCTGTCAAAGTTACGCTCGCATCAGCTCCTCCACAGCGTCCCCCATCGGCCCGGGTTCCCGTTTGTTTACTTCCTGCACGTGAGTTTTCATTTACACCAGTATGAGACAAATTCCTAACATGGGGAATATTTCTACCGCTATAGTTTCTAATGAAAGCCCCGGCCAGTTTTAGAGACCGGCTTTAATTTGCCTCCGCCAGACGCGAACCCGGCCTCTGTCAGAGACCCGGCCGGTAATGGAATACAGGCCAGTATTAGAGAATTTACGGTATTATAATCTACAGTGACCGGAAGCTCCACATTTCTGTGTTAAACTCCTGTTCCATGGATAAAAAACATTCAATATAAGGCAAAAAGATGTATTGGACTTTAGGAGCATCAACTTAGTGGACATGTTTGGGGTTGATGAACAAGAGCACCCATGTAGGGGGGAAAGCCCCGCACATCCAGGGCAGCTGTGGCTACATAGGCTTCCTGGAGTGAAAGAATAATGCAAAGTGAAAGGTCTTAAAACCAGTGTATTGTTCTTCTTCGTCAGAGCCCAAACTCCGAACACTGGGCCGTCGCCCCCCAGGAAGCTGTAGACCTGCAATAAAAGGCACCGTGCCCATAAACGACCATAGATATAATTACGACTCGATCAAAACGTAATGACTGCTCGGCCCCAGAGTGCTGTAACTCCTGGAGCTGCAGCTGAAGTGAAGCTGCCCGAGTTCCCGGCGTTTCCGCGGCGTTCTCAGACGAGCTCCGTGACGGTAATGGGCCATCGCTTAGCCTCGTTTGGCCTGTCGTCTCCAGCTGCGCGGCCCCCGGCTCCGGCTGCTCCTCCGCCTGTGTGAGCCTGTGTTCGTGTGTGTGGGGCTGACGGAGGAGCGGCTGATGGAGGCAGTAATTACAGGCTCGCTGTCCCCGAAAACGAGCGGCGGATCTGGGCCAGGTGCTGTCACAGGTGCCCCCTTCACTCGCTCCCACCGAGGGGCCACACGCCTCAGCCGCCTCAGCCGCCTCCAGAGCTGATTCTTCTTGTTGCATTTGGATTAATATCGCACTTGTTCATATGGATTCCACTTGACATAAAATGCATTTAATTTTTTCAAGTAAAAAAAGAAAAGAAAATCCTGAACCCACTGCGTGTAGGTGGGTGGCAGAGGATCTTTCCATTTGAATGAAATCATTTGATGGACCAAAGGTGAAATAAAGGCAATGGAGGCAAGGAGATCTAGGGCCAGATCTTGTGACTGAACTCTGAACGCAACATAGTACACGCGTGATCTTGCATGTGGCGCAGGTTTTGCGCTAAAGGCTGCGCCTCTAGGGAGAGGGCGTTATTTATGAAAAAGAGGCCGACTGAGGCGTGGTTCATTACAAGCAGCACAACTCTTCTATAGCAACCTTCACATTATGTTCCTCATTACGTCGCGCTGCCTTGTCTTCTTCCTTAGAATCGACGTCAAATTGAAATCAAAAGTGTAGTTTCCTTGAAAAGTCTGTTTGAGCGTCGGTTACACACGGGTTTACTTTGATACAGTAGATCAACACACACACCCCAACACCAAAACAACAACAGTTTTCCATAAATAAACCACACATGCCTCAAGTGCCACAACACCAGGTCTGATCTGAGTTTTTAGGAGACATTTCCATCGTGTGTCAGTCTTTACCTCCTGATGATGATGATCCTTGTGTAGCCACAGCTCAGTCCAAAAGAAAGAAGCGCATTTTAGAGGGAGCAGAGCAACTTTTTTTTTTTTTTCCAATTCAGCCGCTCCAAGAATCCTGCCACTGTAGCTCAAATGTTCCAATACGCTACAGTTTTCTTGCAACTGCTGCATAACTCTGCAACTCCTCCACAGCCGATATAACAGTGTCTGATCAATTAAATCCTCTGCATTTCGTAACTTTGCGCATTCAAGCGGAGTCCAACGCACGGCTGCTGCCTCTCTGTCCCGCCCGCTCGTCTTGGATCTGCAGCAGCGGAGGGACAGTTTTATTTCTTTAATCTTTATTAAACATTGCGCGCTGCATCATGCATGTTACGCGTTTACATGAGAACCCCCCCTCTCGAAACCCACCGCCTTCCGCAGGTCTGGGGAAAGCATGGGGAGGGGGCGGCACCACAACATCACAATGCGAGTCTGTCCCCCCTCCTGTCCTGCCCACTTTTTGCGCCAGGTATGACACTGAAGATTGCAAGGAGCGCCACCCGTCTGCGCAGTCGTCTGCTCTACAGCCTGCGCTATGAACCACAAGATCTGGTCCCTAGACTCCAAACGACTCTGTGAGATCTCCTTGGTATCTGATAGGTCTTGGAGACACTGCAGGGACGTCACAGAAACGTTTCACAGGTTGAGGACAACAAATAGTGTTCGTAACGTTGCCACAGCTGCTGGAGACCATGTAGACCTCTCAGAGACCAAGCAGAGACTCAAGAAGTCGAACCTGTTTGTTTTCACCGAGACTACCTGGATACTCACCTTATCTCCAGGGGACGTCTCCGTGACCAGCGGCGACTCTCGTCTCCAACTAGTCTCCAGGCTGTTGAGATAAATACTTATATGCGCAATTAATCAGAGTTGCGGAGATGTTGTGGAGTCTCTCTCCGGGGAGGCCCTTTACGCAGCAATGTTGTTAAATGTGCTTCATAAATAATCTTGACCTTTAACGCCCACAATCCATTTAGCAGCTGTAGAAACACTTCATTAGTCAAGTGCATTCATCACAGCTGCTAACCACGACTGCAAGTTTGTTTGTCATTCCCACTGCTGCCAGCAGGGGGTCCTGTTATGACCCCCGGCTCGTGAGGCCGCGACGAAGAAGAGGGGCAGGACGCAAACAGAGTTTTAAGCCCGTACTAGGCATTTATTATCTCTAAAAAAAAGGATAGGTTGACAACATGGATCTATTAAATGCTCTAGTATAGGCCGGGGCCTTTATTTACTCAAGGGCATCTAGGACCAGGCCTTTATTGGAACCAGGCCACAATTAGAGACAGGCCTTTATTTCTATTTGAGCAAAACGGACGACCAGGAAAACGAGATTTGTGTCCATTTACACCTAAAATATTAGGTTTATTTATTAATGAACTTTGCAAACCCTCTCCCAGCGGCTGGAACATTGACGTTTTTACCGCGGACCGGATTATTTGTTGTTATCTTGTGTAAAAGGCGAGTTTAGACGGAGCGTTTGTGTTTGTGATCGACCATGAGACTGACCCGAGAGAAGACGAGACTCTCGCGCTGATGGGAGGAGTTATTTTGAGGCGTGGGACTGACCTGCACACAGAGCAGCTGGACGTGCTTTGAAGATGCGATGGAGACTTTATTAAAACCCTGGAGGGTCACACAACTCTCCCCCGTTTCCAAATATAGCCACAGGAGGTTTGAAAAGTGGCTAAATCTTTGTCAAAGTTACGCTCGGATCAGCTCCTCCACAGCGTCCCCCTCGGCCCGGGTTCCCGTTTGTTACTTCCTGCACATGAGTTTTCATTTAACATGGGGAATATTTCTACCGCTATAGTTTTTAATAAAAGCCCCGGCCTGTTTTAGAGACCGGCTTTAATTTGCCTCCGTCAGCCGCGAACCCGGCCTCTGTTAGAGACCCGGCCGCTAATGGAACACAGGCCAGTATTAGAGAATTTACGGTAAGTTATTTTAAATGTAAAATGGTTAAAATGATTCTATCGAAACTCTCCAAACAGAAGAACTGCATAAATTACAAAACAAATATCTCCAGAAATCAGCAACACTCTATGTCAAAAATCCTGAAATATCCCTTTAAGCTCTGACTGATTAAAACTAAGATGTTGACGGAGAAAACTAGCCAGAAAGTGTTGTGAAAAGTTGCAGCGTCTCGCCTTAAACCTTCGACATGAAATAAAAGCCATTACAAAAACTGTTTTAGAATCTTGCGCACATGGCCGGCTTTGACAATGACCAAATGATTAATCCCCACCCTTTAATGATGATCAAAGTGGACGTGATTGGACAGCACAGTGACCTCCTCTCTCCGTTCTCTCCGACGGCGGCGCAGATGGTCCTCTCGCGGAAAAACGTCTCCTACCGTCGGAGCTGTCAGCGCGCGAGAGTTTTCCCGATCGCCTGTGCATAATAACTAGGTTTAAACGCAGCGTGGTATCCGTGACGATCTTCGCAGGCGAGTCGGGGAAGTGTTTAAGACGGGAGGCGAGGAGACGAGCGGCGGCGAAGTGTGAGGAGCGAGGTGGGCGTCGGAGAACGAGTCGATAAAAATAACAATGTGTGAGAGAGAGAGTCGCGACAGCCGGTGTCTGCCATTGTGTTGATCCTGTCCCTCTTTATGATGCGACTGGGAGGGTTTTGTTTTACCCAGAACGTTGGAGTGGACGATGAGGCTAAAGTGTCTGTTTCATGTGTGACCGAGTGAGGGGTCGAGCTGGTGGAACAAGGACTGAGTCAGGGAACTCCGATCTACCGCAAATGCTCTAATATAGGCCGGGGCCTTTATTTACTCAAGGGCATCTAGGACCAGGCCTTTATTGGAACCAGGCCACAATTAGAGACAGGCCTTTTTTTCTATTTGAGCAAAACGGACGACCAGGAAAATGAAGAAAAACGAGATTTGTGTCCATTTGCACCTAAAATATTAGGTTCATTTATTGATTAACATTTCAAACCCTCTCCCAGCGGCTGGAACATTGAAGCCTTTTATTTTGTCGGGACAACAGGAAGTGTTTCGTTGCTGTTAGCGGAGCTTTGACATCAATGTCACTGCAGGTTTCTGTTTCGTTTTTAGCGCGGACCGGATTATTTGTTGTTATCTTGTGTAAAAGGCGAGTTTAGACGGAGCGTTTGTGTTTGTGATCGATCATGAGACTGACCCGAGAGAAGACGAGACGCTCGCGCTGATGGGAGGAGTTATTTTGAGGCGTGGGACTGACCTGCACACGGAGCAGCTGGACGTGCTTTGAAGACGCGATGGAGACTTTATTAAAACCCTGGAGGGTCACACAACATTTGTTGTTTGCCCTGTTTCTAAATATAGTCACAGGAGGTTTGAAAAGTGGCTAAATCTGTGTCAAAGTTACGCTCGGATCAGCTCCTCCGCAGCGTCCCCCTCGGCCCGGGTCGTTTGTTTACTTCCTGCACGTGAGTTTTCATTTACACGAGTATGAGACAAATTCCTAACATGGGGAATATTTCTACCGCTATAGTTTCTAATAAAAGCCCCGGCCTGTTTTAGAGACCGGCTTTAATTTGCCTCCGCCAGCCGCGAACCCGGCCTCTGATAGAGACCCGGCCGCTAATGGAATACAGGCCAGTATTAGAGAATTTACGGTATATTCACCCCGCAATCCTTCCGCAGTCAACCTTTCACGTTCTGTATCCTTTCAGACATGGGTGATTTTACCTTATTTATCCTTTTTATTATCATTATTTCTTTTCATGTATGTACGTTCTGCGATCTTTGTGCCCGTGGAAAAGCTTGGTCGCTTCTAGCTTCACCCCTTTTGGAGCCAACATATAGGAATATGTTGGAAGAGGCCAAATGCTAACAACATCATTTTTGCGTGACTGAGCGCACTCACAAAGACCAGACAGGTACACATCAACTCGTCTAAGCTCTGGTAACAACATATCTCAGTATGGAAAATCAGTGGCCTGTTCCTTTAATGTTCGATGCCGCCCTGTGAGGAAACTCCTGTTGTGATGTTGGTCTTTACAAAACCATTGATTGATTGATTTCAGCAGCACAAACAACTCATGGCCACGGCACAACTTTTATATCACCAAAAACTCAGAGTTTAATTGAGTCACTGACTGAGTCTGGAGTCTTCTCTCCGCTTTCTCCTCCGTCTCGTGGTTGATGATCCATCTCCTTTTCTTATTAAATCCAAAGAGCTCCAGTTTTATGGAATAAACTCCCAGCCCACGTTAAAGAAGCAGACACAGTCCCTACATTTAAGACTAGGCCCAAAACGTACCTTTTCGAATTAGCTTATAATCAGGTCAGTTTGGTAAAGCTCTGACCCACAGCCTGAAGTAAAGCTGCCTCAGGAGAAACACTGCTGTGGGAAGTACAGTCCACTGAGCGCTGTCCTCTTCCTCTTACTGCAGACTTTGTCTTATCATGATACCATACCATACCATACCAACTTTATTTATAAAGCACTTTAAAAACTGTACAGTTGGCCAAAGTGCCGCACACAGAAACAGATACAAATATTTACAGTAAAAAAAATATGAGGTAAGAAGTACAACAACAGCAGCAATCTCAATTTGCATTAAACGCCAGAGAAAAAAGGTGCGTTTTTAGGAGAGATTTAAAAACAGGAAGGGACTGGGCCTGTCTAATCTCTAAACGCAGCTGGTTCCACAGCCGCGGGCCAGCAACAGAGAAGGCCCGATCTCCCCAAAGTTTGCGCTTGGTTTTTGGGACAACCAGTTGCAGCTGATCCGCTGACCTGAGAGCACGAGAGGTGATACAATACTTAATTTATCTGTAGTCTGTTCATCACTATCACATGGTGTCTCCTGTCCCACTCCCCCTCGGGAGTGCCTGTCTAGATCGAACGGAGGAACCTGGGTGAACGGAGGAACCCTACATTCTGGAATCTGAGGACTGGATGGTCTGTGATCTTGGCCCGTCTGCTGAGGGATCCTTCGGCCCTGGGTCTCTATAGCCTGTCCGTCCATGGGAGTGGATCTCTCCTTCTGTGGTTCTCCCCAAGGTTTCTCTTTTCTCCTGCCAGGTTTTTGAGTTTTTCCTTGCCGTGCTGGAGAATCTAAGGACAGGGGACCCGCGCCGCTCGTCGCTACCTCCTATTGGACATTGTATTTGCCTGGATTCACCTGAACTTTGAATTGTCATATTTATTGGTCTGTTTTATTGCCTTAATGTTTGGTGCAGCCCTGTGAGGCAACTTCTGTTGTGATATTGGGCTATACAAAACCATTAAACTTAACTTAAACTTAAACCAATTGGGAGATGCATGTTCCCCATGTTCACAAACAGAGCCCTATATTTTCTGATCTGGTGTCGCAGGAGAAATGAAGCGGTAAAGACGACAGAGTGAGTTTGCTCTGAGACTGCTCTCTCAGTCGTTACGTGTGAACCCCCTGACCTTCTATAATCGCACTAAATCCAGTCATGTAGTGCGGACCCCCCCTTCTTCATAAAATCGTTTAAGACTGGAACAATCGTGTGGTGCGTGCTGACCTTTAGTTTTAATGTCAGAGTAAAAAACAGAGCCCAAACCCCCCCTTACGATGCTTATTTTATGATGTTTAGTTGAGCATCGCTTCACTCCCTCGTCTTCCCCACACTTATTTATCCACAAACGCTGGCATGTTTGGTATCCACGTGTAGCAGGAAAGGCTGTAACCGAGATGGCGCTTTAATCCAAATATGCTCAGAGACGACAGTGACAAAAAAGGAGACGGCGATGTTTGGTTTTCCTTCCACTCTTGTAAAAACATCTCTAATTGAAGCAACAGTTCCACATTTCTGTCTCTACATTTGATTATTTTCCCTTTCCACCTGCAGCGTCTCATCGTAATAAAGGAGCCGGAACAGTAATAATTGCAGAGCTTTGTACGGCGCCGAGGAGGTCTTTTAGGGACATCTGGCAGCAAAGGTGCAGATGATTAGATTAGATGATAATTAATCTCAAGGGAAATCAAATACAGCAGACGATCTCTTCATCACGGACACAGTTCTGAGGGATTTGGCTTTGCTCATGTGTTCAACGCTGTTCCTGCTCCGATGGTGTTTCGTCCTGAGTTAGACCTCGGTTTGGTCCAGTGTTTATATTTAGTCTTTTGACAAAAATGTAGTTCGATTTTAGTCTAGTTTTAGTCAAAAAAATATCTTCAATTTTAGTCTAGACTTTTTTGTCATTTTTTGTCACATTTTGTCTTTTTTTTGTGTCAGATTTGTCACACGTTTGTCATTTTTCGTCTTTTTTTTCACATTTTTGTAATTTTTTGGTCACATTTTTATCATATTTTTGTATTTTTTTTTGTCACATTTTGTCATATTTTTGTCTTTTTTTTTGTCCATATTTTGTGACATTTTTGTCATTTTTTCATCAATTTTTCGTCGCTTTTTTGTCCATGTTTTCTCGCTTTTTTGTCACATTTCCATCATTGTTTTCGTCTCAGTTTTGTTGCTATTTTCACAGCTTTTTTCCAGAAGCTTTTGGATTTGGGGTAAAGCCAAACTGGAGAAAATGTGCTCGGTTCAGGCGGGAGTTAAGGGGTTAAATATTCACTACGTTTAGTTCCTTTATGGTTAAAATGCAAAAACTCTGTCTCTTCACTCCAGAAACGGGAGCTCTTCTTCACCACCACCGCCATGTTTGTTTACTATGAACATCTAGTTTTAGTCGACTAAAATTGCAAGTAAATTTTGCATTGATAATATACATTATAATCATATTTAATCATAATTGTATCACTTTTTAGGTTGGTTTTGTCAGACACTAGGGTTAGAGATGTTAAAGATCTTTTACCTTTACATGTTTCAGCGCCATCTGCAGGCCGTCATCAGAAGTATCACCGGCGTGCGGTCACGTGTCACTTATCAGCTGTTCTTACTTCCGAGGCGTGATCAGTCTGACGGTCCCAACAGGTCCGACAGACTGGCCACGCCCCCTGCCGCCCGGTGGATTCAGGGCGACAGGAGGCGTAATCATTGGAGGAGGGTGTCCCAGGTGTGGGACAGGAGAAACGCTCCTTCGTCACGGTTGATGGTGTCGGTGCTCCGTTTCCTGATTTCTATAGCTTCTTTTATCAGCGTTTGAATTTATTGGTTTCCGATCCAATGACCCGAGCCTCGTCCCAGTCCATGGTGTGGTTCAGTGGTTTCAGACCACTGCAAAAGAAACAACCACGTCATGGACTGGGACGAGGCTCGGGTCATT
Source organism: Gobius niger (assembly GCF_951799975.1). Lineage (NCBI taxonomy): Eukaryota > Metazoa > Chordata > Actinopteri > Gobiiformes > Gobiidae > Gobius > Gobius niger. Next base: position 29,866,114 of record NC_136865.1, on the reverse strand, counting down.
AGATAAAAGAGTATCAACAGTCTGTTAGAGACCCGGCCTCTGTCAGAGACCCGGCCCCTAATGGAATACAGGCCAGTATTAGAGAATTTACGGTATGTCTCCGAGCTGGCCTGGTGTCTCCTCGGGATCCCCTCAGAACAGCTGGAGGAGGTGTGTGTGGATTGGGAAGTCTGGGCATCTCTGCTGAGACTGCTGCCCTCGTGACCCGGCCCCGGATAAAGCGGAACAAAATGGATGGATGGATGGATGGATGGATGGATCGGTGGATGGATGGATGGAACCGCATTTATTTGATCAAAGACAAAACCGGAATATGAAAAACTCCCAATAACAACCAGGAAACTCAAGCCCTCTATGAGCACTCTCACCTCACGAGAAGAAGGTCCCGGGTTCCACTGTTCTGTGGAACCCGGGACCACTGTTCTGTGGAGTTTCCATTCTCTCTCTTCATCTGGGTCAGTCTCCGTGAACCAGACTTCTGCTAATGCTCCTCCAAACCTTCTCAGGAGAGTCAAACACAGTGGGAAACGACCAGCGGCTCCATCACTAACCGTTTTGGGCATCCCTGGTTTCAAAGTCCCCCCGCGCCGCAGCCTAATTTATTTACATCGGCCTTATCTTGTATTTGTAGCTTACATTAACAGCTTTGATAAAAAACCTCCTCTGCACAAACAGCGTCAGAAGCTCATTAAAAATCCCAGATGCTCCTAATGTACGGGCCACGCTGACTGTAGGCTGTGTCCATGAATAAAAGATAAGGCGCATTGTTTTTTGCCTGTGCAGTTTTTCTATTAGCAGGACAATATTGACCCCTGAATGAAAGGCTATGATTTAATTACTGGATAGCGCTGGTTACATAAGATAAAACAGCGCCGCGCGGGGAATAGATTAACTTTTAATTAGAAGTCATCGGCTGCACCTCCGCACGCCTCGCCTCGCTCGCCGGTGTTGGATTGTCATGGAGGCGACAGACAGGAGGAGGCGGGATATGAAAATGTGAGGTGAGGGGTGGATGTAACAGACTAACAGCTTCCACAAACACTCGGGTCTGCAGTGAAACGGTGCTAAAGATGTGTGTGATGCTATAGCAGGTTGTAGCTGAAGGCGAGACACAGGTACAGAAAACACTCATTTGGATGTTTTAGAAATGTTTATGTAGATGTTTACTGTACACAAGAGCTGCTTCAGTCAGAGAATCTAGACAGAACCTCAGAGGAGATTTGGCATCGTCCAAAAACGAAGTCGAGGATTGATACAAAGAGTCGGTGTCTGTCAGAAAGGGTCAGTCTTTGGAACAGCTATATCCTTTTTCGTAGAGGGCCACATGTTGACGTGTATATGGTGTTGACGGCCACAGATCAGTGGTCAATGCAACCAATTGAGCTTTAACCCATGCCCTGCACCTTAAAGGGACTATATGGAGTTTAAAGAGGGGGTATTATGCTTTTTTCAATCACATAGCACCAGTCTATATCACACCACAATGATGACCAAACCTTCTGTTGGTCGGCGATCACCATCTCGTACGAGGAGCAGAGGGTGGAGAAGCCCATGAGGAGGCCCCCGATCACGGCCAGGCAGTTCACCAGGAACATCGACCTGCCTGGAAACAGACACGGGGTCAAGGGTCAAGACTTTTTCCGTGTCAAGGACTACAGAAAAGGGCTGACAAAAACATTCAATATGGGCACAACTTTCCGAGAGGGTTTCCAATGATGGTTAGAGTTGACCTCAGCCCAGATTGTTCTTTTTCACGGAGCTGCTGACTTTGAAGGACTAGGATGAGGTCACTTTCTCCAGTTATTTGAAGTTGACATTTTAATACTCACTACTGCCCCCTCAGATCACACGTGTAACTGCAAGTTCTATTTAAAGAGGGGGTATTGTGCTTTTTTCAATCACACAGCACCAGTCTATATCACACTATAATGATGACCAAACCTTCTGTTGGTCTGTAAATGCAGTAAATTAGAATAACTGCCTTGAATAAAATGTCTCTCTCAAAATGGCTGTAGTGAATGTCTTGAAATAGGCCTCTGTCTCTTTAAGAACCTCTGACCCTTTCCGACACGCCCCCTCCACACGCTGTCTGTGGCATCAGTGGGGAGGGGGTTCTGCTGAGGAGCAGTGGTTGGTTACTCGGCTGGTGACGAAAGGTCGGAGGCGTCTCCAGGAGGTGGGGGCGTTCCTAGGAGGACTCAGGCAAACCTATCCCTAAAATGGCCGCCATCAGAGTTTTTACAGATTACTCAAAAATACGTGAATGTGCCAAGGCAACACTTCAGGCATGTTTTTAATGAGGGAATGACATAATAACATGATGTAAAGCTTGAAAAAGTCCATTTTGCATAATACCCCCCCTTTAATATAATATATTTTCCTCCCCCTACATGTTCTCTATGTCCTAATGTGTAGAATGAGCTCAGACCTGTTCACCACAACTGCCTCTAAAATCCTGCACTGTCACTTAAAAAGGTGTTACTTCGGGTCTGAAGTGCCGTCATGCACGAGCTTAATATAGAAGCTGCAGTTACATGTATGACCTGAGGTGGCAGTAGTGAGTACAAAATGGCTAAGTTGCATCTAGCCCCTTTAATGGCTTTGAACCATAACTTTTTAACCCCCACTTTAACACATTTTCTCCCGTTCCTGTCCTGTCAGAGCACATGTAAACCCCGTCCCTCCCTGTCCCGTCTGCGTTATCTGAAATCTGGGTGATAAACCTGTCTGTGCTGCAGCCCCTCTGTCCTCTCCTTTATCTCACATCGATTATTCCGAAGCTCAGGCCCCACAGCCACAAACAAAAGGCTCCGCTCTTCTGTCTCCGGCTGCTGCATCCAAACATTACAGGCCAGTGCAGGTCAGAGACGGCCTGGAGACGGCCTGGAGACGGCCTGGAGACGGCCTGGAGACGGCCTGGAGACGGCCTGGAGACGGCCTGGAGACGGCCTGGAGACGGCCTGGAGACGACCTGGAGACGGCCTGGAGACGACCTGGAGACGGGTCCTTACCTTGTGGGTCAGATACACGTCCAGCGGCCACTAAACATCACCTTGTAAGACTTTAATCAGACACAAATCACCTAATTATCAGAGCTAACAGCGTGTCAGTGATTTCTGTGCTTGTGCTCATTAGCTGCATTCATCAGAAGCTTTCAAACTGTAAAACGAAGAAGAAATGAGCTGCTCCACAACCTCTTCATGCTGCAGTTTGGTGATGAATCCACTGCACCTCACAAAAACACAGTAAAGATGTACAACAGCCATTTATTTCATTATGAGTATTTTTATTGGTGAAAAATACAGTTTCTTAAATCTTTTCTGTCAGCTGCTTGTCAGGACTTCAACTCATTCCCCCCCATGGCCATTATCTCAGCCGCCCCCCAGGCCTGATCTGAAGAGGGAAAAGTTGTCGGTAAGTTTGTCCGGAAAGGAAAGGCGTGCGGGGTAAAAAAGCCCTCACGGTGTTTTGTGTTTGACAAAATTGCAAAATAAGACGCGCTGGACCTAATGTATCGTACAAATGGAAAAGTGAGGAGCTCTGTGCCTGTTCCATCTGCGGCAGCTTTTAATTTGAAAGAGTCGCTTCATTAGCCTGAGTGATCCACCGTGTTACCTTCATTACATTACAGACGCATCAGCATCAGCGCCACGAGGAACACGAGGCACAGAAACACTCAAAGAATAAAGATACAGAAGTAAAACAACCACCTCATAATGTCACCACCGCCATTCATTATCACAGGCATCAGTTATCATGGCCTATTGTACATGTTTTTAGTCCACGTGGATAACAGAGTCAGCATTTGTGAATGGATGAGCACACAAAACACATTATATTATAAACAATCTGAAATAAATTATGCTGTAAAGCTTTTCTTCTGATGCCTGAGATTTATATGGACAAAATATATATATATATATAGTGAAAGGTGTATATGGTATAATGGTCTAGAGATTAATGATACAAAGAAAAAAGAAAGGGGTTTGTGTATTTCATTCTATTTATTTATACATTTTTATTTTCTACTATTCATGCATTTATATATTTACCGCAGCAATAACTATCCTTCCTGGGATCCATTTATTTGTATTTTTAACTAACACTTTTTACTTTCAGTCGAGTGATATTATTTTTTTCTGTACTCGAGTGTATAGTTCTCTTTGTACTGAATAAATCTGCATCTTAACCTTTAATCTGCACCCATTATGTCATGCATAGACACACATATAAGTAGAATGATTATTATGACCAAGACATTTATTTTGAATAGAAAAATAATAACATGTGTAACATTGTCCATATAAATCACAGACATCAGAGGAAATGCTTTACTGCAGTTTATTTCAGTTTATTTATGATTTATGCCCAACTTTCCCGGGGTGACGAGAGGTGTTTCCCGCATCATACGCACTGGACCCGGCGCGGATCCGAGGCTCGCCGCGCTCACCGGACAACCGGACGTACGGGAGGCACGGAGTCTGAGACACGAGGACGTTTGAGGACAGACATCAACGGTGAGTAGTGCTTTGGTGTCGCTGTTGTTGTGAGTAAAATGGCGATAACCTAGCCTACCCATATAATATAACATAATATAATATGGGAGCGGTGAACTGTGACGCTGCTGCGTTTGGGGATGTGATGCGTAATTCAACCTGGATAGACTCAAACAGACGAAAGCGGTGATTAGGAAGATTTATTGACATGTATATTAGTTTTGGCGATCAGACCCCGGCGGTAGACATCGATGTATGAAAGTCAGTGTGGATAAACAGCTTGTAGTTAGGGATGCCTTCCCCCGGAGCCTGGACACTGGTGGTGGTATGGAAGATCCGTGAAGCTGCAGCAGGTAGAAGCCGTGGATGGAAGAGGCGGAGATGGGGCGGAGGCGGGTCGCAGCGCAGCTGGGAAGCGAACGAACCATGATTGCTGGGGCTTAAAAGCGGGACCGAGGGCGATGATTGGCTGCTATGGAGGTGCGGCTCTTACGCTGATGGCTGAGGTGGAGGTGTGGCCCTCTCGGAAGCGATCATTGGCTGGAGGTATGTGATGCTGGAAATCGTCTCCCAGGTTGAATTAATGCCTAGGCTTCATTAGTGCAGAGCGCGCTTGGAGAGCCTTTGGCACAGCTGGACTTTCAGTTCCTCCACAGGTGTGGCGGGGCTGAAGGTCTGGGGCTGCTTTAAACCCTCACTCATTGCACGTGGGGCTTATGTTGCAAGTTTGTGATTTATTCCTTTGCGTTTGAGTTTTGGAATCGTCAGTTGGTCAGATAGTTGTTTCTGAATCGGGTTAAATGTAATGTACATACCCTCAATGGCAGCCTGGGGGCGCTGTTTCAGTAGACGTCTTGCATGGTCATAATTCAGGGATAAGACAAACGTTTTCTGCTGGAGGACAGTCTCCTCATTCATTCCTTTTCATTTGTTCAAATGTATCTGTTTGCATTGAAAATTAAGCCATTTTCCCCTAAAGCTTCTCAACAAAATGACAACAATACAAACAAACCTTTTATCACAATGATACAACAACACGATAACACCAAATAAACTAATGTAGATAAAGCACTGATGTGACGGGCTCATCTGAGGAATCAATTCTCCTCCATTTGGACCCGACACATGACTTTTATGGATGTCTCTGTAAAACAAGGTGCTTTTACAAAACATGACATCATCTTTAAAGTTGTAATGGCCACTGATTTGTCCTCTCGATAAATTTGTTTGAACTTTTCCTGCGTAACCTTCCCTGTCCCGCTCCGATAATTACCTCGGCTCCATCGCTGATTGCTTCTTAATGCCTCTGTGGTTTTGTGAAAGCAGCACTTTCCTCCGTGACCCAGGGGTAAAGTGTATTAATATTACACATATTAATATCCAGCTGAAGGTGGGGGGTGGGGGGGTCTGCACACGGCGCGGACAGGAGGTCGATACAGATTAAAGCGGGGCCTTATCAATCATCAATATTCATATTTGTCTCTGTTGCTTTTCCTCCTTCAACTTCACTTCATCTGTTCCACAAACTTCATTTCCTCAGAGTGTCCGACAAACTTTGACCATCCCTCCTTTAGGGAACAACAGCTCCGCATTTGTGACTAGAAATACATTTTGTGACTTCATTTCATTGTTAAGATATTATCAGTTGGAATCCTTGACACAAATGTTTTTTTTTTTAGTAAAAGTTGTGGAGACGTCGTAACAACAGAGCCACGTAAACGGCGTTTTGAGATCTTTCTTCTGGGAGCTAGTTTGGAAAATATTTGTTTACAGACGCCCGAAACCCCGGGCTCGTAAGGACGATACACTGGACTCATAAAATACCCTTGTGTTTGGTCGTCAGCTTGACTTCGTGTGGACACATGAGGCACTTTGTGTGAAAAAAAATTGCCAAAATTGCCAATATTTTTGATGACAAAATGTAAAGAGTGGACAGGCTTAAATCTATGGTTCTATTTTATTGATGTATTAGTTACAAAGATTTGCTCAGAGGGAGTTTGGATCATGTTTTGTTTTTGAATGACCTAGTTCTTACTGGAAAAATTTAATGCTGATAATTTTTGGCTGATTTTTTAAAATGTCTCGTCTATAATCCAGTGTGTGAAGATATTAGAAGCGTAGGGCTTGTTTATTCAGGGCATTCATGTTTAGTAGTTACTTCAGAAGGAACTTATTTTAAAGACAATACTCAGCAGATTTCTAAAACAAAAGCGGTAAGTCTCTGGGCCAGATCTTGTGGCGGCGCACGGGGCGGCGCAGGCTCTTGGCGAATTATTTTCCGAGTGGCGGCGCTATATGTGCCATTCGCCTCCGCCACCTGTGAGGGGGCGTCACAAGAGGAGGTGACTGCACTGATGGAAACACGGCTGACATTCACTTCCTCGTTTACATTGCGCTGTCTTGTGTTCTTTCTTAAGCCTTAGGCTCTCACAGGTCAAACTAAAAACTTTATTTACCCCATCGTGAGCTAAACCATGTTCACGTCTCGAGAGAAAAAGAGCTACAGCGTCCGCTGTGGCGCGGATCGGCCGCGCTTGACGTGAACGCGAAGCAAAACAAAAGCACATGTTCACCCCCCACTCCCACACAACCACTCTCCTGGACGTGGAGTCGATCTGGTTGGAGGAAAATGTGTGTCTCCACCCACTTAAATGCGCTAAGTCTGGAGTGGCAAGATCACAAAGTGCTGCTACTGAGCGCAAAATGTCACGCTATCGTCTCCGTTTTGATGCACAAGATCGGGCCCTCTATCTCTCATGGTTCCGAAATTATAAGCAAAAGTCTGCAAAATTAAATGTATAGGATCTGAGGTGCACAAACTTGCGACCGAGCTCCTGAGGCCTAGAAAGTTGTGTGAGGCTCATTCATTATGAGAATCTGGCTGAGCTCGGCCTTTTTCAGCCGATTTTGTAAAATAACCAAATCTTGGCCCGATATATCGGTCAACCTCTAAATTACATATTGAAAAACCCTGGAAAAAACCATGTTGTGAAGTCCAAAACCGGAAAGCTTGGAGTTTGTAGGAGCTACTAAAGTGCAGATGTTTTTGCAAGAGTTGAATGGATTACAGAGTGTTGTCAGGGGGATTCCAGGCGTCACGTGGATACATCTCATGTCAGTATTTATGAATGAAAGGGAAACAAAACAGAGTGAAGCCATGTTGGATTGATTTCAGACAAAATCCAACATGTGAGAAGATAACGCATCATAAAATAAACATCTTAAAACGGTACTAAGCAACTCATGCCCCTAGAGGCCATAAGCGCCACTGCAGGTGTCGTAGCATGTTGTGTTTTTACTCATTAATTGTCCGTGAGAGTAAATACTACGCTGACAGAAAAGACAAAGGGACAGAGGGATATTGTTCATCCAGTTACACAATCGAGCTCCACACACATCGACCCTCCCAGACCTGCCCCAGTCCTTGTGTGTGATGGACGTGGTCTCGTCCTCTCTCGGCTGAAAACGTCCTGCCATGAGCTCGGAGCAGATGCATAAACGGCGGAGTATGGGCGGGCGCGGCGGGAGCAGCTGGCTAACGCTCGCTTTGGCACGTAAGGTCGCAGCTAAACAAACCCGGCACTGCAGACTCAAGCTGCGTTCATGGACAGTCGGGATTCACGTTCAGGATGCTGTTTGTGCTGGACAACGTGATTTAAGGGGAAAAAGACACGATCTGAGAAAATACTGAGACGCAACAAGAGTTTGGCTTAGATTCATCACAAACTGTCTCTTTATCCTTTGAAATATGCGTTGATTCGGTGAAGGACGGCACTACTACGAGATCACAAACAGACTTAGAGGTGAAAAGGCCAACACTTGTGCTCTACATGACTGATGTTGACTATGTCGTCTCACAAAAACACATCTGTCTTAGTGAAGCAAAGGGGAGACTTAAAGATACAAACTGCTGGGTCAGTATTAATATCAGTGTGTGGGTCAGTCTGAAACCATGAGTCAGAAGGTCTTGGCTTTCAAATGAGGCATCACACTGGCACATAGGCCGTGAGCTCTCCTGTCCATACGCTTTGAGATTCATGCATAACTGCTGTGGGCGATTTCACAGGAAATATTATAACTCTAAATTTACATAAGATCTGACTCCATAAGATCGATTTAAACACATTTAAACAGTTAAGTTTAAAGTATTAAAGTATCAAAAAGGTCTCGCCAAGCGTGTTCGTTGATCCCAAGGTCCGAGGAGAAGCCACCAGAATTCAGTAGCTTAAGTCAAAGAAGATTTATTCCCTATAACAATTACAATTTCTAAACACAGATTATCTGAATGCTAAAGTCCCGAACAATATACCCGGTGCTCGAACGGGGCCGTCCCAGGAAACGGCACTGTCTAACTGCGCTCTTACAAATATATATCAGAAAAAATGTGACGTTCACGAAGAGATAGGAGATGAGTGGAGCTCGGGCCAAGGTCATCAAGCCTTTCTCTCAGTAGTTTTCCACTAGAAGTGTCTTCCTGTTGCCCTATTTGGAGTTATTTTTCACAGCTCCGGCGAGGGCACCGAACGTCTCCACAGGTTTGAGCAAAAGAATGCAAGAGCAAGAAATGGATTATTGTTACAGCGATGTGCGTGTGAAAAGATTGGTTTCAACTGAAACTTAAAGAGCATTATGAGCAGATTAAACTCATAAAAAACATTCAATAGCATTCTAAAATATAACATTAGCTAACAATCATCAATTTCCCACACTGCTAACCCTAAACTGGCAGATAAAAGGTTAAAAATAAGCTATGGCATAAAAGAAAATAGCAAACAAACTTACAAATCAGGTGCTCTTCAAACTCGTGGGGCAAAACATACTTTTAAGCGAAAAGAGGATGAGCTGAGGCACCCTGAATTAGCAGAAAAAAGGGTTTATTAAAAGCGTTTACCAACATGTTTAAACTCAACAGACTCTTCCTCAGGGTGAGTAACATCCCATGTGAGAGCCCCATTTAAAACACGGGGTCTCACATGACCACAAACACATGACATATAAAATACCATAGATATAACCACAACATGGGCAGTGAAAAGACCATAGACATATTTACAATAGCTCTAATGCACAAACTGCAATTTTATTTACACACAATGAATCATTTTCAGATGTCAGAGAAGTCAACATTGAGTACATTGTATTGACTGCACTGCCCCGTGTGCTATTAGTGCTGGCAAAACAAAAAAACAGAAAATTTAGCATGGAGGGCACAGATGGTGGTCAGTTCTGGGTGCATTGAAGCAAAGTTTAACCGTTTCCTTCACCTGTATTTATGCTCAGACCCTTAACACCAGCTCTGTCTGTGTTAGTTTCTGAGGCTTTAATCCTGTGGAATTAAAGTAAAACGCACCTTCTCTGTGGACAGTGGGCCCCCCTGAACTACACGCTTCCTGTTGAACTTAGTAAGTAAGTAGTAAGTGCTTTATTTGTCATTGTACAAACGTACAATGAAAGAGTCTTCAGGTGTTAGTCCTGAGCCACTGCGACTGAGCCGCGCCTCTGTGGGTCGACCTGACCTGAATGTTTTTGAAGGTGGAGTAAACCTGGCTGCTTTCAGTCTCCTCTGATCCTCTGAAACGGTGCAGTCTCTGTTTCAGAGCATGGTGTCCTGCACTGGTCAGCTCCTCTTACTCAGGAAGTAAAGCCACAGAAACAGCTTTTTAGTGACAATGTTCAGCAACGACAGCTCATGAAACACTTCGCAAACAACAAGACGGATGATAAACGAGTTTTACACTGGGAAAAGGATCCTCTTAAGGAAGAAATGACATAAATCTACTTGACTTTAGAGATTTGATCAAAAGTTTCAGTAGTTTTGGTCTTTGATCAGAAAAACCTCTTATTGCCAATGGAACAAGTACATGTTTTTCTTACTAATTTCAAATGAAAAGTAAATCTTTTTAAAAGTTAATTTGTCTGTTTTAAGTGGGATTCCTGCCTGTATCTTTGCCATTAGCGTTTTTATCTGATCTTAGTTTAGTTCAAACTGACTCAAGCCAAGTAAAAAACCTTTATATAAGTCATTTTTCTCATTTAAGACGGTCATTTTTCCAGTGTGCCTTGGCTTACAAGTTAGCAGCAGGCACTATTTTTTTTCAGCATTGAAAAGGAAAAGGCAAGAGTGTCTGTGAGCCGCGGTTTCTATGAGGTCTGACTGGACAGTGGCCGTTTTGCGAAGGGTCAGTTACTTTACACTGGGTTGTATTTCGTGCTCTTCAAACTAGAAGAACTCGGTGTCGTCCGTCTAAAAGCTGCTCACCGTGGAAGTGGAGGCCGGGTTCATTCCCAAAATGTAAAAATGGATTTCCTTTCATTATTTCAACAGCACAATTATTCAAATGTAATCTTTTGTGCGCCGTCCGTCAGATCTCAACAGTTCAGTGATGTTCGTGAGTCAAGGAGAAGCGGCGACAGGAAATGAAGGCCCATATGAAGAGGATGAACTCTGACCCCGGCACAAAGGAGAGACGGCGCTGTGACTGTGCGGCTCTGGGACTGTGCTCCACTTAAAGACCGTGTCCTTCAGGAGACGCTTTCAACTTTCTCTTCATCACATTACAGACTTTTGCATAAGATTTACCATTAGTTCACTCCAGTAGCTTTGACTTTATGAACGTCTTTTACAAACTCCTCTTTTGCTTTTTTACAAGGTTGACATTTTAATGAGAACACGATTTTTCGACATTATATTCCAACTTTTAAACTTTTACAAGCGGCTCGGTGGATGTGTGGCTGGCACTCTCGCCTCACAATGACAAGGTCCTGGGTTCGATAAGCCGAATGCCCATCTCGGGTCGCCCGTTGCATTATGGGTAATGGAATTTATTTCGGCTACCAAACAGTATTGATAGTTAGTGTAAAGCAACGAAGAAAGCTCTGATTTGGACCCTTTTAACAGCTGAAAAAGTTGAGGATATAAAGTGCTTTTGTCGTCGCCGTGGAGCTTGTTACGATGTTAGCATAAAGTCTATTTTACAACCTTGGCTGCGTACGGAGATAGTCAGAAACTGAAAGAACCGAACGGCCGTTCATATGTAGAGATGCTTCAAAAGTGACGACCAGTCCTTGTTCTCATAGTTGGAATAACTATGTGAGAAAAACATTTCTGACCCTCGAAAGCGACTGTTGGACAAAGTGCAGGGTCTGAAACTGTGGCCGATATTTAGAACATTTAAATTGGAGTGAGAAATAAACACGTAGAGTTCTTTTTCTTTTTCTTTTTGTCAATAAGGTGGACAGTAAATGAAATCTTTTTTAAATTATTATTGTGACCAGAGAGATCCATGTACACATACAGGCTATTCCTCTTTTACGAGTGATCTGATGGTACAACATGGCTAATCGATCGCTAATTTGACAGTCAGAAATGTACCCACTATATTTAACATCAACACCGTTTTGAAACTTTTCCCTGCAATTTCAAGACAAATTTAAATGATTTAAAAAGTGGCGGGGTCTGTGTCGGGCTGATCCCAGGTCCTGTCGTCCCCCTGTCCACTGTGGTCCACTATGGTCCACTATGGTCCGCTGTGGTCTGCTCCTGCCTACGGAGCCGCCGCCCTGACTTTTCCCTCGCTTTCAAGATATTGACAACATAAATATTTGAAATGTCACTTGAGACTTATAGTCTTTAAACAAATGCCCGTAAACCTTATGGGTCACGGTTGTGGCTCAATATACTTCAGTGTTCAGGCTCCGCTACCTGGACTCACTCACACATTTCAATGGCGAAGTGGTTTGTTTGGGCCGAAATTAGGAGCCTGATTGACCCACGCATGCGCAGTCGAGACGGGCATTCGGCTTATTCCTGCCTGGAGTCTGCATGTTTCCTCCTGATGCTCCAAACATGTACAGATGATGACTCCAAAATGATCACTGTATCCAAACTTAAGGCCTGAATGTCATAAAATAGTCTATAAACTGGCATTAAATCTGCATTTCTTGAAAAGTAACAACTGCTTGACATAAATTCATCATGCATAAGTTCATCAAAAATACAAAAAGTTTGGTCTAAATTTAAACCACATTCTGCTGCAGATTTGGATGACATCGTCCTCAGTCCGTCGCCTCCAGAGTCAGGGCGAAGGAAAAAGGTTGGTCTACGTCTTGGCGACGCGGAAACAAGTTTCTGTTTTCCACATTGGATACTTTTGTACAAGTTTGCTTTGTTTTTTGAGGTTCAGTGTTTGGTTTTGTTTTTGCTGCCGACTCCGTACTCGCCATGAACCCAAGTAAACAAACAGCAGTTTATGAGCTGAAGACATCTGAGAGTTACAAATATCTTCATCTGAAACAGTGAAGAGGCACCAAGAGCCCCCACATCTGCAGCACAGAGGAGGCGTCACAAGAGGAGAAACAGGAAACTAAAAAGGGACAAACAAGGAGGTATGGACGGCACGGCTCAGTCGTAGCGGCTCAGGACTAACACCTTAACACAATTTCGCTGTACAATTGTACAGGTAAGGGATGATGTAAAGAAAGGGGTCTTGTTTCGCCCTGAAGGTTCTTATTTTCCCGATAATGACCAGCGTTCTATACATTTTCTCACTTATTATACAGACATTTGCCGACTGAACACACAACATAAACTTCTTACACTTTTATGAACGCCCAAAGGTTTATTTAATGATTTATAGTATAGCAATAGCAACGTTTGGCTAAGCTAGTAGCAGCAAGGCTAGCTTCTTGTTACTAGCCTAGCTACTTAGTTGAAGGTTTAGAGGAGGAATGGTGGTGAATCTCTGGGTAAGTTGAAAGTCAGATTCCCATTAACTTTACGAGTGATTCCCCCGACTTCTCTCACAGTGACGGGGACAGAGTGTCCTCGACTATGAAAGACCTGCATTACAAGCACGAACTCCGTTGCCAGTGGCAGCGGTCATTATTTTGTCCAGAGGTCCTCTATCAGAAAACAATGACCACTAGAACGTTGGAAAATCTCATTCAAGTCAATGGCGCTTCTACTTACATGTGAAGAGCTGTATAATACATTTACTTACTTAAGTAACATCGCCATTGGCCCCGGGTGTTTGTCCAGCCCAGGTCTGGAGCTGGTCTTGCATTGCACCCCTCTTCGGCCGAGATCAGACCCTTGTGTAACCCGTCCACTGTGCAGACCTGGTCCTCCAGCCTCTTCTTCTTCTATGTTTTTGTTTCTTCTTCGTGCAACCTGTGACCTGCCCCTGGTATACATTTGGCGTTTGACCCTCGCCTCTTCCCTTTGCAAATCCAACATTGGGAAGAGGTCAGTCATCCATTTATGAATATTTTGCATTTATTTTCTTCTGTGAACATATTTTCCTTGTATTTAAGTCCCTCGATGTTTTACTTTATACTGGGAAGAGTTTGGACTGAGTCTGTCTGTATCGTGGCACTTGCTTTTTGTATTTTTATCTATTTGCCAGAGTAAACGGAGACCGCCTCCAAAGGTTTCCGCTGTGTCTCGAAGCCCTCCGCCCTTGACGTTCGATCCTGGATCCGCCGCGGGGCCTCAGGTTAAGGAGGTGGTTTTTTTTCCCATCTCGAGTTTCAATATAGCTGTTGTCTGTTGTCTGTCTATAGTCTGAAAACAGCCAATAGAGTCGTCAAAGCCGTCGATCGCATGTCATTTCCCTCCAAACTCAATCATTGAAAACATCCCATAGAAATCAATGTCCCTGTCCCGCCCCTCCTCCCGTCGTTAATAACTCTGTCAGGGCTGTCAGGTTTGTCCCTCTGCAGCTGCCGTCACGCTTCCATCCGCCTCCCGTCTCTCCTCGTCTGCTCGCGCTCCGTCACTCATCAAACATCATTAATCTCTGATATTAATCCGTGCAGGAGGCGGTTCACGTCGCCGGCTGAGTGATCGATCGCAGATGGCGGAGAAATCGTTTCGAAACACAATGAATTATGAAGGAATTAGAAAAAGCAGCTGATATTAAGGCGCCGACACAAATAAAAGTGTGACTGGAGCAACAGTGAGTTTTTTTACCATATTGTTATTTTATCTTCACATTTTCAAACTCGAAGTGGTGTAAAAATAAAAGGCTGTTGGATTGAAGTGTCCTCGGTGTTGGCAGAGTTCGGCCGAAACAGGTTCACGCTCTGGATCGGGGGCGGAATTATTATGCAGCTATTTTCTCTCACACAAAATGGGAGGGAAAGAACCTCTGAAAAACTGTAAAAAAGTCACAAGTTGATGAAAGCTGATCAGAAGGAAAGATTTGGATGGGACACAGAACCATCACCACCTGTGTCGAGTGACAACATCTCTGGGCAGATTAATGCACACAAGAAACGTAAGAATGTATATATAAAGTATCATTAAGAACAGAACGCAGCTCACGCTCTGAATGAAGCAATCAAGTATTCCTCAGAAACCTGGTTAACAACAAACCTGAGAAAAACTGCAATCACACAACTCTCAAGCAACTACTTAAATATGTAGAAACAGGACCATGATCATGTCAAAACAGAAAACCGTTCTCCACAGAAGAACACACCATATTATAAATCATTCACACCATGAATGAAACCGGAAGACAAAAGAGTCCACTGGGACGGCCCATTATTCCAACGTGTCATTATTCCGATAATGTCCCATTGAGGAGGGTTTGAAAAATGAAATTATGTTCAGGCAAGAGGCACTGACCTTAAAGAGGGGGTATTATGCTTTTTTCAATCACATAGCGCCAGTCTATATCACACTACAATGATGAGCAAACCTTCTGTTGGTCTGTAAATGCAGTAAATTAGAATGACTGCCTTGTATAAAATGTCTCTCTCAAAATGGCTCGGAGGCGTCTCCAGGAGGTGGGGGCGTTCCTAGGAGGACTCAGGCAAACCTATCCCTAAAATGGCCGCCATCAGAGTTTTTACAGGTTACTCCAAAATACGTGAATGTGCCAAGGCAACACTTCAGGCATGTTTTTATGAGGGAATGACACAATAACATGATGGAAAGCTTGAAAAAGTCGATTTTGCATAATACCCCCCCCTTTAAAGGAACAGGCCATAGTTTTTCCATACTGACATATGTTCTTACCTGAGCTTAGACGAGTTGATCCGTACCTGTCTGGTCTTTGTGCCCGTGGAAGAACGTGGTCGCTTCCAACTTTACCCCTGTTTAGAAGAACAAGAACATATCTCTGTATGGAAAAAAGGTGGCCTTTTCCTTTAAGGTTAGTTCTATATGGCTCTAATCCACAACACATCTGGGTTAGAGATGTCGGACTAATGGCACCTCTGCTCAGTGGTAAATTCGGAATAATGAGACGTCGGACCAATCGTCGGAGTAATCAAAGATCTCACCAACCCAAAAAACAGCCTCCAGCAAAGAATTTTCTTTTCTCCGTCTCAACCAGACGACAAATTTATACTCGGATCAAGAGTTAGGAAGAAAAGATGTAAAGTAGCGTCAAAGACTGAAGAAAGATCCGGTACAAAGCCATCAGGAACCCAGAACCGACCTGAAGTGTCCACAAGTACAAGGTGTTCAGAGCTGAGAGACACTGTTAATGTGAGAAAAGTGTTAAACTGACTACTATTAATCAAGACAAATGAGCTCAAATGTTTAGACTAAGTACTGAGGTACGTGAAACTGAAGAGGTACGAAAAACTCCTCAAAGGGCCGTCCTGTCGGGGATCAATCCCACAACCTTCTAGCTGTGAAGCACAAGCGCTAATCACTGTGCCACCATTTATTCAGCCAGAAACGAAATAAATGAGTCGTATTTATTACTAAAAAAGATCAGACATTTGTCCATGACATTTGCATTGACTAAAACTATAATTATAGTAACAGAATGGTCTTTTGTTACTTGCTTTGTTAGGATGTGTTCCATTCTGTTCATCATATGAGCAGTTCAAACAGTTTTGACCAAACAAGTAAACTTATTTTCTTATTATTGCTGTGGAAACTGAAGCCTCGGGGGTCGAGAGTGATCATGATTTCATTCATTGTTATTGTTGTAATTAGTCTTACTTGTTGTGTATAGTACATGGCAGACGTGTCAGTTCAGACATGTAATCTTCCTTAATGTAAAGGCCATCTTGCCAACCGTGACCAGACTGTGCACTTCATCCTTTTTGCTATTGTTCCTTGTTGTTGTTTTTGTTCCCTTTTACATTGATTGTACTCTTGTGAAATGAAATGTTTTATCACAAGCTTTTTGTTTGTTTCGGCCCACTCCTTTTGAGCAAAATGTCTGTTCAAATAAATAAATAAATAATTAAGTTTCTGCGTTACGTCCTGGTCAGTGCCCTGGGCCGACAGGGCAGAAGCACACGCCACATCCATAATCCAGATGTTTTCTCCTTAGGTCAGAAAAGAAAATATAACTATTTCAACCATGTTTATTCTCACAACAAACACAATAACACGTTACTGAGGAAAACAATCATTTAGTGACATCAAACATATATAATAAACCAGTGTTAATTTTGACAACATATTTTAATTTAGTTTTAGTCTTAGTCTTTTGACTAAAATGTATCTATCTCACTGAACTCCTCACTCCTCCGCCCATAACCAGAACACTCAGGTCCACAGACACCAACCTTCTCTCCATCCCCAGAACAAAGCTCCGGACAATTGGTGACAGAGCGTTCCAGGCGGCTGCTCCTAAACTGTGGAACACCCGACCACTAGACCTGAGGCCCCCACAGTCTCTGGAGACTTGTAGAAGAGGACTTTTTATCTTCAACTTTTGTGTGCTTTTATTATTGTCAGTTTTTACTTGTGCTGTAGCACTTTGAGATTTCCATGTAAAGTGCTTTACAAATTAAAGGTCCATCCATCCATCCATTTTCTTCCGCTTTATCCAGGGCTGGGTCGCGGGGGCAGCAGTCTCAGCAGAGATGCCCCAAACTTCCCGATCCACACACACCTCCTCCAGCTGGCGACACCAGGCCAGCTCGGAGACATAGTCCCACCACCGTGTCCTGGGTCTTCCACGAGGCCTTGTCCCACTAAGACATGCCTGGAACACCTCCCGCAATTTTAGTCTAGTTTTAGTCGACTAAAATTGCATGTCAATTTAGTCGACTATAACTAAGACTAATTTAGTCGGCTTTGCTTTTATAATATGTATTACAATCATATTTAATAAAGCTCTTCTGCTTCATGGAGCTGCTTCCACATGAACAAAGCTCAGAGCTGCTCCTTTAACAGAGAATTTAAATGATATGAGGCTCTTTCAGACGGTCAATAGAAGTTTCGATGATTTTAGTCTCTCCTTTTCATTTTCATTTAGTCTTATTTTAGTCGACTAAAATATCTGGACATTTTAGTCTTAGTTTTAGTCTCATGAAAAACTTTTAATTTAGTTTTAGTCCAATTTTAGTCGTTAAAAATAACACCTTGACTAAAATTAAGACTAAATATTTTAGTCGACGAAATTAACACTGTAATAAACGCTACAAGACAGATTTTTTTGTGATTAGTTACAAAGATTTGATCAGAGAGATTTTGGGTTTCTGGAATATTTGAATAAGCCAGTTCTTAACTTTAGTGCAGAAATCTGTAAAACATCACATTTTGGCTTGACCTTCGCTCAAAATTCACTAAATCAGGCCGGAATTGCATATTGAAAAGAAACTTTCAAACCTTGATATTCCGCTCCGAACGCCGGTGCCGAGGCTCAGGAGGAGACGGTGCTTCTCCGCTCGCCGGCGCTAACAATGTCCAAACATATTTTATTTAGACGCATAAGCAATAACACGGGTGTTTTTGGCTTTGCTGGACTCAGAAGAACCACTGCAGCCAAAACCCGGTAACCTGCGGGAAACAGAGGAGAGTCGGGCTGAGAAAGAACGTGTCGTCTCAAACAGGCCTGGTTTAAAGTCACAGAATTTAAAGTTCGATATATTGAAGCATCGCAATAGAACATGAAACACAATGAGACACAACAACGATAAATATTGAGCCCAGAAGTGTGTTGTTTTTCTGACATTTATTGAACGATAAGTCAATGTAGTAATTATGAGGTAGTTTACCTTTTTCTGTTTTCTCTTTAAAGGTCCTATATCATGCAAAATCGACTTTTTAGAGCTTTTAGCCATGTTGTTATGCTATTTCCTCATCAAAAACACCCCCAGAGTGGTTTGTGCCTTCATTCACGCAGCTCTCAGTAATCCTCCTGAATCCTGCTCTCTGAGGCTCCGCCCTCTCCTGGTGAACGAGTGTTCAGTTGTGTCGTAACAGCGGAACGGAAGTGCTCGACGTCTGTAATGCAATGTCTTAATTCTATGCTTACGGACGGATTTTAATTTGTAAACCACCCTTTTCATTAATTCTGTCGTAAGAGAGATGCAAAGAGAAAAAAAAAAAAAAAAAAAAGGATGTGCCCGAGGTGCTTCCAGGTCAGCTGAGGCCAAAACAAACACATCGCGTCTGAACAGATCAGTCATGTTTGCGCTGCAGCTGTGAAGATGGAGCTTGTTGCAACGTATTCTGGTTGTTTTTCTGTGACTGTCACTGATGGATGTTTGGTGAACCTTCGCCTGAATCAAAGTGGATTAACTTTTATAACCAACGCGAGTCCCATATATCCATATGTAAACAGCGATGGACCAGAGGGTGAGTCAATCCAAACGCGGGTTAGCTTGTGTGTGTTAGCATATTAGCATGTGTGTTAGCCATTTATGAAGCTGTGTTGCAGATGTCAACTCCGTATAACTGCATCGTGAAGTAACTTCACTTATTGCTGTTTATTTATATTACGGTAAAGTTGTATGTGCGGAGAGAGGGGGCGGAGTTAACTGAATCGAAGCGTTGTGTCTTCCGGGTTGAAAAATACCTCCAGAAAATACTTATATATATCACAAAAATGAGTGCTCCATAATGGTAGAGGTACAATATATCATATAAATGCCTATACTTAACTTTGGAATGGCTAAAATAGCATGATATAGCCCCTTTAATGTTAAAGTGAATATGTCGCCTGAATGATTCCAAATATCTATCTATCTATCTATCTATCTATCTATCTATCTATCTATCTATCTATCTATCTATCTATCTATCTATCTATCTATCTATCTATCTATCTATCTATCTATCTATCTATCTATCTATCTATCTATCTATCTATCCTTACGTGACATTAAAAATACAGTATTTGTGCGTTACAGTGATTGACTTGCCTTCCCTTTATAAACCTCAGACTGCTGTTGTTCGCTCTGCTCCACATTGTCGTGTCCAGACAGAGATTTTCGCTCTCAGACCGAGCTCCAGCCACAAAACAAACCCATGAAACAGTGAAGCGCTGAGCTGCCAGCCGTTGTCATCCACAGTTTCTCCTCCAGCGTAATTTGACAGAATGTTTTAGAGCGTTTGAAAGCGCGGTCCTCTCTGTCAGCGAGACTTTCTGCTGCTGCCCGTTTTCTCCTGCAGATTCCGACGCCTCTGTCTCAGTCTGGACCTGTCACTGCTCATTTTCTCTTCAGCGCTTGGACTTGCTGTGGTTTCTCTTTCCCACAGCCTCCTCCTGCTCCCTCCGCTTTGTGGACGTCTGACCTCTTTGAGCCTCAGGGCCACACGTCGTTCATTAGAGAATCTCTGTCAGGAATTAGTTCTTTCTCCACAAGGGACTCGGTAAATACACAACCAAGAGGACCAGCCCAAAGGTTTCCAGCGCATATGACATAGTGGTGATGTTTGTATAGATTATCCAGATTTTGTTCATGGAAATGCTTTGGTCAGATGAGACAAAAATTGAACTTTTTGGCCCAAATGCAAAACGTTTTGTATGGAGCAAACCTAACACTGCTCATGGTCCTGAGTGCACCATCCCCAGTGTCAAATATACGGGGGGGAGCATCATGCTGTGGGGCTGCTTTTCCTCAGCGGGGACTGGGAACAGTGGTGCAGTGGTTAGCACTTGCCGTTCATTTCCCACCTGGCCGGGACCTTCTGGAGTTTGCATGTTCTTCCTGTGTCTACATAGGTTTCCTCCGAGTACTCCGTTTTCCCCTACCACTACAAATACGTACAATAGGTTCTTCTCTGTGTTAGAGAAATAACAATGGTGTTCGAGAGGATAGATGAAAAACAGGCGGCAGTCTGGATGTCTTATGCAGGAGAAGTACCATTCAAGTCTGTCTATGCTTCCACAGAAGAGGGATAAATACCCTCTCAGAGCGTCACACTATACACAAGCATTCAGAGGCTGAGAGTGGGCGCCTGAGCACCACAGTCAAGGCTATGACAGAGATAGTACGACTGTACAGCCTGACCCAGTATGATAAATAGCGATTTAATGTTATCCTCTAACACTCTGAGGTCAGGACTACCCTGGAAATGAAATTCCTAATCTCTATGGGACATTCCTGGTTAAATAAAGGTCAAATAAAGGTCATGCATGAATTGAACCCGAAGACTAATTTCCTCATCTCTGACCTCCAGCCGATGTTCTGTGAGGGCCACACCTTCACCTCAGCCAATAATCAGCCTCGGTCCTGCATTTAATCCTCCAGCATCATGGCTGTGCTGTGACCCACCTCCTCCCCATTACCAGTCTCCCACACCACCACCAGTGTCCAGGCTCCGGGGAAGACATCCCTAACGCTAACCTACCCATCCATACTAACTATATTCCGTATATCAATGTCTACTGCCGGGGTCTGATCGCCAAAGATATATGTCAGTAAATGTCTGTTTGAGTCTATCCAGGTTGAATTGGTTAAAGGGGCTGTACGGAGTTTTAAAACATTCAAATGAAGTATTTTCCTCCCCCTGTTCCAGCCATGTCCTAATGTGTAGCACAAGCTCAGGCCTGTTCACCACAACGGCCTCTAAAATCCTGTCACTCAAAAAGTAGTTAATTCGGATCCGAAGTGCCGTCATGCAAGAGCTTAATATAGAAGCCGCAGCTACGTGTAAGACCTGAGGTGGCAGTAGTGAGTATAAAATGATCAACTTGCATCTAGCTCCTTTAAGGTATCGGTGATATAGATATAATTTACACATTCAATGATATTTTACATTTGAATGTTTTAATAAAGACAGTAAGGAATGGCCTTGGGAAAGGCCTGGAGCTCCCTCTGCAGGGAGCATTGGGAATGACACGCTGAAAACAGGCTTTCATTTCCTTGCTAATGCCATAGCGATTCCATGGCGCTGTGGTGGGCACGCTTTCAAAAATGTGGAGGACAGTTTTGTGAGTTCTGCACTACGATGCTAAAACAATCAAGGAAATATAGATGGAAGTGCTGCAGCAGTAGAAGAACTCTAAAACAATGATGACAGTCATTCATATCTTGAAAATGTTTTGTCGATCCAGTCACAGGAAGACGGCATTAACCACCAGTAAAACATGTTTTTAATTGTAATGTTACTTAACAAGAATATTTGAGTGAAATGCTTTTCCATGTGGTCGACTTAAAGGCTGAGGCCGACAATAGATCTTCAGTGTCTTTGTGTCTTTGGTGGTTTCCCAAAACGTACAATGAAGCAGCCGTTCATGTTGACCTGTTGAAATTCTCCTATGACGAAAAATCTGCGGAGTGCGGAGGTATCCGGACACGGCTTATGCTGGCGGTGGTGCTGCAGCCGCACTATGGGGCGACTCGTTACATTCTCCCTCAACCCAAAGTCCCACATCAGCATTTCAGCTAAAACGCTAACGCTAGCTTACTGCTATAGAGCTGAGACGGTCACGCAGGAGAGTCAGAGGTTCGAATTATTGCTGCATTTGGAGACACTTTTTCCTGCACGTTCCGCAAACAGGAAAACTGTCTCTATCAACTGTCCTTCGGCTTTCTTAAAATACCCAAAACATGTCCAGACTTCAGGCTTGGTCTCAGAGGCTGATCGATCCTGTGCTGTCGCGTCGGACATGATTCCAGCTTTGAGAAAGTTTAGTTTTGGTTGTAGCTACAGAGGCGCCTGCGCGGCAGCTTCAGCAGAGGAGACGGCGGCTCATGAGGCTCACTTTGCCTAAACCGCGGGCGCCGTAATCCACCGCGGTAAAATATTTTTTCAAAAACAAGACGGTAATTATTATTGTCAACATTTTTACCGCTACACCGGTAACCGTGACATCCCTAGTTTCATGTTTACAGTCTGACCTCACACACGGCAGTAAATTCATGTCTTTGAGAATGTCATGAAAAGGCTTTACAGAGTTGTTTTGTTGATGTAAAAACGGGCAATGGAAAGGTCCAACAGTCACGTTTCTAACCGGGTCAGTGGGATAAACTTTATGCACTTTGTATTTCCGCCATAAACCGGCGCTGTCCTGTGCCCTTGTCTTGAGAATCCCACCGTCTGGCTGTAAAGGTCGCTCCTGACATCACTGCCAAGGTTTCTCCTCTGTTTTTATCACCATCTGCCCACGGACACACGCTGAAGTCACGTCATCGCGCTCTGGACAACGGCATTATCCCACACGCACAAAAAGAAACAATGACGACGCGGACACCAGAAAGGAGAAGCCTAAAGGGAACATGCGAACAACCTGCTCTTCCTGTGTAGGATCCACAGCAGGAAGTGCGCTGTAGGAGGTGCTTTTATTTGGGTGAGCCTCTCCAAAGCCCTTTAGCTTCAGAGTTGTGTGACTCAGACTCTCTCACAGTTGCTTTTGGTTAAAACCACTGTAAATGCAAAGATGGGCAGATCGATCAAATGCGTCATAGAAAGATACAGCTATTTAAAAACACAAAATTACTGCATCCTACACAAAATTCAGTGAGTTCTCGGCGTTGAAAGCCAGTTTGAGGAGATGAGTCTTTAATCTGGACTCAAAACAGGGACAGGAACTGACGCAGACTGAGGCCTTGTCCACACATTGCTCGGGCCAAAGTGAAGATTTGAGTGTGGACTTTGCACTTTCTCAGCAACTTTCTGCCAAATAACCATTAGTTTGTCAAGGTCAGTCTCAGAAGAGTTGGACTGGTCTGTACAGCTGTAACGGTGGGACCCCAGTT
The DNA here is from genome assembly GCF_951799975.1 of Gobius niger. NCBI lineage: Eukaryota > Metazoa > Chordata > Actinopteri > Gobiiformes > Gobiidae > Gobius > Gobius niger. The sequence continues at coordinate 29,842,712 of NC_136865.1, read as the reverse complement.
CATACAGCTGCAAAAAAAAACAATGTGGAGTGCAGACACTGAACAATGAATGTACTTGACACACGTTCATGCAGTTAGGTGTGGATGGATGGCTCTTTTTTTCTTAACCTCTTAACTCCCGCCTGAACCGAGAGCATTTTCTCCAGTTCAGCTTTACCCAAATCCTGTAAGCCAGTGTAACGCCTCATTTGAAAGCTAAGATCTACAAAACTCATTTAAATGGATCTTTTTCCTCACGTCATCACATTTTTTTCCCATCTTTTTTTGGGGGGGTATTCAACTCATTTTGTCACATTTTTGTCATTTTAATCAATTTTTTGTCATTTTCTTTTGTCATTTTTTGTCATTTTTTGTCGCATTTTATTGTCATTTTTTTTGTCACATTTTTTGTCACATTTTTTGTAATTTTTGTCACATTTTTGTCATTTTAATCATTTTTTTGTCATTTTCTTTTGTCATTTTTTGTCACATTTTTGTCGCATTTTTTGTCATTTTTTGTCACATTTTTTGTCTTTTTTTCTCATTTTTTTTCTCATTTTTGTCATTTTTATCAATTTTTTGTCATTTTCTTTTGTCATTTTTTGTCACATTTTTGTCACATTTTTTTGTCATTTTTTTGTCATTTTTCGTCACTTTTTCGTCAAAGTTTTCTCACTTTTTTGTCACATCTTCATCATTGTTTTCGTCTCAGCTCTGTCGCTATTTTCACACCTTTTTTCCAGAAGCTTTTGGATTGGGGTAAAAGCCAAGCTGGAGAAAATGTGCTCGGTTCAGGTGGGAGTTAAGGGGTTAAACAAAGCTGTCTCAATTTTTTTCTAGAGGAAGGGTGGATGTTCTACAGTCTAGGCCAGTGTTTGTACCAGGGCCCGGGCTCATCCAGAACCATTTGATCGGAGACTGGAGGCTCTGCTGGGGCGATGCATGGTCAGAGCCTCAGTTTAATATAACGGAGCGAGGCCATGAAGTGCTCAAATCAATACAAACCGGGACTCAATGGATGGATGGATGGACGGATACACTTCATTGCCCGCAGCTGTCACACATACAATACAACCATTCATATAAAACAATTCAGTAAGTCAGTGCAACCAGTACATAACAATAAAACAATTCAGTTCATCTTAGTTCTGACGCCTCTTCACCTGCTCTTTATTCTTCAGTTTGTTTAAAAGAGACAGAGTTGGGGAGAAATGAGAGCTTGTATCTGTTGCTCTTGAAACTGTGTGCTCTGTACCGTCTTCCTGATGGGAGTGTGGATGCAGTGTGGAGATATGACCATGTCTGGATGAACTGGTTTGAAGACGAGCTTCTCCATTCTGCAATAATTGCAACCATTGAAGTGATGACTGTGGGAGGCCAGAATACAGAGCGTTACAATAATCCAACCATAGCCTGGCCTTAGCCATCCGTAAACTCCGGTCAATTACCATTTCCCTACATCTTACGTCTGGGTCTGATCTCAGTGGCCGCGTTACATCGGTTGAATTTCAACCTACCATTCAGCGATGGTAAAGGAAGCTCTTTAATCTGTTCTGGCTCGGCTCCCAAATATCCAGAAATTGAAAATGAATCTGCTGCCCCCAAGAGTTATGATTGCTGCCTCACCCGGGCGCATTGCATATGTCACGACCAAAGGAGTTCACCCTCCCACCTGAAAACGGAGCTCAATTGCGAAGATCCAGACCCTCTGTACGAAACGAGTACGAGGGTTTGGTAAGACCAGGCTAGTCCAACCCAGAACTGATAAAAGTATGAGTCGCCTTCACAAAGTCTTTGCGTGAGACAAAGGGCTTAACCTTGGTCAAAAATCTGGCTTTGACAACTGCATTTATTTGTTGGTTGAACTTCAGCTCTTGGTCAAAGGCAACTCTCAGTTTCCTGACGGCCTCCCGGACTGGGCCCATGACCATGGACTGAATCTGAGGGTCATCCATGGAGCCAAAAATCACAAATTCACATATATAGAGAGTTGGATATGACTTTGCATGGAAGGATGTAAGAAAAGATGAGTGAAGGTAAAAATATATTAAACTTCAACAACTTCTCGGAGCAACTTTTGGATGGAGATGTTTCATTATTTGATATACACATACATACTGTAGCCTTCACATTTGGAGAGAACTTTTCTTGGCGCTCACAGAGAACTCCAGACCTGTATAAACAGCCCGGAGAGAGAGAGAGGCCGGGGAGGCGCCTCGGACAGTCAGAGCGAGGCTGAGGAGGAGACGCAGCTCATCCGTCAGAAAGTGTCAGCTTGTTACAGGAGCGGAGTCGGTCGGTGCCAGGTAAACCTCCGTATACAATATGCATGAGCGCAGAGCAGGCCCGCGAGGAGAGCGGGAGGTTCTGGAGGCGCTGGAGGTCGGAGAGGTCAGCGAGAGACGGGACGAAACAATGCAGACTGTTCACGAGAAGAGGATCATCTGAAAGTCAGAATACCTCGGTCAGACGGGGAGCTGCAGGGGTCAAAAACACAAGTGCTGTGGTTTTCTTAGCCTTTCTAAACTTCTAAATATTTAACATTGCTTCCATGTACAGTCAAAGATATCCACAGCTCTGTGTCGTTCGCGGATCTGGTTTTGCAGGAAGTTTGTCTGAGTCTGACGGCGCTACAAAGGTCAGAAAGTACTTAAAATTATTCCACTAACTTCACAAAATAGATGCAATCCAACAGGGTTTTTAGACTTCTTTTTGGCACCGATCCACAGGCAGTTCATGAATATGAGCTTTAAATATGGAAAAGCAAGCAATTCACAAAGATTATTCTGGATTTGTGTGCATAAAAACACTACAATTTCCAGCAGAGGCAGTTTAAATTAGGCTTAATCGCTTAACTCCCGCCTGAACCGAGAGCATTTTCTCCTGTTCAGCTTTACCCAAATCCTGTAGGCCTGTAGGCAACACCTCATTTGAAAGCCAAGACCTACAAAACTAAATTGATCTTTTTCCTCACATCATCAGATTTTTTTTAAGCACTTTTTTTGTTGGGTAGTCATCTCGTTTTTGTGACTTTTTTGTCACTTTTTCGTCAGATTTTTCAGGGTTTTTTGTCCATTTTTTGTCCATTTTTTCGGGATTTTTTGTCCATTTTTTGTCACTTTTTTGTCCATTTTTTCTACATTATCCATCATTTTTTTGTCAAATTTTTCTCACTTTTTGTCAATTTTTTGTCAATTTTTTTGTTTTTTTTTGGTCCATTTTTTGTCACTTTTTCGTTCATTTTTTCTAAATTTTTTGTCAATTTTTTTGTCAAATTTTTGTCACTTTTTGTAATTTTTTGTAAATTTTTTCTGTCAATTTTTTGTCACTTTTTCGTCATTTTTTTCTAAATTTTTCGTAAAAAATTTCTCACTTTTTTTGTCAATTTTTTGTCCGTTTTTTCTAATTTTTTTGTCAAAATTTTCTCACGTTTTTGTCAATTTTTCGTCATTTTTTTCTAATTTTTTTGTCAAATTTTTCTGTCAAATTTTTCTCACTTTTTTGTCAATTTTTTGTCAATTTTTTGTGACTTATTCCTCAATTTTTTCTCTTTTTTCACATTTTCGTCCTTGTTTTCGTCTCAGTTTTGTTGCTATTTTCACCCCTTTTTTCCAGAAGCTTTTGGATTGGGGTAAAGCTGGAGAAAATGTGCTCTGTTCAGGTGGGAGTTAAGGCGTTAAAATCACAATTACTGCCCATGAAGTGAAGTTGTAAACAGTACATCATTTGTCCAGTGACAGGATTACAATCATTCGGGGATAAACGTGAAGTAAAACCCTTTTGTGTTTTACTTCCTGTACTGAAATGTCTTTACTTTCCGAGGTTTGGCTCCAGGTTCTGAAATAAACGTCCTCACATGTAAATGAAGCCCCGCTCACGCACGTCCCAGTCCGTTCCTGTGGAGAGATGAGGTAATGACTGTAATGAACTGGGTGCGTTTTAGCGGAACATCCTTCATCCGCACCTCGCCATTAACCCAAGACGAATGTGCCGCGTGTTCGATACTCCAGTCTCCAGCCCGTCCCATAATTTATTCGGGTGGAAAAGCCCGATCCTGCAAATCATTGACGGAGGCGGTTCGTACGAGGAAGGATCGACAAGATAGAAAAGAAAATAGTATGAATGATCCTCTCCTCTCACACCAACCAACACTAACTTCCCTTTGCATTTCATCCGTAAGTGTAAGAAAACATCGCAGATCCCGCTTTAACCCAAAAGAATAGAGCCACAATAGTATTTTCAAGAGAACGAGTCAGCGCTGTGCTCAAATCCAGCTTCTTTCAGCCGTGTCTTTTAGCTAAGGTTAAACCCTTTAATCCCGACCTTGAAAAGGCCAAACCTGCTTTTATCACTTCCTGCATCGACTGCTGTGACTCACTCTATTTTAGTATCAAGCCGTCCTCCAGCTGCCAACAGACACATCCAGACGCTCCCACAACACAACCAGGTCTTCATGGACATGCTCCCCCGTATCTGTCCAAGCTTCTGTCCAGCCCTGCGCTCCTCCTCTCAGATGGTTTTGGATGTGTCCAGGTCCGGGTCCAGGTTGTGGGGCAGGGCCTAAACTGTGGAACTCGCTCCCAGTCGAGCTGCGAGTCATCACTGAACTGCTCAAGTCCAGACTAAAGACTTATTTAAACAGACCTTCCATAACGCCTAATGCTGTATTTAGCATAGAAGGCTAGTGAGGTCAGTTAGAACTGGACTCGATGCAGAAGAGGTCGGTACAGCTCTGGGAGGTGCAGGTAGTAGAATAACACACAAGTTATTGCATTTACGTGGCTTAGCCTTATTATTAAGTGGAAAAAGTATGTACAAAGATATTTAAAGTATTTACAACCTGCAGATAAAGTTTCATCGAAGTTTATATAGAAGTGCACTTTGGTTTAGTCTTCATTCATTTTCCACAAATAAAAAACACTTTATTCTCCACCACTAAGTGTGGATTAGTGTCCGGTTAAAGTTCATTCCGAAAAGGTTGCAATTGAGAGTCCATACACGGTTAACCAGTTCATGTGAATGTGACGCCGAATTTACACCAGAGGAATTACAGCGCGTAAGCGTTGTAGCGCAGCTCACGCGCGTCACTTTTTTACACTCTAATTTACACATACGGCGTCAGAGCAGCTAAAGCTACGCGTGTGTGTCTCTGCTCTTCCCCAAATCACTTGGGATCATTTTGCCTATAAAATGGGTGAGTAATAACATTTCTCATGATATATCACACGTTTTGCTAGTCGTACATCGAGCTCCGCCAATTCATAAAATGATTTGCATTTTTTTTTTTGAGCTTACTTTGCTTTGCTTGTGCATTTATTTATAGAAACAGCACCGAGTATAAGGCGCACCTTGGCCTTTCTTCTTTTGGTAGAAGAAGTGAGGAGACTGCATATTCTTCATGTTGTCCTTGTAAAATTTGTGTTGTGCATCGTAAAGTGTGCTGTACTTCCCCACTTTTCGTCGTCCATCACAAACACAAGGATGCTGCGTGTTGTGAACTTCGAAAAATCAACAGAAAACTTATTTTGACAGGGTGTCGGAAGTTTACTGAAAGACTGCACCATTGTCCCGTCTAAAATTCCGGAATTTGCCGCGTATACGCGTCCGAATTAGAACTCCATTCTAATTTAGGCGCAGCCTCGCGTCAATACGCCCGTCCGACGCGCGTATAACAATGCTAGTGTAAATATCATGATAGGTTAGAGTGTAAAAAAGTGACGCGCGTGTGCTGCGCTACATTACGTGCTGTAATTCCTCTGGTGTAAATTCGGCGTGACGTGGATGACTCTGCGTTGTGTTGTGTTAGTAACAGCCAGGAGACGGGGTTGTTGTCAGCCTTGAACCTGGGACACCAACACTCGTAGCAGATAGTGGGGGGGGGGGGGGGGGGGGGTACACGTTATAAACCGTTAGTAGTCCTTAAACAAGTATTCAAGTAAAAATTTAGAAATTATATAACTAAAAATTGTCCTTAATAATTCTATCATACAACATTCATACAAACGATAATCAAACGTAAAAATAAAACTTAAGCAGACACCCCAACAATCGTGACCTTACCTCAGAATGGCGCCGAGCTCACGTCGTCCCCAACGTTTATAGAATTTGACGCCACTAGAGGGCGCTGCCCCACGAGTAACACCAGTGTCCATATCAAGTGGAATACAATACTTTTTACTGTTACATGAACACGAAAAGGAAAGGTGGGAGAGGACCGACCACGACGGGCTCCTACCAGACCACAGAAGGGATGTTGTTGGGATTGTTGTTCTTCGGGCTCTGGGCTCAGCTCGCCGTCATGAGTGGATTTTGTACCCGGCAGGGCACACCTGGCCAATTTCCACTCAATGGGTCAATAATCTGTCCCACAGCGAGAACCCGGTGTCTGCAGCGGCGGGTAACGATCTCTGCTGCGGCGGTCCTGTAGCTTCTCCCCCACCTTCTGCCGGAGAGAAGGAACAGGAAGCGCTACAGTGATGTGACCAAGTGTTGCAGTGACGGCGATGCAAAACTGGGAATCATTCATTTTATTTATTCCGAAGTTGCATAATTGTGTGGGTTTACATGTACTCTTGTCTTGTTTGGCCTGTGTTTTTACATTAAATGTTGACAGTTTTCTATTTTGTGTTTTTATGGAAAGGACAAGGCCAAGGTAGTTGTAAAGTGCTATGCATGCGTTTCCAATGACATCACACATAGTTCCGGCGGCCATTTTGAACACAGCATTATGCAGTACTACAACATGTGACAATATCTCTACTTAGGATGAAAATGAAAGACAGTGGCATTTTTATGTATTCGTAATCATTGCTCAAGAAGAAAACATGGCCCCAGAGACGCTCGTTTACAGTTTGTAATGTCAACAGAGTCTGAGTCAGTGTTTAAGCTGCTCCAAGACGTTAGCATGCTACCGGTTAGCAACTGTCATAAATCAACTGTCAATGGCTTCAACACAATAAACACCTGTGTGGCTCACGTCTACTGAGGAAATACTACAGCAACAGCTCAGCTCTGACCTCTGTCACATGTTGGAGCCAAGGTTTGGAGTGTGGTAAAGCTAAATGCTAACCGGTAGCATGCTATTAAACACTGACTCACTGATTTCGTCGCATAAACGTGCGTCTCTGGGGCCGAGTTTTTACTGTCATCTTCTTGAGCAATGATTACGAGTACATAAAAAATGTCACTGTCGATCAGTTGTCTTTCTTTTACATCCTGGGTAGAAATAGTACTACACAGTTCTACTTCGCTATTCAAAATGGCTGCCATAACAACAAAAGTCACATGACTGAAAGGCATGTATGGAAATGAACTTTGCTTGATGCGCCGACAGAAGCCACCACCATTCACACAGACCATATTTATCCAGGCCTATTGTATATGTTTTAGCGGTAGGGAGAACTGGAGCACCCGGAGGAAATGTACATTTTTATTACAAGATAATACCTGGGGAACAGTGTGGTTCTTCTAACGTTACTCCTGAATGAGTAAATGTTTTTCCTTTTCTCCAAACCTCGTCCGATAATCAGGTCTTTTGAATTCCCTGAACAAACCTTCTCTGTCTCCTCCTGCTCCGAACATAACGCCTCCTGTGTTACAAATGCTCCTGGACGCTCTCTGAGACTTATGCTCCGGCAAATCCCACTTACTCCCCTCCGTCGTATTATCATAAATTCCACCGAGCGACTTTCCCAGACGCCATAACTCTCCGCAGCTTGCTGTAGATAAAGCGTAATGTATGGGCTTCTTATGTTATTACTACGGCGGCCCGGCGGGTTCATATTGTCTCCCGCACGCCTCCATTTGTCCCGGCGTGAGGCGGTGGGAAAACTCTTCATCTTGCTTTGATTTAAACACTGGCGGTCATTACTCCGACGCCGAACGCTAATCAAAAAGTGCTGCGTCGCCGATGATGAGGTGGGAACGCTGAGTCGGCGAAACGCGGTCACGGCTGCAGACCGGAGCGCGAGGTGGTTCTCATGGACTCCTCGCTCAAGGGTCTAATGCAGGGGTGGCCAACTAGTCAGAGACCAAGAGCCGGAATTTTCAACCTTGATCCTGTGAAGAGCCACAAAGGCACCGACCATTAGCGAGATCCTGGGGCTGTGGTTTATTGTGATTAAATAGAATGTGACCGTTTTATTTAATCACAATAAACTATAACTTTATGCCTTTTGCTTTTTTCTTTTTTTTAAATAATTGTGTTCGATTTAATGGTTTTACTCCTCAACAAGATTGAAATACATGTATATTAAATGACATTTTGTGTTTCCTGTTCTGACTGAGACAGAATTAGATTACTATTATTATTTTACCATACCATACCATACCAACTTTATTTATAAAGCACTTTAAAAACTGTACAGTTGGCCAAAGTGCCGCACACAGAAACAGATACAAATATTTACAGTAAAAAAATATGAGGTAAGAAGTACAACAACAGCAGCAATCTCAATTTGCATTAAACGCCAGAGAAAAAAGGTGCGTTTTTAGGAGAGATTTAAAAACAGGAAGGGACTGGGCCTGTCTAATCTCTAATGGCAGCTGGTTCCACAGCCGCGGGCCAGCAACAGAGAAGGCCCGATTTTATTTTTTTAATGCTGGTGTGTGTTTGTATGGGGGGCCCTGCCCACTGAGCCCCCTTCTCTGATCTGCCCCTGGCCTGTGCGCTCTGCCTGCAGCTTCGTCCTGACTGGACTGTGCAGAGAACGCACTCTAGGCTGCACAAAGTTCATAAACTTTAACCAGGAGCCTCTGGAGGACGTCTGAGGTTCTGTTTTATGTTGCATTTATTACAGTTTCTGTCACATGTTGAAATCATGGCGTGAAGGAAGACAAGAGACCCGAGCGTGGAGTTAAGTTTTGAGGATATTTACTGGGAGAAAAGTGCAGAGTATAAACACAGTTTTCACACAGAATGATGGTGTACAGTGGTTTATATCACTTTATGTAAATGAGCTATGTATAAGGCGGGTCCTTAAAGAGTTAGGCTAAACCCATATTCCCGAGCAAGATTGTTTTCCTCAGGGAGGTAAGTTGAGATCATCTGTGTCATACACGTAGGGCCTCTTGGTCAAATAAGAACATATGAAATCACATATCCGTCACAGGAAAGGTGAATTGAAACCATCTGTGTTTATCATGTGGAGGCCCCCTTATACCAAGCGAAAACATATCAATTACCCGAGAGGCTGCAGAATTCGGGCCCCAAAGATGGGAAAAACACTCTTTGACGTAAAGGCTTTCCTTTGCAGGCCCATACATGGAGATCACTCTGCAATAGCTTACATCTATAATATAATTTAAACATAGTAATGTTAAAATTATGATTTCAATCCCCCCTTTTCTCTCTTCAATTCCCTAGTTCTTTGCCTTCCTTCTAATTATCTAATTGACGATACACAGCATGTGAAGTATAAAGTTGATTCATAAAAAATGTTCATATACAGTATGGTAGGGCACACAGTTATCAAATTGTCTGAAGTTGGGATTATCAAACAACTATAGGTGCTTTCTCTATTACCACATCAATATAGACAGAATCGAATGTATTCATTAATACGTTTACATGTCAATATAACATTATGCTATAGCAATTCTTGAAAAAAATAAGCCTTTATTTTATTTTGTTGCATTTTGTTGCATTTGGCGCCGACTTGGTTGAATTCCTGGCTCCTGTTGGTGCCGTCCTGTCAACGCTTTTTCCTGGTAGTCTCGCCTCGTGTTGTGGCGTGTTCCTTAGTGGGGTCACTCCTCGTCCTCACATTTGTCCTCCTTCACCTCTCACCCCCTCTCTCCAGGGGTTACCAAAGTTCACCTGGCAATAATAACCAAAGAGAGGTGTTACTGACAAAATTTAAGTTATTATACAATATATCATTAGGATCTATCTACTGGGAATCACCACATTGTTTCGAGTGGTGCCTGGTGTTCCTTTAACGAATGTGTACAGTCTAGTTTTTCTCATGAAAATGAGTATGTTGTGAAATCCCTGTACAAGGTATATGTGGCATTTTAGAGTCAACGCTTCAAAAAGTGGTACATACATCAGAGCACGTAATTCAATTATTGTTTACCCAGTGATTAGGGTTCAAGTCTGTCTATTTATGACACTTGATTTAAATGTAATTATTATTTCTTATTGACAACACATATAAACAATACTCAACACCATATGGTATGTTGAATACAAATAATGTTATGGTTATTTTTCTTTTAAATAAACTTTCAATGTTGTGCATAAGACATAGACACAGAGACATGTCTTAACAAATTTACCTGGATCATTAAACAAAATATATAAAGATGAAGTTGTTCTTACCAAGAGTCGGTGACACATGAATGGAATTGAATCTCAATTGTTTTACCCATCCATCAGGTACTTCCTCCTGTAAGACCTGTAGTAATGTCCGTGGAGATCCTCCTTTCGTCTCTGGGTTGGTGGAACAGGCTCTTTGTGCTTCACAGGTTTCCCATTCTCAGTCTGTTGAAGAGACTCAGTAACAAACATAAATGTATTGTACATGTTATTAATGTTATGACTTTAACAAATTCATATTCCACTGCTAAGGCAGTCTCCTTAGCTGTTACAAAATAAACAGATAATTACAGTTTCCATGGGGAGAGAAACTAGTTCTTATCATGATTTAGATTTATCGATGAGTTAATTACAACTCGTTTACTCATGTTCTCCTCCCTGACGTGTAATTTTGTGTATACTAAACCCGAACTCTCGGATGGGATATCCATTTTTGGTAGTTCACTGAGCGAAATACTGATATTTTTTATTCTCAATTTATATTTAAACTATCTTCCTTTGTTGCAATAGGTTAACTGAACATAAGAACAGCGTCTCCATACTGAGTTCTAACAGCTCTAGTTTTTTCCCCCCAGATCTCTTCTGCTACCTGTGACCGGAGAGGCACAGAGATGGACAGAAGGTCTATGTGTTAGAATGTCACTCTTGAAACAAGCTCCAGAATTCTCTCTGGATTCTGCACTGACGTTGCTTGATAATTTTCAACTCTTTTCTGGCCGAGTTAACAGCTCAGCATTTTACTCCTATTTTCAGGAATAATCATTTTTCATTATTTATTTCTTAAACACAGGTTAACATCTTTAAATGTGAACATTACAAGAAATTTTATGACTATAATATTACCAAGTTTTATTCCTATTTCCCATTGAGTTACAATCTGTTTAGCAGATTCATTTTCTCCGCTTTTAGTCACTTCTTTTCAGTGTTCTTTTCAATGTTAAATGTTCAGCATACTGGATGGGTTTAAATGATTCACAATACACTGGAATAAATGTGTGTTGGTCATCAACACTTACACATAAATGGCTTTGCTATCAGCTTTCAATAGCTGAACTTCCATAGAGCAGTATACAATCGTTGTATCAATGAGCTTTGATTTAACTCAATTTGAGTTAGTGTGGCATTGAAGTTCAGTTGTGTATCACCCAAATTGCTTCACACTGGTTTTAGAGTCAATTATGTAAACTCTTCTTATAACCAATCATGTGTATACTTCAAGTCTGCCGTATGAGACAGATAATACAAATTATCCATATCAAAAGAATCAACGGAGAGTGCTTGAGAACATTCGAATTAGGAATTTTTTTATTTCATAACTATTTCTTTTCTTTCTGAATTTTCAGATAGTCTGCACTTTTGATTGGAGAACTAAGAATTTTCCTCTTCCCATACATAATGACAGCTGCTACAAACACTTTTTACCGAGGAACTCTGCCTTCTCGGCTTAGTCTGTTAAACTACTATTGAATGTTATTGGCCACACCCTTTTGTCGTCTCTGGAAATACAGAACAGATTCCCGATTCATTGTCTGACACGTAGGGATGAAACTTTAACGTATAGTTGAGTGGACTCGAGGCTGGGATTTTCAGAATGTGTCCATCATGTCGTAAACATGGAATTTGTCCCTTCAGTCTGAGATACAGTCTCTGGCTTGATTTCTCCTTTAGGATAAACTTGTGTCGAACATGGAGCAAAGCACAGTTCGTAATCCATCATGACCAGTCCCACATGGAGAAAAGTTCTTTCTTGTTGTTCAAAGTTCATGATCGCATGAGTCTTTCTTGTAAAGAGTTCCAAACTCTAACCGCTGACTGGCAGTGCCTTCTTTGCCATTGTTGCCCCGTGCCCCCACATTGGCAAACGAGGTACATAGTAGTCTGTGAGGTGTCCTTCCTCTGACGGTTCTTCTTTGTTATTGAAGCGATCAAAAGGATATCAAATTCTGCACAACACTGAGACTTCAGGAGTGCTGCACCAATAACATCAATAATACTTATCAATCAATAAACTTATGTGAATTTTGATTGTGGTGGCAGCGCTGTCAATATGATTTGCTATAAAAAGCGGGAAATTCCTCTCTTTTATTTTCAAGAATTCATTTAAAATCTGTAATTATATCTATCGTATTATTTCTTCTACTGATTTAACACCCTGTTCTCCTTCTCATTTTAGAGAGGGCCTTCTAAAATAACTTTGCTTTGTTCAGCTTCATATCATGAAATTCCGGAGAGGTTCATTCAATTGACTTGCAATGCACACATGATTGTTATGTTCGGTAATATCAAAAAGGTCTTTTTAGTTCTAAATAGTTATAATTTAGTCCTTTTTCTGTATTACTTATCCCATACAGTTCAAACTGATTATTTGTTATTCCTGCTATTGCAGTTTTCCTTTTTTTTTTTTTCTGTGTAACCCAACATACGCTAAGTTATACATATTTGGTTTCTCTTTGAACTCATGGCTCAGAAACATTTTTCTTCTGTTTTAATAAATGGCCATTATGAGAGCCTTCATACAAAACATGTATTAGTGAACATTTAATATCTGGCCTCATAATAAGAAGTGTTCTACTCAGGACACTGAGTGAATTAACTTTTTTAATTTCAATGCTTGTTTCACAAGTTTTACCAAACGCATCCCTTGGCAGAGAGATAACATGTCCCTCTTTATTCGAGATTCTGATTAAGTTTAGTGAACAGGCATCAGTATACGCCTGTATGAGTTAAGCCCCGTGCTACAGCACCGTGCTCCCCCCTCCCTTTTCCTTTCCTCTCCTGATGCGTCTGTGTCCAGAAGCAGCAGCGGAGGAGGGGCGCTAGATTTAGACGTCCACTCTCAAACCATTGCATACACTTGTGCTGGATACAATATAAAGTGTAATATTATATTTCTCTTTTTTTTCCCGTAACGTTACAAATATCTTAAAGTTTATTTTTCCATTTATTTACTTTCTTTTACAACCTTTATGTTTTTATTATCATCATTATCAAATATCTAGTCCATTATTGGATTAAATTAATATAACATTTTTATTGTCATGGCAATAAAAATTATCTTTATCTATTTATAACTTAAAAATTCTATTCCTCTTTACCGATTTGGCCTGGACTCGGTTGTGTGAGTACAGGTCAAATAAATACTGGGCAACTGAACTTTTCAAAGTAACCTTAGGTCTTGCCACTTAAACATGCGTACATTTTCCAAGTCTACAATTTGAAACCACATGGTTACATGCATCGATGTATGCTCATTACTTTGAACTATCGCTCCCAAATAAACAAATAGAATGGAATAAATATATAGAAATTATTTATCTACGTATCCTATATCTCGTCCTCGTCATAGCTCTGTATAAGCCGTCAGAGCCAATCCCCACGATGGATAGAGCTTCTGCGTTTACCTAAACCCAGATGTTCTTTCCCTCTTCTGCCGGGACCTTGTGTTGGCCAGAAGGAAACTCTTTTTCTCTCTTTGTGTTATCCTCTCAGAGGTTTTCCCATTGATTCAAACTTCGTAACACACGATCAATTACATGTCCCACATTTCATTCGCTACTTTTGTCTTGTCTATCAAAAACACTCCAAGGCTTAATTTGCATATCGACAAAGCATTATTCAACCATTTAGGTCCTTCGAGTTTATTAGGATTATTTGGCATTACTCTCATGTTTACATTCGATTTTAGTAAAGCTTTACTTTCCTTTGTCTTTTCTGATTATTCATTCTCTCTTTTTCCTTAATGGACATTTCAGTATTATCTATTTTACTAGGTTATCTCCCCAGGATGTCAATTTACAACTTTAGCTGTATCTAGTCCAATGTTTCCAAATTAAACAGTAAATATTCTCATCCACTTGGTCTCTTGGATATTCGGGAAATGTATATAAAATTTGTCACCCACTTAAAAGTTAATTTTAGAAAAGGCAATCACAAAAGTGTCAAAATCATTCACACAGATTATAATCAGACCGCGTCTGGTACTTCCTCACAACAAACAACAAATATAGCGCACCAGAAGATAGAGGTTCTAATGTGCTTTTTCACAAACCAAGATTGGCGCACTAGGAGATACGATCTAATGTGCTTTTTCACAAACCAAGATTGGCGCACTAGGAGATACACGATCTGATGTGCTTTTTCACAAACCAAAATTGGCGCACTAGGAGACACCAAAATCTAATGTGCCGTCAGTCAAAAGTTAACAAAACAAACAAAAATTAACAGACCCAATCTTGTATCTCAAACCCTACAGAACATGGACCCCAGGTCCGCGCTAATCTCTCGGAAGCCCTCTGACTTCTCTGCGCCCAACAATTAAAAGTAAACAGCTCCAATGGTCTCGTGTCACAAAAGATGTCAGATCTAATGTACGCCTCAATAACAAACAGTTGCGCGTTCTCTGAAAGAGACCCTGAGTCTCTCACGCGACTTCTACGCCCGTCTCGGCGGCTTTTCTCAGATCACGTCTGGAACCACTTTCATCACAAAACAAACATTCACGATATGGTACCATATCAATTTGATACTCTGAAATTGCCTTCATGTTAAAGTCCAATTCACAATTCCTAAACCACACCAATCATAATCTTAAAATTCGGTCAGCAAACAAACAAGTAAAATTGCTTACCTGTTAGAGTGCTGATCCTGTTCGTGACGCCAACTGAAATCATGGCGTGAAGGAAGACAAGAGACCCGAGCGTGGAGTTAAGTTTTGAGGATATTTACTGGGAGAAAAGTGCAGAGTATAAACACAGTTTTCACACAGAATGATGGTGTACAGTGGTTTATATCACTTTATGTAAATGAGCTATGTATAAGGCGGGTCCTTAAAGAGTTAGGCTAAACCCATATTCCCGAGCAAGATTGTTTTCCTCAGGGAGGTAAGTTGAGATCATCTGTGTCATACACGTAGGGCCTCTTGGTCAAATAAGAACATATGAAATCACATATCCGTCACAGGAAAGGTGAATTGAAACCATCTGTGTTTATCATGTGGAGGCCCCCTTATACCAAGCGAAAACATATCAATTACCCGAGAGGCTGCAGAATTCGGGCCCCAAAGATGGGAAAAACACTCTTTGACGTAAAGGCTTTCCTTTGCAGGCCCATACATGGAGATCACTCTGCAATAGCTTACATCTATAATATAATTTAAACATAGTAATGTTAAAATTATGATTTCACATGTGGAAGAAAAGTCATGACTTTGTGTATTTCCGTGTTACGATGTCGCGCTTCGCATCATATGCTTCAAAAGAGCTCTGCTTTTTTCCATTTCCTAATTTTGATCTTTTTCTGTGAATATGAAGCCAAATTTCATCAAAGAAAGAGTAGCTGATCAGAAACCTGAAAAGCACAGAAGCTGATCCTAGTGCCACGATCTGCCTGACTGTTGTTTAACCTACATCCCGCTGTGAGTGAGGCTGCACAGGCACCTTTTACACTCCGCCTCAAAAAGGAGGGAGATACAGACTCTCATTCATGTGTGTAGAGAGGAAACAGCGTCTGTAGGACGATGGTTGGATTTTTGGTCAAAACTGTCACAGTTTATGGGAAATATTTATCAACTATTTTGCAAAGAGCACCATTGTATTAAACATATCCAATCATGCAAAGAGCCGCACTCTGATTGGCCAAGAGCCGCATGCGGCTCGAGAGCCGCGGGTTGGCCACCCCTGGTCTAATGCCTGGTTTCAATCCAGTTCAAGGCCCGAATGAGGAGACATAAGAACACTAAGCATAGAGTCAACTTTCCTGAGCTTCTAAAGAACATTGTTCCCAATAGAAAAGAAGACGGGTTGGTAATGTCCTGCATGTTCCCAGCAAAGCGAGTCAAGTTTGAGGAGAACCCGCCCACTTTTATGTTCTATTCAGGCATTTTTGACTTATAACTTATAAGTAATGCCTTTATTTCAACTCTATTTACGGTGAAATGTTACGCAGTGTGGCTTTAAGCAGGCAAAGCAAGTTTTTTTGTAGAGCACAATTCATACACAAGGCAATTCAAAGTGCTTCACAGTTGCATAAAATTACAAGATAACAGATAATATCAATAAAAACGTCATAAAATTCATTGATTACAGTAAAGGGCAAGAGTGCAAATAAAATACTTCATATGCACGGGCAAAAAGAACTGTTTTCAGCCTGGATTTGAACATTGTCAGAGTTGAGGCCTCTCTCGTGGAGACTGTTCCAGATTTTAGTTGCATGAAACTAAAACGCAGTCTCACTGTGTTTAGTCCTGACTCTGGGAACCACCAGGAGACCCCTCCCTGAAGTTCTCAGGGCCCGAGATGGTTCATACGACTCTAACATGTCAGAGATGGACTTGTAAGAAGCCGAGCTGTTTTAAAGTCTATTCTCTGAGTGACAGGAAGCCAGTCCAGAGACCGGAGCACTGGACTAATATGGTCGTATTTCCTGGTTCTGGATGTTCTGCAGCCGTTACACTCGTCTAACCTGCTGGAGACAAACACTATGCTGAATATTTTCTGTTTTCTGAACAGCCATAAAAGTACACATGATTTCAAGTTTGCCTCGATTAAGGAGAGGTCTCTGTTTCACACCTGCCCCCTGCTGGCCGGCCCTCACACCTGCGCAAGTAAACTGAGCGGCGCGGCCTGATGACATCATCACACAGCGCTGTTTGTTTTCATGTCAGGCAAAATGCGAAGGGAAAATTATCCCAGCGCCATGAAACAATGCAAGTCTGCTTTGCGAAAAAAAACAAAAAAATTGGAGAAAAAAGATTTTAAAAAAAAAATAGAGAATTTTTTTCCCGATTATGCTAATTTTGTAATCGTTTAGTGTAATAATCGAAAGTGTAATCGAATTTCGATTAATTGCGCAGCCCTGACCTACAGTGTTGCATTCATTTTTCACCAAGATGGGAGAGTGTGACCACTGCGCAAAGCCTTCTCCAGCACATCCCAAAGATTCTCAATGGGGTTCAGGTCTGAACTCTGCAGCAGCTTTTTCATCCGTTCCTTCGCTTTAATCCAAAACATGTCTGCTGGAAAAACCTGGGAAGGATCGATGTATGAAAGCCCGGCCTTGAGCCGTCCCTGCGCGGAGCGTTTAGCCCCCGGTGCAGGTGCGAGGGCCGTATCGACTCCTGCAGCTCCTCCCCCGGTCTGGCTCGGCGTGGATTGTCTAATTGATCGCTGCAGTTCGTTATCGCTGCTCTGTTATTGCTTTTGGTGCAGTGTTAACACGAGGCAGGTATTGGAAATCTCGCACTGGAGCAGCACAAAAAGGCAATTAGAGGCACAAGTATCTGCTACAACTACAGCTGCTCCGATACATGTTTGTTTGAATCATCGTTACTGCTGCCCGTTAGCCTGCGCGGTGTGTTTTCCCCATAGCCGTTAGCATTAGCCATCAAACATCGCAAAGTACAGACGATCCAGATGTTTTCAGCTGTTGTCAACCATCGACCAAATGTAGGTGATGCCAAAGCCTCGTTAGGAATAATTAATGAACGTACAGACCTTTCCAGATTTGACTTAGATACAGACTGGCGTATAAAAGTGTCCTCTGAGCTAAATGCTAGCTCAAATTCAGTTTCTGCTTTTTGTGAGTTGGATACACGTCCAGTGGCCACGAAACATCATCTAATAATAATAAAGGCAAAACACGACAGGTGAAAGTATTGATTTTTCACACCGGCCAATTCCCCTCGTTTAAAAAGATGAATAATTTGAAGAGATGGATTATGGGCTTTTAAAAAAACAACATAATTTCAGGTTTTAAAGAGGGGGTATTATGCTTTTTTCAATCACATAGCACCAGTCTATATCACACTACAATGATGACCAAACCTTCTGTTGGTCTGTAAATGCAGTAAATTAGAATAAATGCCTTGTATAAAATGTCTCTCTCAAAATGGCTGTAGTGAATGTCTTGAAATAGGCCTCTGTCTCTTTAAGAACCTCTGACCCTTTCAGACACGCCCCCTCCACACGCTGTCTGTGGCATCAGTGGGGAGGGGGTTCTGCTGAGGAGCAGTGGTCGGTTACTCGGCTGGTGACGAAAGCTCGGAGGCGTCTCCAGGAGGTGGGGGCGTTCCTAGGAGGACTCAGGCAAACCTATCCCTAAAATGGCCGCCATCAGAGTTTGTACAGATTACTCAAAAATACGTGAATGTGCCAAGGCAACACTTCAGGCATGTTTTTAATGAGGGAATGACATAATAACATGATGTAAAGCATGAAAAAGTCGATTTTGCATAATACCCACCCTTTAAAACGCACCACACGATTATCGTGATCGACCTTTACTAAAATCACGATTAATTGCCCAGCTCTATGTTTTTGCCACTTTTTTGTAAAAATGGTGTCACTTTTTGCCGCTCTTTTGTTGCCCTTTTTTGCATTTTCATCCTCATTTTTTGCTATTTTGACGCTTTTATCAAGACGCTTTTAGGTGGGGGTTAAAAAGTTAAGGATGTTTTCACGCAGTACCAATTTTACGCTCTCGCCCCATTAGTCCCACGTCTCATTGTTCCGAAAATGCCCCATTGAGTAGGGGTAGAAAGAGTCCACTGACCTTAAAGGAATAGGCCACCGTTTTTACATACTAAGATATGTTCTTACCTCACTTTAGACGTGTTAATATATCCCCGTCTGGTCTTTGTCCGCGCGCTCTGTCACGCAAACGGAGCACATACGCAGCCTCTCCCACATGTCATATAGCTCCAAAAAAGCTCACGATAGAAGCTACCAAGCTCTTCCACGTGTTCCCTATTTAAATAAAGTTACGTGAAGTGTTTTCATGCGAAGTATATTTACCCAGAAATGTAGCATGTCGATTTTATAAGCAAATAAAAAGGGGGACTATATTGTGAGGCGTAATGATACGAGGAGTAAAACGTCCGCGCAGTAACTCCTAAAGGTTATTGACGGAAGTGAGCGGGGGAAGTCTTTAGGAGTTACTACGCGGACGCTGTGCTCCTCGTATCATTACGCCTCACAATATAGTCCCCCTTTTTATTTGCTTATAAAATCGACATGCTACATTTCTGGGTAAATATACTTCGCATGAAAACACTTCACGTAACTTTATTTAAATAGGGAACACGTGGAAGAGCTTGGTAGCTTCTATCGTGAGCTTTTTCGGAGCTATGTGACATGTGGGAGAGGCTGCGTATGTGCTCCGTTTGCGTGACAGAGCGCGCGGACAAAGACCAGACGGGGATATATTAACTCGACTAAAGTGAGCTAAGAACATATCTTAGTATGTAAAAACGGTGGCCTATTCCTTTAAGGTTTGGGCCAGTGGTTTATATGTCCCTCTAATGCACTTACCCCTGGGTTAGAGATGTCGGACTAACGGCACCTAGGGATCCGATACCGATATTCATGACACTTCATCTGGTCGATACCAATCCAATACTGATCCGATACTGTCTTTTTGTATTATTATATTTATAAATAATATTTATCATTTATCATATATCATAGCCTATGGATACAACAGTAGTTTTACCATTTTTTTTTTTAAACATGAAAGAGGTTTTGGCTTTAGCTTTGAATTTTAAATGAGAAAGTTTTTCAGAAGCAGGTGTTGTAGGCAAATTAATGTATATCCTCCTCTGAGATGTGGATGATTGATTGTACAGTTTCTGTGATTTTATTTTGGCAGCATCTGAATTTTGTTTGGAACTCTGTCTTGTAAACCCATGAGGTCGGCACGGTAGCGCAGCGGTTTGCGCCTCCGCTTCACAACTAGAAGGTCCCGGGTTCGATTCCCACCAGGACGGGGCCTTTCTGTGTGGAGTTTGCATGTTCTCCCGGGGTCTGCGTAGGTTTCCTCCGGGTACTCCGGTTTCCCCTACCACTAAAAACATGTGCAATAGGTGAAGCCTCCAGCCAGGTGAATCTGACCATCAGCCTGGCTCCACATCAGGGAGATGGGTCCCCGGGCGCGGCACGGCCGTCGACCACTGCTCCTTACGGGGTCGCCCCAGCGGCATCGAAGGATGGGTTAAATGCAGAGGACAAATTTCCCTACAGGGACAATAAAGTAAACAAACAAACAAACACTTACTTATGTGCAAGACACAATAGCACAAAAGCATGAAGGCCATGAATCTGTTGTCCTCAGATCCATGACACCAGATTCACGGCCGTCTTGTATCGGACCCATCCAGTCATCAAATCCGATCCAATCTGAAACAGCCTGATCTTGCACCGATACCGATACTGAATACCGGATCAGTACATCCCGAATGGCACCTCTGCTCAATGGGACATTTTCGTCATAATGAGACGTCGGGCTAACGGATGGCACCCAGTTTTACTGGATACAGAAAACATTCTCAGAAGAACTAATGCTGCAGCTTGGTAAATTAGTACAAATATGAATGGAGCGATGCGAAATCTGACATATAAATAGATCTCTTCACCTTTCTGTGCCGGTCAGCTGGTGCCGTGTAGAGACTGTCCTCCACAGGGGAAAAAAACACATCATTTTGACCTTAACGCGTCATGAAGGGTCTGAGAAGTCCCGGTTTACGTTTGTCAGCTCTGATCCGTCAGAAAGTCATCGCTGAAGTGAGGATCAATGCTGAGCGGAGGGAAAGGCCACGAGGAGATGAAAGGAGGGAGGAGGAGACGAGTGAGGAAGGACGGGGAGGACGGGAAGGAGACAGAGGGTTTAGATTCAGACATTCTTCATTCAAATGTTTTTTCTTTTTATCATTTCAAGTGAGAAAAAGTCATGAAGGAAAGTGTTGATTTGGAGAAAACCCCGGTTGACGCAGAGTTCAGGAAAGTGAGGAGGGACGCGATTAAAATTCTGCTTCTTCATTTTTCCGTCTCTCTGAGGGTTTTACAAACGGTCCGAGGTTTTTAAGAAACTAATGGAGTTGATGTTGAAAATGTTTCCCTGTGATCCCTCCATTCCAGACTAAGAGCTTCTGATTAAAGCGAGCCACTGTTTTTATTCATGGGAAACTCTTTTCTCTTCATCAAAGCTTTTAAAAAGACGGAGCTTCAGTAAATGTGCGCCGCTTTGAACAGCTTTATTCAGTCATAATTTCACTCTTTGTTTCTTTCATTAAGCCACGCACAGACACGATGGCTTTCAGCGCCTGTGCCGCCATTTTGCAAAGTTAAATTCTTTTGAGATTTTTCTACCATTTAATAAGGATGTTCCCTTGTCAAAAACCGACCTGGAGTCGTTTTCTAATGCAGTGGTTCTCAAACTTTTAGAGCTGCGACCCCCATTATAACAGTTAATTAGGAGGTCTGACCATGGGAAAAACAGGGACATTAACCCCTTAACTCCCACCTGAACCTGAGCACATTTTCTCCAGTTTGGCTTCACCCCAGTCCAAAAGCTTCTGGAAAAAAAGCTGTGAAAATAGCAACAAAACTGAGACGAAAACAATAATGGAAATGTGACAAAAAAGTGAGAAAACATTGGCAAGAAATTGACAAAAAATTGACGAAAAAATGACAAAAATGTAACATAAAAATGACCAAAAAATGACCAAAAAATGACCATAAATGTGACAAAAAAGTGACGAAAAATTGATGAAAAAGTGGCAAAAATTTCACAAGAAATTGAAAAAAAATTACAAAAATGTGAAAATGTGACAAAAATGTGATAAAAAATGGACAAAAAATAATAATAATGTGACAAAAAATGAAAAAAAAAAAAAGATAAAAAATTGATGAAAAAATAAAAAAAAATTGATAAAAAAAATGTCAAAAATGTGACAAAATGTGACACAAAAATTACAAAAATGTGATAAAAAATTTGACAAAAAAATTACAAAAATTTGACAAAAAATGACAAATAATGACGAAAAAATGATGAAAAAGTTACAAAAATGAGTTGAATACCCAACAAAAAAATGATGGAAAAAAAATCTGATGACGTGAGGAAAAAGATCCTCTCGGTTCAGGCGGGAGTTAAGAGGTTAACCTATATAACTCTTAAAAAACAAAGAAAAAACAATGGCTAAAACAAAAATGAATTTAGAACAAATAATGGCACCCTGGTAAAATAGCATGTATGCTACGACACCATAATAATAATATTAAAATATATATTTTATCTAAATGCTCTGGCGACCCCCTAGTAGGTCCCCAGGTTAAGAACCCCTGTTCTAATGTATATGTTCTGGATTTAAAGGCATAATTGTAAATACCAATGCAGGATGTGTCGACTGTCCCAGAAATGAGTGGTAGTGGTGGCAATTTGAGCTCCAGTCATGTGAAAATGCTTGGTGAAAACACATGAGGAGCACCACGTTGTGACATCAGCAGGTGGGGAGCAGGCATTTTGAGAGGGATGTGACCTAAATGTACTCAGAGTGGAATGAAGCACCAGACCAGCTGTGACTTTCATGAGGAAACGTCGTTATAACACGAAGAGATGCAGCAGTTTGAAAGTTTTCAAGTGTCATTTGGAAAGTGACCTCCACACTCACAATCAACTTTCCTTCCTAGATTTATTCAGGAGCTTGTGCCCTCTAAGGCTGGTTTCTCTCTTTTTCATCATGATCTGAAGACGGCACCTCCCCTTTATGCAGGACGATGCATTGCAAATGTCATTTTTCCAACATTTCTGACTTTTCTTATGCATCTTAATCGGGATTTTAACAGAGTGAATCGGCTCGTGACATTCGTGATGTTCATGGAGGAAGTTTTTGGCCAAAACATCTTTCCCCAATGTCTGGACTCGCCCTCCTTCCCCCTCAAAGCAGAGCGTGTCCTTTGGTGAAGATTCGTGATGATTAGTATTTCAGCGTGAGAGCATTCTTAGAGAACGATTTTCCCTACAGGATTAATAAAGTCTGGACTCGTGGTTCGTTTAGGATGGAGCTACAGAAAGATTACGACCAGAGAATCCTTTATTTCAACAGCAGGATGTCAACTGCAAACATGCAACAGTAGCATCAACTTTTAGCCTTTTTTTAACTATTCCAGTTACCAAGTTGGTTCTTCAGTCACTTGCACTTTCACATCTTGACTACTGCTCCATTATCTGGTCAAGTGCTTCCAAAAAGGACCTTGTAAAATTACAATTAATCCAGAACAGAGCAGCTCATCTCGCACTGCCATGCCCATTCAGGACCAGTGTCAATGTCAATGTCAATTTTATTTATAAAGCACATTTGAACTGAGAGCATTTTCTCCAGTTCAGCTTTACCCAAATCCTGTAGGCCAGTGTAACACCTCATTTGAAAGACCTACAAAACTAAATTGATCTTTTTCCTCACATCAGATTTTTTTTCATCACTTTTTTTGTTGGGCAGTCGTCTCATTTTTGTCAAATTTGACAAAAATGTCAAATTTGACAAAAATGCGGCTCACTTTTCAAGGCTTATGTTTGGGAATGTTTTGGACAAATATAAAAAAAGTCACAAAAAAAGTGACTTTTTTTGTCACTTTTTCGTCAAATTATTCGCATTTTATTGTCAAATTCGTATCACCTTTTTGTAATTTTTTTGTCAATTTTTGTAATTTTTTTGTACATTTTTCGTCCATTTTTTCTCAATTTTTTGTCAATTTTCCGTCAATTTTTTCTATTTTTTTTTTGTCCATTTTTTGTCACTTTTTCGTCAAATTATTCCCTTTTTTTGTCAAATTCTTATCACTTTTTTGTCCATTTTTCATCCATTTTTGTCATTTTTTTGTACATTTTTCGTACATTTTTTCTCAATTTTTTGTCAATTTTTTTTCAGTTTTTTGTCAAATTTTTGTCCATTTTTGTCATTTTTTGTCAAATTTTTTGTCACTTTTCCGTACATTTTTTCTAATTGTTTTTGTCAATTTTTTTGTCACTTTTTCGTCAAATTATTCCCTTTTTTTTGTCAAATTCTTATCACTTTTTTGTCCATTTTTCATCCATTTTTGTCATTTTTTTGTACATTTTTCGTACATTTTTCTCAATTTTTCGTCAAATTTTTCTCACTTTTTTGTCAATTTTTGTCATTTTTTTGTCACTTTTTCGTCAATGTTTTCTCACTTTTTTCACATTTTCATCCTTGTTTTGGTCTCAGTTTTGTTGCTATTTTCACACCTTTTTTCCAGAAGCTTTTGGACTGGGGTAAAGCTGGAGAAAATGTGCTCGGTTCAGGTGGGAGTTAAGGGGTTAATATTGCCTGCAGTTCACAAACTATCCACCAGGGGGTGCTGCAGCGCCCTCAGCACCCTGGGTTCCCACGGCCTTGCAGACAAAAGGAGCAGCAGACCTCAGAGCTTTGGAAGGACAGTAGTACTTGATTCGAAAGGGAACTGGTAGCCAATGTAAAGAGGACAGAATGGGAGTGCCATGTCCTGGTTGAAAGTAGAAGAAAGAGTGGCCTGCAGTCTTTTATTGTTCTGCAAAAATGTTGACACTCTTCAAAAACCCTTAGGTTTGTTCTCCCAACTACGGCCGACCAGTGAAAGGCACAGTTTAAATACTCGTCAGGCTTCACGGTGTCACTTTACACGTCCACAGCCGAGGACTAATAATGCTCTGAAGAGAAACGTTCTGTGCAGAGCGATGGTTCTGTGGAACAAACTCCCTCATTCTTTAACAGCCGTAGTGTTCAAAAGCTGTTTCAAAAGAATGGTTAAAAAAACACGTCCTAAATCATGGGGTATAATGTAGTGAACAATAATCTCCCAGACTAGGTGTATTGTAATATTGTATTTGCATGTTCTTGTGGTGTTCAGAATTGTGATTTTTAATGATTTTAATGATGTATTTGCACATTGTGGGCGATTTCACAGGAAATATTAAAACTCTAAATTTACATAAGGTCTGACTCCATAAGATCAATTTAAACACATTTAAACAGTTAGTTTGAAGTATTAAAGTATCAAAGGTCCCAAGGTCCGAGGAGAAGCCACCAGAATTCAGTAGCTTTAGTCAAAGAAGATTTATTCCCTATAACAATTACATTTCTAGACACAGGTTATCTGAACGCTAAAGTCCCGAACAATATACACGGTGCTCAAACGGGGCCGTCCCAGGAAAAGGCACCGTCTAACTGCGCTCTTACAAATATATATCAGAAAAAAATGTGACGTTCACGAAGAGATAGGAGATGAGTGGAGCTCGGGCCAAGGTCATCAAGCTTTTCTCTCAGCAGTTTTCCACTAGACGTGTTGCCTTATTTGGAGTTATTTTTCACAGCTCCGGCGAGGGCACCGAACGTCTCCACAGGTTTGAGCAAAAGAATGCAAGAGCAAGAAATGGGGTTTTGTTACAGCAAAGTGCGTGTGAAAAGATTGGTTTCAACTCAAACTTAAAGCACATTATGAGCAGATTAAACTCATAAAAAACAATAGCATTATAAAATATAACATTAGCTAAAAATCATCAATTTCCCACAACATGTAATGATGATTTGTAATATTTTAAATGTAGCATTTCATGGGCCCCAGGAAGAATTGTCTTTACTGTTGTATGGCAAAGACTAAAGGGGATCCATAAATAAACAATAAACAAACAATAAACTTACCTGTCGCTCATAAAACACACACAAAAGTGAAGAACGAGGGTCTCCGAGTCTGCTCTCATCATCTCCAAGCACCAAATGCCAAATCCTACACTCTCGTACATCGAAAAAAAATGTTCATGCAACATTTACACATTCAACCCACAGGAACGTAAAGAAAACTTTCAGCACAGTTTCTCCCACAGTATCTTTATGTGAGGAATCTACAGGCAAAGTCTCACATTAAAATCTCTAAATTATTATTTCTCCCCAGAGTCTTTCCTTCGGAGAAAATCGATTGGTAGAAAGGCGTGCGTTCCTTTCTCAGAGCGCTTCGGTTTCGTGTTACGCAGCCTATTTATCTCCGCCTCGCCGTCGAGCTCGTCCAGGCGTGAACCGAGACTCCACCAGCTCCAAACTACCTCTGGGATGTTGGGACGCCGCGGCCCCCACGGAGACGGGACATTCATTAAAGTGTCCACCTGCCCCCCCCCCCCCCCCCCGTACACGCCGCCTCTAATTGAATCTAAGTGGCTCAATTTAAGCAGAATTGGATTAGCACAATGTATCGAGCCGTGTATCTGTAGCCATTAGCAGTAAAAGAACCTCACGAGTGAAAAGGGGAGATTCAGGACTGAGTTTTTGTAATAAACGCCACAACATGTCCACTTATGTAGCATCTGCAGGTGAAGTATAGGGTCACAGGTGATAATGACAGAAATGTAATCTAGGCGACTTTCTCAATCAATTTTTTTGTAATGTGCTGCAAACAAATCTTCATTTACATCGCTGTGTCACTCAAAAAGATCATTGACTTGAAAAGACCACAAAAAGGGCAAAAAAACAAAACAAAACATAAGCCCAGAACCTGCCAGCTCAGACCTGTTCACCACAACTGCCTCTGAAATCCTGCACTGTCGCTCAAAGAGTTGTTACTTTGGGTCTGAAGTGCCGTCACGCACAAGCTGAAAGGGATATTTCATAATTTCTGACATATGGCATCATTTCCTATAGTTATCCAGAGTGATGCTGGTACCTGGAGATTTTTTTTTTTTTTGTAATTCATGTAGTTTTTATGTTTGAAGAGTTTTGTGGCGCTAGGCTAATGCAAGGCTAGTGCATGTCTATGGTATCAGCTAGCCTGCATTAAAAACAGTCTGACCCGCTCCACAGAGCACCTGAGGCAAATCACTTATAACACCAGACTAACCATATAAATGTCTGTGTATTTGAGCAGCATCAGCTTTGTGGTTGTATAAGCTACGCAGCGGCGGAGTGATCTGCTAGAAACTAGTCCCTCAAAATGCGATCATTCATGTGATGCAAGGTCAGTTATATTCCAAACATGATTCTATGGACACAAATATTTACATGGTTAGTCTGGTGTTATAAGTGATTTGCCTCAGGTGCTCTGTGGAGCGGGTCACACTGTTTTTAATGCAGGCTAGCTGATACCATAGACATGCACTAGCCTTGCACTAGCCTAGCACCACGAAACTCTTCAAACATAAGAACTGCATGAATTACAAAAAAAAATATCTCCAGAAATCAGCAACACTCTGGATAACGAGGAAATGAGACCCTATGTCAAAAATCCAGAAATATCCCTTTAATATAGAAGGTGCAGTTACACGTATGGCCTGAGGTGGCAGCAGTGAATATAAAATGGAAAAACTCTACTGAAGTACTGCACTTAAAGGACCTCTACCTGACCTTTTTGTATTTTGTGAAAAAAGTCACCCTGATGCTTAAAGCTTGCGCCGTATTATGATTTGTTAATGTTTACGGTCAACCCAAATAGTCACTATGTGAGCCCTCTGCCTCGGCTGTGTGGGTGCTGTCCTGTGGGTGCTGTCCTGTGGGTGCCCAGGTGGAGGTGTGGTGTCTGCCGCGCCTCCAATGGGGACTCTTGTGTCGGTCTGCTGCTCCCGGGGAGGACGGCTCCTCTGATGGTGTTTCCTCACCTTGGTCATCTGTACCAGCCTTATGTACTTGATTTTGATCCTGTGTGTGAGTGTGAGTGTAGAGTAACGGGTAGGGGTGTGTGTGCATTGTGATAACGGGAGGGTTTGACGGGCGATGATGTTTTTAATGTCTTTTTAAATGTCAAGTACTTTGTCATGCACCTGTGTATGAAAAGCGCTCTATACATAAAGATTGATTGATAAAGATTGATATGTGAAAAAAAGGGGTTTACCTTTTTTGTCAAATAGGGCTGAACGATTTTGCCAAAAATCAATATTGCGATTTTTTTCAATCAATATTGCGATTTTGATTTTATTACAATTTTCCGCTAATAACTTTTTGTTGCAATACAATTAGATATTTACAACTGATTTAATAAAGTATTACTTACTCTTAAATCCTTTATAATCACATGGAATATAATTCCACATAGTCATTTAGCCTACATCATTTCCATTAAGCTTATATAGAATTTTTTATTTTTTGTTTGTAAATAGCCTAAATAATTTCTTGCTATTTGCTCTTTGTATTAGTCAGTGGTTGTGAGATAAGTTCTTATATTTGTCCAAAACATTCCCAAACATAAGCCTTGAAAAGTGAGCCGCAAAGGACAAGCAGCTCAGGCTCAGCTTCATCTGTGTGGAGCCGAGACGTGTGAATCTGGAGGAAAGTTTCTGTGATCAGAGCATGAGACTGCAGCTAACGCAATGCTAACGGAGGAAACAGCAATAGTTGTCATGTCTGGTGTTTAAGTTCTTTTGTTTTGTGCTATTTAGTCATTTTGTTTTATTTTGAAATCTTACCTTTTGTTTCTCGTTTCAGACTTCCTTCCTGGGAATTCTTCGTTTATATCCTTGTTTTTGACCACGTTAATAAAAAGATTTTGAGCCACACATTTGGGTCTCCTGTGCTGAACGTGATAATAGTCCTGAGCGGTGGCTGCATTATACACGCTGATATTTTCACAGTATATCCACATCTACCGCACACCTTAAGTAGACGGAGAAGTAAACAAAAGCATGTGGTGGAGCGCGGGGCGGGCGTCGGTGGCGTCTCTCGCTGCTACATTCACTTCTATGGGCCGCGGCATCAGCTGCATGGGCTGAAATCGCGTGCCTCGGCGATTTCGAAATCGCGTTGTGCAATATCGCGATACAATCGCAAATGCGATTAATCTTTCAGCCCTACTTTTAAGAAATCTTAATCTCTTGGTATCGGTTAATATTGGATATCAGCAGATAGTCAAATTCCCAGTATCGGTATCGGAAGTGAAAGAGCTGGATCGGTGCATCTCTAGTTACTGACGATGCTCAAACCTGCAGCAAAGTGTCTGTCATTCATTAACAAAGGGACCACTTTATATCATGGTTAAAGCTACAAACAGTTTAGCAGTTTAGATCCTCTTAAATCCAGTGCATATTTCACACATAAGTTCTGAGTCTGAGTGAAGTAAAAGTGTCTGTGTTGGAGCAGATCTCTGTCCCGAAGCCGCTCTGAGACCGACAGCAGCGGGATCGATACAGGGCCGCTCGCACAAAGAGGAGTTTCCAATATTGCTTAATTCACTTACAGCACTTTGTCTGGCCGTAATGAGTTCGTATTCAGGCGGAGTACGAGCATCGACCCGCAGGAAGTTACAGCAGATACAGTATTTTCATGGGACTGGAGGAGAAAGTTGGGGAAAGTTGAGGAGTTTGGTGCTTTGGTTTCGGAGTTTTACAAAGATATGAGTTCTTAAAGCTCGGGATTGTGTCGACAAAATTGCTGTGATTCTTCCCACGTCCCAAAACAATAAGTTGTGAATTTAAAATGCAAAATACTACAGCAATCCTTCATTTCAGTGATGTTTTTGCTGTTATGGAAACTTCTTAAACTACATCAAAAACGCCCACAAAATTAGCCCGTCTTTGTTTTACACGAATCAACGCTCTGCATATTTCATTGGAACATTAAATATTAACCTGAGCCTGGTTCGTTTAGTCCTAATGAGATTAAAAATATGAGCCGCAGCCCGAGGAGGAGGAGGAGGAAGTCATTATGAAGTTTATTTATTCTGGGACAGACAAAAGGAGAAGAGTCGCCTCTGGGCCTCGTTCAAAGCCACAATGAAAACAGGATTTAAAAATGTACAAGTGTAAATTTGTGCTTTTACCTCACGGCCGAGGGGGAAATAAAGAAGTCATGAAAAGGAAAAGTGACACAAAGGTCAGGCAGATTCTTCTCTGTGGAACCATGTGGTGGAGTTTTATTTTTTAAAAATGCAAACGATCCAAGAGGTCGACTCTAAGATGGCAGTGGCTCAGGGTCACGGATCCAAAGGTCAGTGGTTGGAATCTCAGCTCTTCTTCTTCTTAAATACATTAAACTTGTGAGTTTTTGGACAGTTTCTGCTTGGATTTCTTTGCAGGATGTCAGAATAGCCTCCCAGAGCTGCTGTTTGGATGAAAACGGCCTCCCACCCTCATAGATGTTTTGCTTGAGGCTCCAAAGGTTCTTAATAGGGTTGAGGTCAGGGGAGGAGGGGGTCCACATCATGAGTTTCTCTCCTTTTCTGCCCATAGCAGCCAGTGATGCATGTCCTTTACAGCAGGACAAGGTGCGTTGTCATGATGAAGATTATCTTGTTCGGGAAAACACGGCTCTTCTTGTTGTAGCATAGAAGACAGTGGTCAGTCAGAAAGAGGTCATTTTCACACCTTCAGGGATCCTAAAGGGGCCGACCAGCTCTCTCCTCATGATTCTGGCCCAAAACATGACTCCGCCCCCTCCTTACTGACGTCACAGCCTTATTGGGACATTGTGGTCATTCACTACTCCATCCATCTGACCATCCAGGGTTACACGGCCTCATCAGTGAACAAGACTGTTTGAAAATGAGTCTTCATGTATTTCTGAGCCACTGCAGCCGTTTCTGCTTCAGCTTCAATGAACAGTTTAGGGGAGGCCGGAGAGAAGGTTTATGCTCAGGCATCAGTTTCTGAGCCTCCTGGTGGCCTCCCTTGGGAGGTGTTCCGGGCTTGTCTCATTGGGTGGAGGCCCAGACCCAGGACATGCAGGAGGGGCCATGTCTCGGGGCTGGTGTCGCCTCCGGTCCTCCAGGAACAGCTGAAAGAAGCGGAGAAGGAAGTCTGGGCATAACTCTGGAATAAAATGGATGGATTCTAATCAATGGAAAACATGAGGCACTACATACTTTACACATAACACTTTTCAAAACTATCGTTTAATACCATTGCTTGATCAGATCAGCAAATGCTAAATGTTATCTAAATCTGTGGAGATTTTAGTCTCATTTTCTATATTTCATTTTAGTCTAATCTTATTCAGCAAAACATATTACTCAGATTAAAATGATGGCACTTTTGCTCTTTGTCTTTCTGGGAGGATTGTGCTAAACAAACTTCCCCACCAGCCTCTGCAGTGACCGGGGGAGGCGTCTGCAGTCGTGTGTCCGACCCAGTGGTAATCAATAGAAAAATGGCGCCGCGGACATGCTTTATTTCGATAACATCAGCTCTCCGAGGATCTCTTCACAATCTATATGTTGGAATTACACCATCCATCCGCGTTAGACCCCGCCCCCCCCCTCCCCCGCAGCAGAACAAGCCCTGTCTGTGTGCTGGCTGTAGCCTTATACCTCTGACAGGCCTATTATCATGTCTCTCACGCCTGGGCTGCTCCGCACTGATGAATGAGCCCACACGAATATTAATTTACTATAGCATTAGCACTATCACAGCTCCCTCTGCGCTCGCCTCTCGTCCACTCTCGGCTCTGACCTACAAACCACCTTCAGACGCTGCACACCCTGACCACTTCTCTTAAAGGCATTTTACAGAGTTCAGAAAGCGCCACTTCTTTTTTAACTTACACTTTGAATCAGTGAGAGCAGCACTAACCCTTTTTAAAACAAATCTTCATGACGATGTTCACGACAGGAAGCAAAACAAAACAATTCGGACAGACTGGGGTTTTCTTTATTTGGATCACTTACAGCACAAACAGAGATGTCGGGTCTAGCTGAGCATTACGAGCACATAGGACTGTAATATATGTGGACCAGATTAATTAACTTCAGAACATCTCAAATCTGCAAGTAGAAAATTGTATTCCTTGTTGGCTATTTGCTACACTGCGTTTATAGTACATGGCTAGGGCTGGGTACTTTTCGTTTTTTTACGATACCACTACTTTAACGATACCTGCTTTTCGGTACCGGTGCCTTAACGGTACTTTGTTCGATACCTATGTTATTTTAATTGAGTTAAAATTATGTTCATAGGAAAAGTATCGTTCAGGAGGAAGTCCAAACACGGCACGTCAGAAAACAGGAGCAGCAGCGTCACCTGTAACTTCATGTTTTGAGCAGAATTCAAAGACAAAAAGACAAAGCTGGTAAACTAAGCAGTATGGACAACTATCATCCCATAGCCTTGGCCAGTTTCAAAAGTGCCCGAGAGGGTCATCCTGAACAGACTTGAGCCGTGTCTTTATACAGCTGCCAACCAGTTTGGCTTTAAACCAGATCACGGTACTGACACATGTATTTTTGCCTTGAAGGAGTTACTAGATAAATATCATTGCCAGGGCTCTGCTTTATTTTTGTGCTTCCTTGATGCGTCTAAAGCTTTTGATAGAATCAATCATGACAAGCTATATACAAAACTATCTCATAAAGGTGTTCCAGCTTATCTCGTTAGAATTCTCATCTTCTGGTCCTCATCACAGACCAAACAGGTGAAATGGGGTGAGTCTGTGTCGGTGACTCCTTCAGGGTCAGCAATGGGGTCAGGCACGGTGGGATACTGTCCCCATCCATCCATCCATCCATCCATCCATCCATCCATCCATCCATCCATCCATCCATCCATCCATCCATCCATCCATCCATCCATCCATCTTCTTGCACTTTTCCGTTTCCGGGTCGTGGGGGCAGATGTTGGAGCTGCACCAGTCCCCGATGGCTCCTCCTGCAGGTGGTGGGTCCACGGAAGGACGGCCTCATGGTTCTGACCGGGCCTGTTGGTCTCTCATAAGGGGCTTCTGAACCGCTCTTTGTCTGACCCGTCACCTAGGACCTGTTTGCCATGGGAGACCCTACCAGGGGCACGAAGCCCCCGACAACAGAGCTCCCAGGATCATTCGGGCGCTCAAACCCCTCCACCACGTTAAGGTGGCGGCTCCAGGAGGGGAAACTGTCCCCATTGCTCTTTAATATTCACATGGACGATCTTTCCAGCTCAATAACTGTAAGACTGGATGTGTTGCTGGAGGTTCTGTCATTGATCCCCTCATGTATGCAGATGACCTGGTTGTGTTCTGTCCGTACAGTGCAGGACTTCAACATCTCCTGAATATCTGTTCACAATATGGCTTTGATAATGATGTTAAATATAACGCTATGAAAAGCTATGTAATGATTATGAGAACCAGGGGTAAAGTTCGTTTCCAAACTCAGTAAGCGCTGCTGTTAAACTCGTGGTTGAAAATGTAGCTTGAAAAGGTGGCTCTCGTTGTGTTGTTGTGTTGTTTCATGTGGGGCTGTGGCCATGAAAGGAGATGTTTGTGAGCTGTGGTGTTTTTCTGTTTTTACATCACTCCGTCATTGGCCGCCGCTTTCCGTGTGTTCGCTTTGGGGAAGGTAAAATCACCCACGTTTCTCCTGTGCGTCCAAAATCAGGCCTAAAAATCAAACATGTTTCCCGGGACTGAGGTTTAGTTGCGTCTTTTGACTATAAACCCAACTCCAGAAGACTCGGCACGACTGAGAATCAGGGCTGAAAGTGGTTTAAACTTTAAACACCAGCGCTGAGGTCCCAGACGACTGCTCGAAGCCTCATTGATGCAGGACTTGGACATGAACGCGTCATCTCGTACCTGCTCTTCCTCTTTGCACCTCTCTCTCGCTCCCAAACCAATGCAATATTTAACCCTGTGACATTTCCTCGACCCCGCTGCGCTTTCCTCTTTGTCTGAATCTAAAGCGTCCTCCATAATTCATGTCGGCGCTCCTCCCTGCGCGCTGCATAATGGAGAGTTTGCGTGTCGCACCTACAGGGCGAGCGCTGTCGGCCCACGCCGCACAGGAAACAGCAGAGGAGAACATGGAATATTCAAATAAAGTGCTGTGATTCAGGCGCGCACTGACCCGATGTGTCACAGTGGCCCGTGTCCCGGCTCAGTGAGGATGTGTAAGATATTATACTGTAAACAGAACCGTGACCTATTTGGAAACGATCAACCCACGGTCGTTAGAACCAAAAAACAGCTCCTCCTACTGGCAGCTGTGGGAATATGTAGCTTTAAATGTTTGACAATGGTACAAATAAATAGCGTTCAGGTGTTAGTCCTGAGCAGCAGGTTTGTGGAGGTCGGGGGAAACCGGAGCGCAGCCTTCAGTCGCCTCTGAAACGGTGCCTCCTGGGTTTGTTTCAGAGCGTGGTGTCCTGCACTGATCAGCTCGTTCCTCTTCCTCCTGCGTAGCTCCCTCAGTCTTTCACCGTCTTATGGGAAAAGCGGAGCAGACGAATATAATCCGTGTTATTCTTCAGTGAATGAACATTAGCCACAATAATAGTAGTGATGTAAGGTTTGTGTGGCTTCACTGCGAGTCTTGCCCGGATTCCTAAGTAAGTAAGTACCGTCAGGGGCGGACTGGGACTGAAAAACAGCCCTGGACTCTGGCGTAAATGCGACACTTCCACAAATACATATGCTAACCTCTTACCACCCGCCTTAACCGAGAGCATTTTCTCCAGTTCGGCTTTGCCCAAATCCAAAGGCTTCTTCACTGGAGAGCAACACTGTAACGCCTCATTTGAAAGCGAAAATCTAGAAAAGTGATGGTAGCTTTTTGTCACGTTGTCGCTGCATTTTTGTCATGTTTTTGTTGCTTTTTCATTACTTTTTTGTGGCTTTTCGTTGTGTTTTCGTCTCTTGTTTTTCCCTTTTTTTAAAAAATGTTATTGTTTTTTCATCGCTTTTTTCATTGCTTTGTCGTCACGTTTAAGTCACATTTTGTTGCTTTTCCAGCACATTTTTGTTTTTGGATGGTTTTCTTTTAAGCTTTTAGATTTGAGTAAAGCTCGGTTACGCCCGCCCCTCCTGGAACCGCCACCTTAACGTGGTGGAGGGGTTTGAGCGCCCGAATGATCCTGGAGCTCTGTTGTCGGGGGCTTCGTGCCCCTGGTAGGGTCTCCCAGGGCAAACAGGTCCTAGGTGACGGGTCAGACAAAGAGTGGTTCAGAAGCCCCTTATGAGAGACCAACAGGCCCGGTTAATCGTGAGGCCGTCCTTCTGTGGACCCACCACCTGCAGGAGGAGCCACAAGGGGCTGGTGCAGTGTGATTTGGGCAGCTCTAGCAGCTGCCCCCACGACCCTGAAACGGAAAAGTGGAAGAAGATGGATGGATGGATGGACGGTTACGCCCACATTTAGGCTAAAGTGAACCTTCATCATTTACTCATCTACCGTTCCTCAACCAAGAGCAGCGAGGATTGGAAGTTTAGCCTTAATCTTTCGCAAAGCCCGTCTCACTTTTACGTTTACTGTGAGAGACGCCTCCAATGCCTGTTGGTGGCTTTATATTGGCCGCAGGGTTCAAAAATACCAGGGAGGCGGTCCCTTTGGTTCAAATTTATGTTTGTGTTTTGTCCCGACACTTTTTCATTTTGGCCCTCGGAGACAAAAAGTTTGGGCACCCCTGGTTTAGAACCTTTTTAAACACCTATGAAGCAGATCCTACAAACGTTACCCACATTTCACCCAATTCTTAGACAGGCTTTGCTAACGAGGCTAATTGTTTTTAGCATCAGAGCTTCTTTTGGCTAAGCTGTTGAAAATACAATGCAACCATACACTGAGTGATGTTACTCTCTACAATGCTACATGGATGCTCATAGATTTCACTCTACAGCCAGAAAAACTGTTTGACAATGCAATCCATTCCAATTGCAACTATATCACGTTATCAGATTTTTTTTCCATTATTTTTTTGTTGGGTATTCAACTCATTTTGTAACTTTTTTGTCAAATTTTTGTAATTTTTTTGGTCAATTTTGTATCACATTTTTATCATTTTTTCATCAATTTTTGACAATTCTTTTCTATTTTTTTGGTCACATTTTTGTCATTTTTGTCACATTTTTGTCATTTTTTTTAAATCATTTTTTGTCACATTTTTGTCATTTTTTTAGTCATTTTTTGTCACATTTTTATCATTTTTTGTCACATTTTTTAATCAATTTTTTTTGTCACATTTTTGTCATTTTTTTAATCAATTTTTGTCATATTGATGTCATTTTTTCATCAATTTTTTTATCATTTTTTTGTCACATTTTTGTCCAATTTTTGTCATTTTTTTGTCCAATTTTTTATCACATTTTTGTCATTTTTTCATCCATTTTTGACAATTCTTTTGTATTTTTTTGGTCACATTTTTGTCATTTTTTTAAATCATTTTTTGTCACATTTATGTCATTTTTTCATAAATTTTTTATCAAATATTTGTCATTTTTTTGTCACATTATTGTCATTTTTTAGTCATTTTTTGTCACATTTTTTAATCCATTTTTGTCATTTTTTTAATCATTTTTTGTCACATTTTTTAATCAATTTAAAAAAATTTTTTTTTCACATTTTTGTCATTTTTTCATCAATTTTTTAATCAATTTTTCATCACTTTTTCGTCACATTTCCATCATTGTTTTCGTCTCAGTTTTGTTGCTATTTTCACAGCTTTTTTCCAGAAGCTTTTGGACTGGGGTAAAGCCAAACTGGAGAAAATGGGCTCGGTTCAGGCGGGAGTTAAGGGGTTAAACCTGAACTATCTCCCTTTAATTGGACTAAAATGTGGAAAATCAGGCACAAGGTCATTGAGAAGCAAGAGGAGAATCTGCAAACTCGAAGCAGAAAATCCCCGTGAGACACTTTAAACTTTACAATCTGTTCTTTTGAAACTTTTTTAAGCTCTTCCTGACCTGATTTGCTTTTCCCACTTGGGTGAAACACATTGAGCCGTATTTTTATGTTTTTCTTATGTCTCTCTCTCTTTGCAGAGCGGGTGCTGTGAGTATTTATCATCACCTGTCAGAGCTGATTTCCTGCGATGTTCTTCCCGGTGACGCCTCGTCCTCCTGAAACGCACCAGGGTTTTCAGGAAACGGGAGAAAAACGTCAATCTGAGTCAGCAGCGGCTACAGTAAAGTACACACAGCAAAGTACACACAGTAAAGTACACACTTATACCTATAAAACTAAAGTACACACCTGTAAGAGCGGCTACAGTAAAGTACACACCTATAAGATCGGCTACAGTAAAGTACACGCCTATAAGATCGGCTACAGTAAAGTACACGCCTATAAGATCGGCTACAGTAAAGTACACACCTATAAGAGCGGCTACAGTAAAGTACACACCTATAAGAGCGGCTACAGTAAAGTACACGCCTATAAGAGCGGCTAAAGTAAAGTACACGCCTATAAGAGCGGCTACAGTAAAGTACACACCTATAAGAGCGGCTACAGTAAAGTACACACCTATAAGAGCGGCTACAGCAAAGTACACACCTATAAGAGCGGCTACAGTAAAGTACACACCTATAACAGCGGCTACAGTAAAGTACACACCTATAAGAGCGGCTACAGTAAAGTACACACCTATAACAGCGGCTACAGTAAAGTACACACCTATCACAGCGGCTAGAGTAAAGTACACGCCTATAAGAGTGGCTACAGTAAAGTACACACCTATAACAGCGGCTACAGTAAAGTACACACCTATCACAGCGGCTAGAGTAAAGTACACACCTATAAGAGCGGCTACAGTAAAGTACACACCTATAAGAGCGGCTACAGTAAAGTACACGCCTATAAGAGCGGCTACAGTAAAGTACACACCTATAACAGCGGCTACAGTAAAGTACACACCTATCACAGCGGCTAGAGTAAAGTACACGCCTATAAGAGTGGCTACAGTAAAGTACACACCTATAACAGCGGCTACAGTAAAGTACACACCTATCACAGCGGCTAGAGTAAAGTACACACCTATAAGAGCGGCTACAGTAAAGTACACGCCTATAAGAGCGGCTACAGTAAAGTACACACCTATAAGAGCGGCTACAGTAAAGTACACGCCTATAAGAGCGGCTACAGTAAAGTACACGCCTATAAGAGCGGCTACAGTAAAGTACACACCTATAAGAGTAAAGTACACACCTATAAGAGTAAAGTACACACCTATAAGAGTAAAGTACACACCTATAAGAGTAAAGTACACACCTATAAGAGTAAAGTACACACCTATAAGAGTAAAGTACACACCTATAAGAGTAAAGTACACACCTATAAGAGTAAAGTACACACCTATAAGAGCGGCTACAGTAAAGTACACACCTATAAGAGGAAAGTACACACCTATAAGAGCGGCTACAGTAAAGTACACACCTATAAGAGCGGCTACAGTAAAGTACACACCTATAAGAGCGGCTACGGTAAAGTACACACCTATAAGAGGAAAGTACACACCTATAAGAGGAAAGTACACACCTATAAGAGCGGCTACAGTAAAGTACACACCTATAAGAGCGGCTACAGTAAAGTACACACCTATAAGAGCGGCTACAGTAAAGTACACACCTATAAGAGCGGCTACAGTAAAGTACACACCTATAAGAGCGGCTACAGTAAAGTACACACCTATAAGAGCGGCTACAGTAAAGTACACACCTATAAGAGCGGCTACAGTAAAGTACACACCTATAAGAGCGGCTACAGTAAAGTACACACCTATAAGAGTGGCTACAGTAAAGTACACGCCTATAAGAGCGGCTACAGTAAAGTACACGCCTATAAGAGCGGCTACAGTAAAGTACACACCTATAAGAGCGGCTACAGTAAAGTACACGCCTATAAGAGCGGCTACAGTAAAGTACACACAGTAAAGTACACACAGTAAAGTACACACTTATACCTATAAAACTAAAGTACACACCTGTAAGAGCGGCTACAGTAAAGTACACACCTATAACAGCGGCTACAGTAAAGTACACGCCTCTAAGAGTGGCTACAGTAAAGTACACACCTATAACAGCAGCTACAGTAAAGTACACACCTATAACAGCAGCTACAGTAAAGTACACGCCTAAAAGAGCGGCTACAGTAAAGTACACGCCTATAAGAGCGGCTACAGTAAAGTACACACCTATAAGAGCGGTTACAGTAAAGTACACACCTATAAGAGCGGTTACAGTAAAGTACACACCTATAAGAGCGGCTACAGTAAAGTACACACCTATAACAGCGGCTACAGTAAAGTACACACCTATAAGAGTGGCTACAGTAAAGTACACACCTATAACAGCAGCTACAGTAAAGTACACGCCTATAACAGCAGCTACAGTAAAGTACACGCCTAAAAGAGCGGCTACAGTAAAGTACACGCCTAAAAGAGCGGCTACAGTAAAGTACACGCCTATAAGAGTGGCTACAGTAAAGTACACACCTATAACAGCAGCTACAGTAAAGTACACGCCTAAAAGAGCGGCTACAGTAAAGTACACGCCTATAAGAGCGGCTACAGTAAAGTACACACCTATAAGAGCGGTTACAGTAAAGTACACACCTATAAGAGCGGTTACAGTAAAGTACACACCTATAAGAGCGGCTACAGTAAAGTACACGCCTATAAGAGCGGCTACAGTAAAGTACACACCTATAAGAGCGGTTACAGTAAAGTACACACCTATAAGAGCGGCTACAGTAAAGTACACACCTATAAGAGCGGTTACAGTAAAGTACACACCTATAAGAGCGGCTACAGTAAAGTACACGCCTATAAGAGCGGCTACAGTAAAGTACACGCCTATAACAGCAGCTACAGTAAAGTACACGCCTATAAGAGCGGCTACAGTAAAGTACACGCCTATAACAGCAGCTACAGTAAAGTACACGCCTATAACAGCGGCTACAGTAAAGTACACATCTATAAGAGCGGCTACAGTAAAGTACACGCCTATAACAGCAGCTACAGTAAAGTAAACACCTGTAAGAGCGGCTACAGTAAAGTACACACCTATAAGAGCGGCTAAAGTAAAGTACACACCTATAAGAGCGGCTAAAGTAAAGTACACGCCTACAAGAGCGGCTACAGTAAAGTACACACCTATAAGAGCGGCTACAGTAAAGTACACACCTATAAGAGCGGCTAAAGTAAAGTACACGCCTACAAGAGCGGCTACAGTAAAGTACACGCCTATAAGAGTAAAGTACACACCTATAAGAGTAAAGTACACACCTATAAGAGCGGCTACAGTAAAGTACACACCTATAAGAGCGGCTACAGTAAAGTACACACCTATAAGAGGAAAGTACACACCTATAAGAGCGGCTAAAGTAAAGTACACACCTATAAGAGCGGCTACAGTAAAGTACACACCTATAAGAGGAAAGTACACACCTATAAGAGCGGCTACAGTAAAGTACACGCCTATAAGAGCGGCCACAGTAAAGTACACACCTATAAGAGCGGCTACAGTAAAGTACACACCTATAAGAGTAAAGTACACACCTATAAGAGCGGCTACAGTAAAGTACACACCTATAAGAGGAAAGTACACACCTATAAGAGCGGCTACAGTAAAGTACACACCTATAAGAGCGGCTACGGTAAAGTACACACCTATAAGAGCGGCCACAGTAAAGTACACACCTATAAGAGCGGCTACAGTAAAGTACACACCTATAAGAGCGGCTACAGTAAAGTACACACCTATAAGAGGAAAGTACACACCTATAAGAGTAAAGTACACACCTGTTCACGCCCCGTAACGTGACACTTCCTGTATGTAACTCAGACAAACACAGTCGGTAAATCTCCAACAGTCCCGTCTCTCTGATGACATGTTTCTCTTTGCTTTCCTCTTCTCCTTGAACGCCTCACATTGGGGACAGTGTTTCTCTTTCCTCTTCTCCTTGAACGCCTCACATCGGGGACAGCGTGAGTGTTGTCATGGCGGCGCGTGACGAAGGACATCCCGCCTCATCTGCATCTGTCCAAGGCCCCGTCGCTCAGTCCGACGCCGCTCAGATCAAACCCAACACATCCTTGACTCGTCTCTCCTCGAGTGACATCACGGGGCTTTGTTCTGTCCGTACCCGCCGCCGCCGACACGAGAGTTCACCCAGAGTCTCGCTGACAAACCCTCAAAGTTTGGGTTTTCTGAGGGTCAGGCTTCAGTCGGGGAAACTTTGAGGACGATGACCCGCACGACAAAGAGCAGCAGAGTCTTCCAGAAAGAACCAGTGTCGCCTCATGAAAGCCAAGCTGAGCTACAAGAACTGATCCAAGGCGAGTATTGCTTAACCTGCAGGTCAACCGGTTAACCTCTTAACTCCCACCTGAACATGTTTTCTCCTGTTCTTCAAATTCTCCAAATCTAAAATCTCCTAAGAAAATGAGGACAAAAATAAAAAAGCGCCAAAAAGTGACCAAAAAAGCGCCAAAATGACAAAAACTCACAAAAAAGTGACAAATGAGCAGAAAAAATGACAAAAATCCACCAAAA
Source organism: Gobius niger (assembly GCF_951799975.1). Taxonomy (NCBI): domain Eukaryota; kingdom Metazoa; phylum Chordata; class Actinopteri; order Gobiiformes; family Gobiidae; genus Gobius; species Gobius niger. Next base: position 29,801,442 of record NC_136865.1, on the reverse strand, counting down.
AAATGCAAGGCAAGGCAAGTTTATTTGTAGAGCACATTTCATACACAAGGCAATTCAAAGAGCTTCACAGTTGCATAAATACAAGAAAGGAAATAGAATCAATAAAAACATCAACATAAAATTAATCAATTACAGTTAAAGGCGAGAGTGAAGATAAAATACTTTCAGTCATATTCACGGGCAAACAGAACTGTTTTCAACCTGGATTTGAACATTGTCAGAGTTGAGGCCTGTCTCACGTCCTCATGAAGACTGTTCCAGATTTTAGCTGCATGAAACTGAAACGCAGCCTCACCGTGTTTATTATTGACTCTGGGAACCACCAGGAGACCCCTCCCTGAAGTTCTCAGGGCCCGAGATGGTTCATACGGCTCTAACATGTCAGAGATGTACTTTGGTGCTAAACCATGAAAAGACTTGTACACAAGCAGAGCTGTTTTAAAGTCTATTCTCTGAGTGACAGGAAGCCAGTGCAGAGACCGGAGCACTGGACTAATATGGTCGTATTTCCTGGTTCTTGTCAGGACTCGAGCAGCAGCGTTCTGGATGTACTGTAGCTGTCTGATAGCTCGTTTAGAGAGGCCAGTGAATAGGCCTTTACAGTAGTCTAATCTGCTGGAGACAAATGCATGGATAAGTCTCTCTAAGTCCGGTTTTGACACTATTCCTCTGATCTTAGCAATGTTTTTCAGATGGTAAAAAGCTGATGATGTTATTGCTTTGATGTGGCTGTTTAAGTTCAGGTCTGAGTCCATGATCACTCCTTGATTTCTAACCTGATTTTTTGGTTTTAGAGAGAGAGACTCACGGTGACTGATAACACTTTGTCTTTGTTCCTGTGGGCCAAAAACAATGATCTCAGTTTTGTCTGAGTTTAGCTGGAGAAAGTTGTTTTGCATCCACAAACTGATCTGTTGGATGCAGTGACAGAGTGTATCTACAGGCCCATGTTCACCAGCCGTCAGTGACACGTAGATTTGAGTGTCATCTGCATAGTTGTGGTACGACACATTGTTGCTGTTTATTAGCTGACCCAATGGAAGCATGTACAAGTTGAATAATAGGGGTCCCAAGATTGACCCCTGGGGGACTCCACAGGTCATGGCAATTTTGTCTGAGACACAGTTTCCAATTTCAACAAAGTACGTCCTGTCCTCGAGATAGGACTTAAACCAGTTTAGAGCAGTACCAGAGATTCCCACCCAGTTTTCTAGCCTGTGAAGTAAGATCCCGTGGTCCACTGTGTCAAAGGCAGCGCTCAGGTCCAGCAGAACTAAAACTGAGACCTTACCTGCGTTGGTGTTCATGCGGATATCATTTGTCACCTTGATCAGAGCTGTCTCAGTGCTGTGGTGGGGCCTAAAGCCTGACTGGAAAGTATCAAACACATTGTTAGACAGGAGAAAGTAAGTGAGCTGCTGATATACTACTTTCTCTAGGACTTTTCCTAAGAATGGCAGGTTTGATATGGGCCGGTAGTTGTTCATTACCTTGGCATCAAGGCTGCTCTTTTTTAGAAGAGGCTTAATGACTGCTGTTTTCAAGGCCTTTGGAAATGCTCCAGTCTGGAGTGAGATGTTAACTAACTGAGCAAGTTGTGGTAACAAGCTGGTCAGCACAGACTTCAGAAATCTAGTGGGTAATTCATCAAGGCAGCATGTACATGACCTCAGACCGGAGATAAGCTCTTCCATTGTTTTGTCAGTAACAGGTGTGAAATGTGTCAGCTCAAGGTGTTTATCTGGTGGCAGAGTTTCTATTTGTGTTGTGGAGATTATGGCATTTTTAATGCTTTGGACTTTGTCATAAAAAAATATTGCAAACTCATTGCACTTATATGTAGAAATTAGTTCTAGGGGCAGTGAAACTGGCCCAGCAAAAAAAGACAAAAATCCAGCGAAAAAATGACAAAAATCCAGTTGAAAAGTGACAAAAATCCACCAAAAAGTGACAAAAATCCACCAAAAAAAATAACAAAAATCCAGCAAAAAAAAGACAAAAATCCAGCAAAAAAATGACAAAAATCCAGCGAAAAGTGACAAAAAAACACCAAAAAAGTAATAAAAAAGTGACAAAAACACAGAAGGGAAACAAAAAGTGACGACAATGGCAAAGAGGAGAGAATGCATTTGGTTTTGGCGGGTGGTAAGAGGTTAAACCTGCCTTTCCGACATTCGTGATTTCCGTCTCCTTGTGTTTGAGAGAAAATGAGATCCGCTCCGAGCCCTTCACCGTAAAGAGTCGAACGAAAGTTTTGTTGTAACAAAGTTGATCGCGCCATGTGCAGGCGTCCGCACTCGGCTCCAGTGCCACTCGTGTACGTTCTGAACTCGTCTGCAGTGACTCACAGCTGCTGCTCTTTATGTAATTGCGCCATTACAATCACACATAATTATAGGGAACAGCAGCTTCAAGTAGAGCCCGGTTCCCCTCCGTCTGTACGAACCGGAGGGACTTCAGCACCACGGACAGCGGCACGTGTACCAGGCCTAAATAATGCATTCTCCAAATCGATTAATGGTCGGAGTAAATGTCCAATTAATCTGGAGCGCGGGCGCAGAGGAGGATGAAATATGCATGACGTCCATTAGACTTCAGTGTTTTATTATTCTCTTTATGCTCGCTCTTCACCGCGGCCACAGACGGACAGAAAGGGGGAGACATAGATCAATGTGAGATACAGGAAAGGCCTGTCCTGCTTCAAAGACTTTTACATGAGAGGTCAATCATTGGCATTTTAAACCTAGCTTTTAAACCTACAAGAGGAAAGTACACACCTATAAGAGGAAAGTACACACCTATAAGAGGAAAGTACACACCTATAAGAGCGGCTACAGTAAAGTACACACCTATAAGAGTAAAGTACACACCTATAAGAGGAAAGTACACACCTATAAGAGTAAAGTACACACCTATAAGAGCGGCTACAGTAAAGTACACACCTATAAGAGGAAAGTACACACCTATAAGAGGAAAGTACACACCTATAAGAGCGGCTACAGTAAAGTACACACCTATAAGAGTAAAGTACACACCTATAAGAGGAAAGTACACACCTATAAGAGGAAAGTACACACCTATAAGAGGAAAGTACACACCTATAAGAGCGGCTACAGTAAAGTACACACCTATAAGAGTAAAGTACACACCTATAAGAGGAAAGTACACACCTATAAGAGGAAAGTACACACCTATAAGAGGAAAGTACACACCTATAAGAGGAAAGTACACACCTATAAGAGGAAAGTACACACCTATAAGAGGAAAGTACACACCTATAAGAGCGGCTAAAGTAAAGTACACACCTATAAGAGGAAAGTACACACCTATAAGAGCGGCTAAAGTAAAGTACACACCTATAAGAGGAAAGTACACACCTATAAGAGCGGCTACAGTAAAGTACACACCTATAAGAGTAAAGTACACACCTATAAGAGCGGCTACAGTAAAGTACACACCTATAAGAGCGGCTACAGTAAAGTACACACCTATAAGAGCGGCTACAGTAAAGTACACGCCTATAAGAGTAAAGTACACACCTATAAGAGTAAAGTACACCTATAAGAGTACAGTAATCACGTATAAGAGCGGCTACAGTAAAGTAAACGCCTATAAGAGTAAAGTACACACCTAAAAGAGGAAAGTACACACCTGTTCACGGCCTGTAACGCGACACACTTCCTGTATGTAACTCAGACAAACACAGTCGGTAAATCTCCAACAGTCCCGTCTCTCTGATGACGTGTTTCTCTTTGCTTTCCTCTTCTCTTTGAACGCCTCACATCGGGGACAGCGTGAATGTTGTCAAGATGATTTTGAGATTTGTTTTATGCAAATAAGAGATCAAATACCATAAAGTAGTCTAAAAATGCGAGAAATAGTCTCAGAATTTGAAAAATGTCCCGTCAGAACATCCCACTTGGTCATATCTTATGATAAACAGTGATTCTCTACTGGTGGGCCATTTTCAGGGGTTCACGAGTCTATAGGGAACTTTTATTCAATATTTTCCATCTGAAACTGCATGGAAACACTGTGTCTGTTAATTTGAATGTTATTGGGTTGTTTTGATCATAATTTCAGTCTTAAAGGGAAATCTACTTGTTCAACAAAAGCTTGTGGAAAATACAACATGTTATATGATACATGACATGAAATTACAGTTTTATTTGGGCTCGTCATCCGAGGGTAATGGTTGGTCCCTAAGCCACTTGGGAACCACTGATATAAAACATTGGCTTTTGCAGAAATTATATCTTTACTTTAGTCTACAATTGCTGTTTGGGCAATGATGCAAATCAGCCTCTACGACGCAAACTCGCCTCCCCCTGACCTAGAAGATAGAAAAGCAAATATTGATTTGTTGTTGTTGTTGTTGTAAGTCAACAATTTTCTGTTGATTTCATATGAAAAATGTCACAAGAAATTGACGAAAAATTGACGAAAAAAAATGACCAAAATGTGACAAAAAAATGACAAAAATTTGATAAAAAATGGATGAAAAAATGACGGAAAAACTACAAAAATGTGACCAAAAAATGACAAAAAATGTGACAAAAAAATGACAAAAATGTGACAAAAAAATGACTAAAATTTGCTCAAAAATCGACGAAAAAATGACAAAAATGTGACAAAAAATTACAAAAAAATTATAAAAAAGTCACAAAAATGAGTTGAACACCCAACAACAAAATGATAGAAAAAAAAATCTGATGATGTGAGGAAAAAGATCCTCTCGGTTCAGGCGGGAGTTAAGAGGTTAAACAAACAGAGGCCCGGAAAGTCATGCTTTTTCTACAGAAATTGCTTCATTATTCCATAGACCAGAAAAAACATGGCGCATTACAGTGATCTCCTTGTAATTCCTGCAGGACACGCTCACATTCTTCCAGTTTCTGACACAATCGAACGTAGCGACGACGTGTCTGTCAAACGTCCGCACTCCGATCGCTGTGACTGACGGCGGCCATCGGCTCCGAAACTTCAGCGCTAATGGAAAAAAAAAAGGCAACTGCGTCGAGTCTCGGGAACAAATTAATCTGCATTTTAGATTGAATCGATGGGAAACCTTTTAGCGCGGCGGACGTGACGGACGTCTGCTGACCTTTCCCCCGTTTGTTTTATTCCGTTTGTTCGGGTCGTAATTGGTCTACGGAGCCGGCATTTTCACGGTTAGCTGCGAATGTAGCAAATATCCAACTTTATTTACTTTGGGAACTTCAGACGGTCAAGGCAACGGGAAACTCCAACAGCAAGGTTAGGATGAAGCTGCGGTTAAATAGAGTCCGTGGGATGTACTTTTCTGGTTCATAGTGTTTGTTTTAGTGGTTTGTTATGATCCCGAACCCCATTTCGGCAAGTTCAAAGTTTCCCAAAGACTCATCTCCATCTCGAAGCCATTCACCGCACTTTTGATATTGAAGGAGTTCAAGTTCTAGCTGTAGAGAATATGAGGCAGGGGCCGACCGGTCATATGTCCAAAAAGCATTAAAATAGCGAGAAAAAGAGGATAAAAAATCAACAACAAAAAAAAAAATACACGGACAATAAAAAACCTACAAAAACATGAGAAAAAAAGATAGAAAAAAAAAACGAAATGGGGAAAAAGCACTTGTTAATGTTAAGGCGGGTGGTAAGAGGTTTACCTTTTAATTCCCACCTGAACGGATCCATTTTCTCCAGTTTGGCTTTATCCTAATCAAAAAGATTCTTGGGAAAAAAGCACCAAAAATGTGACAAAAATGCAACAAAAATTCAACAAAAATGTGACAAAAATTCAACAAAAATGTGACAAAAACTCAACAAAAATGCAACAAAAATGCAACAAAAATGTGACAAAAATGTGACAAAAATGTGACAAAAATGCAACAAAAATTAAACAAAAATGTGACAAAAATGCAACAAAATTTCAACAAAAATTCAACTAAAATTCAACTAAAACTCAACAAAAATTCAACTAAAATTCAACTAAAACTCAACAAAAAGTGACAAAAACTCAACAAAAATGCAACAAAAATGTGACAATTCAACAAAATTTTTACAAATCTCAACAAAAATGTGACAAAAATGTGGCGACGTGACGAGAAGCTTCCATCACTTTTGTAGGTCTTAGCTTTCAAATGAGGCGTTACACTGTTGATCTCCAGTCGAGAAGCTTTTAGATTTGGGTAAAGCCCAGTATAAAAAAAACATGAATCTAAAAGGAATTCCGTGGAGTATGGTGTACCACAAGGTTCAATTTTGGGACCATTATTATTTATTATTTATATTGATGATTTTGCTCCTGTTTCTATGACCACCTTTCCTGTTCTTTTTGCTGATGATACCAATAAAAAAACAATAATGAAAACGAACTGGGGAAAATGCACTCGTTAATGTTAAGGCAGGTGGTGGAAGTGCACAATTACGCTAATTTGGGCCAGGCTGGTCAGAGTCCAGGGCTGTTTTTCAGTCCCAGTCCGCCCCTGATATGAGGTAAGTTTTGTCTCTCAGGCTGATCTGTGGAGGTGGCCTCACATAATCTCTCTCTTTAATTTAAAGGACTCCTCAGATCCAGGGAGCAGCGGGGCTTTGTCAATGCAAATCTTCGCAGCTCAAAGATTGGATTATCTTTGAGCCTCTCGTCTACTCTCGTCTGGACCGTTGAGACACTGAAATGTTCTGAATGAACTGCCATTTGGGATCAATAAAGTTTTCTGACTCTGAATCAAAAACTAACAACTCCCAGTTTTACCTCGGCCCTGAACAAAGACTTAAAGGGGGTGTTATGCAAAATGGACTTTTTCAAGCTTTACATCATGTTATTATGTCATTCCCTCATTAAAAACATGCCTGAAGTTATGGAGGACCGTGGCTGCCAAAACTATAAATATATACATGAATAAATAAATAAATAAATAAATTTAAAAAAGATAAAATTTGCAAAGAAATGCGTGCAATTATGAGAATAAGTGCATTTATTTCTGTATTTATTTATTTATATATTTATTTATTTCTGTATTTATTTATTTATTTATTTACATATTTATTTATTATTGTATTTATTTATACATTTATTTCTGTATTTCTCTATTTATTTCTGTATTTCTGTATTTATTTTTGTATTTATTTATTTATTTATATATTTATTTATTTCTCTATTTATTTATTTATTTCTCTATTTATTTATTTATTTCTCCATTTATTCATTTATTTTTGCATGTATTTATTTATTTCTCTATTTATTTATTTATTTCTGTATTTATTTATTTATTTCTGTATTTATTTATTTATTTCTGTATTTATTTCTGTATTTATTTCTGTATTTATTTCTGTATTTCTCTTAATGAGATGCAAATCATGGGGTGGGTCGGGATGCCTCTGCTGTAAGCTCATTGGTCAATCTTTTTCCTTGCTCCAGAGCTTGTCCAGCATAGACGGCCATCTTGAGATCACTGTGTTCTCGCTAGCCATGTCAGAACGAAAAAAAAAAAAAAAACATTCTTCCATGCAGCAATTGCATTGTGTGTGTGTTTTTTAAACAAATAAGTAAATTATCCTTTGCTCTGGGTCGCTGAACAGCCTCCATTTTGGAGTGGTGAACGGTTGCATGTTGGACCTCAAGCATATCTAGTTGGGGACTGCTGTGCTATGTTACTACCCCTTACAACAACTAGTAGCTAGCCAAACAAGTCGGAGACTCGAGATAGAAATGGATTCGCTTTGGAGTGAAATTTCTAATGAGCTGAGAAGACTGTCGGACAGGCATACGAGAAACTGTAGCGTTGACTATATTATTTTCCGTTTGGATCAGTTACGTAAAGTCCCGTCGCCAGACGTCAGTCTTCAGGGGGGCATATGAAATCCACGCAGGGGCACATTTAGTATTACTATAAAGTACATATTTTTCGGTATTCGCGTAGCCCTGGCGCACACTGATCATTACATTAAACATAATCAACAGCAAATATGACCAGACCAACTACAGCTGTAACATCAGTCCTCGTGGCGGAAACGTCAGTAGGCCTACATGCGTTTCTCCGAGCTGAGCCTCCTCATCAACACATCCTTCTACTCAGACTTGAACTCATGAGTGAGGCGGACTTCAGCGCTTTGTAGTAAAATACACAGGAGCACCTGTCACTGCCTTTGCCAAAAGTCTCTCACGAGCATCGTGGACTCTCAGGGCGGAGGATGATCGTTGATACCCCTCTATCATATCAGCTATATTTTATTTTGTGCCCAGACAATTGCGCACGGCTCCCGTGGAGGGAACCGTGCCAGAGAAAGACAGAGAGGGATGAAATGTCGCTGGTCCTCTCTCTCCGTGAGGAGGAAATAGTTAGGTTACTTGTAGTGGAGTTTGGGCTGGTCTAATCGGGCAGAAAGCGCGAAAGTAACACTGTGCAAATGAGTGATCTTTTCCCACTTTGTAGTGGTTGTACAGCAGTTCTGCAGGCCTTCTCGTGGTTATACGGCGTATGTCTGCGTATCACGTAGTCTACTACACCACATCTGTGTCAGGGGGGCGGGCATGGCCCCGTATGGCCAGCCCATAGCGACGGGTATAACCGCTAGAAAACATGCAGGATTGCCCTTTAACCACGACAAACCGGGCCAAGATACGTATCACTCATGTGCAAAGTGTTACTTTGCGCTTTCAATCGGTTTAATACACCGCACGCGACGAGCTCTCGCGCAAAGTGCGTACATGTACATTACAGGCGTGCGCTGAGAAGCGCCATGCTGTCAAGATGCGTGTGCCCACTACAAACCACTACAAATTGGGCAAAGATCACTCATTTGCACAGTGTTACTTTCGCGCTTTCTGCCCGATTAGACCAGCCCAAACTCCACAACAAGTAGCCTAACTATTTCCTCCTCTAGCACGGAGGCGGCATTTCATCCCTCTCTCTCTTTCTCTGGCACGGTTCCCTCCAAGCTGCGCTCGTGCGCAATTGCGCACGGCTCCCGTGTTGTCTGGGCACAAAATAAAATATAGCTGATATGATAGAGGGGCATCAACGATCATCCTCCGCCCTGACAGTCCACGATGCTCGTGAGAGGCAAAGGCAGCGACAGGTGCTCGTGTGTGTTTTACTACAAAGCGCTGAAGTCCGCCGAAAAGTCCCCGCGTTCGAAGTGTGCGTTTTACACTCAGACACTGGAGCTTTCAGTGAAGGCTGAGAGAGACTGAAAAGTGGACGCGGCCACAGCACTGACCGAGCCATATTCATGGTACAAACGGTGGCGCGAGTGTGGGGGGAGTGTGGGGTGTGTGTGGGGGGAGTGTGGGGGTGCAGGCGCTCGTTCTACAGCCCCAGAGTCCGGTCGTTTTCCACGCTCAGAAACGTGTTTTCGTTGCATCGGCGCAGTATTCTGCACAGACGCAAGGCCCAGCTCATTCATCTGCTTTTGAAAAGGACCTCACTCATAAGTTCAAGTCTGAGTAGAAGGATGTGTTGATGAGGAGGCTCAGCTCGGAGAAACGCATGTAGGCCTACTGACGTTTCCGCCACGAGGACTGATGTTACAGCTGTAGTTGGTCTGGTCATATTTGCTGTTGATTATGTTTAATGTAATGATCAGTGTGCGCCAGGGCTACGCGAATACCGAAAAATATGTACTTTATAGTAATACTAAATGTGCCCCTGCGTGGATTTCATATGCCCCCCTGAAGACTGACGTCTGGCGACGGGACTTTACGTAACTGATCCAAACGGAAAATAATATAGTCAACGCTACAGTTTCTCGTATGCCTGTCCGACAGTCTTCTCAGCTCATTAGAAATTTCACTCCAAAGCGAATCCATTTCTATCTCGAGTCTCCGACTTGTTTGGCTAGCTACTAGTTGTTGTAAGGGGTAGTAACATAGCACAGCAGTCCCCAACTAGATATGCTTGAGGTCCAACATGCAACCGTTCACCACTCCAAAATGGAGGCTGTTCAGCGACCCAGAGCAAAGGATAATTTACTTATTTGTTTAAAAAACACACACACAATGCAATTGCTGCATGGAAGAATGTTTTTTTTTCTTTTTCCTTCTGACATGGCTAGCGAGAACACAGTGATCTCAAGATGGCCGTCTATGCTGGACAAGCTCTGGAGCAAGGAAAAAGATTGACCAATGAGCTTACAGCAGAGGCATCCCGACCCACCCCATGATTTGCATCTCATTAAGAGAAATACAGAAATAAATACAGAAATAAATACAGAAATAAATAAATAAATACAGAAATAAATAAATAAATACAGAAATAAATAAATAAATAGAGAAATAAATAAATAAATAGAGAAATAAATAAATAAATACAGAAATAAATAAATAAATACAGAAATGAATAAATAGAGAAATAAATAAATAAATACAGAAATAGAGAAATAAATAGAGAAATACAGAAATAAATGTATAAATAAATATAAAAATAAATAAATAATTATATAAATAAATAAATACAGAAATAAATGCACTTATTCTCATAATTACACACATTTCTTTGCAAATTTTATCTTTTTTAAATTTATTTATTTATTTATGTATATATTTATAGTTTTGGCAGCCACGGTCCTCCATATGAAGTGTTGCCTTGGCACATTCACGTATTTTTGAGGAATCTGTAAAAACTCTGATGGCGGCCATTTTAGGGACAGGTTTGCCTGAGTCCTCCTAGGAACGCCCCCACCTCCTGGAGACGCCTCCGAGCTTTCGTCACCAGCCCAGTAACCAACCACTGCTCCTCAGCAGAACCCCCTCCCCACTGATGCCACAGACAGCGTGTGGAGGGGGCGTGTCGGAAAGGCTCAGAGGTTCTTAAAGAGACAGAGGCCTATTTCAAGACATTCACTACGGCCATTTTGAGAGAGCAATTTTATACAAGGCAGTTGTTCTAATTTACTGCATATTACAGACCAACAGAGGGTTTCGTCATCATTGTAGTGTGATATAGACTGGTGCCATGTAATTGAAAAAAGCATAATACCCCCTCTTTAAGTCTGAGGTAAATAAACTGTAAGTGAATATTTTCTGAGGCCACAGTGGCACGATGTCCTGACTGACAAAACGCCTCTATGGCCATAGGAAAAGTTAATTTGGTCGGGACAGTGTGTGATACTGAACACACATTGGACTCATGCATGTATTAATTATCGGACTGGAAACATCCTCTGTTTAGAGACTTTGAGCTGCTGCCTCAGGTCAAAGGTACAGGTGTCCAGCCTGTCATTTTACAATAAAACAAACAAAGATGATCTAAAGACAATGAAGTAGCCCATTGTGATTTTTCTTTTTTACTCTGTCAGAGAGGGTTTTAAAGAGGCCGAGGTTTGAGCTCAGGCCTGTTCTTTACATGTTGTCAATGTTTGGATTTGTCTGTTCCTTACAATACATGTTCTACTACGACTGTAAACACCGCCGGATTGTAGCCATGGGCTGTTGTCCTACACTCACACTCTCAAACAAACTCTCATTTATGTTGGCTTATACCATGGTCTGGGTGAATACTCGATTCTGATTGGCTGGTGCATTATTTTGGTATAACCGCACACGTAGTCCGGTAGTTAAATCACTGGGATATCACTCATCGCCATAGCAACGCATGACACAGCTGAATCAGATAAAGGCGTAATTGACAGGAACGTATTTTGTGTTAATTTCAACGCATTAGAGGAGAGTGAGCAGCTCGGTTAGCTACTGTTATTAAAATACAAGCTTTCCATTTCTATTGAAAACGGTTAAGGCTATTCATCATTTTCAGGCGTACATAAAATGATCCTGCACTGAAGCATATTTGTCTGGATTAGTAAAGTCAAACATAAAAGTTTCAGTTGGGGGGGCCCAGGTGTGAGCGACTCCACCGCAGCTGTTTCCATAAACAGTTGAGCTGGTTGAGCTAGCTAGCTTCAGGTTAAACAGCGTAAAAGGTAAATAACTGGTGCCCACGAGTGCCGCATATCGGTATTTACTTCCAGGGAAAAGTGTTTCCGGGTCAGTCCTGTTGTGTTGTGATTCTGTGCTGATGTTGTGTCGTTGAGCCTGACTGAGATCCTCGTAATAGCTGCGGAGAATGACTCGCTCTGAGACCAGCCTTCAGTGACCGGCTAATAACCCACACAAAATAGTCCCGTAGTCTGGCAGATTTAGTGAGTTTAGTCAATGAAAAAAACATTTATTATAAATGTTACGTTTGTGGGCGTCGTGGTGTTCTTGACTCCGCGTTGTGCATTATAACCGTCTAATGCACGGCTCCGAGTTGTTTAATCCTTACTTTTTGTATATGTTTTTTAGAGGTGGGGAAACCGGAGTACCCGGAGGAAACCTACACAGACATAAGAACATGCAAACTCCACAGAGAAAGGTCATGGACGTATGAAGTAGACTCACTCCTGCCCGTTTATGTTTGTCAGTTGTTCGGGATGTCCATGATGGATTTACAGACTTCTCCTGTTCCTAAAAAGGTTGTAATCTTCACTGTAGACTCGGCTCTTGCATGAAATGTAGTCCGGTCGCCTTTAGCTCTGATGCTAACGGCCTGTCAATCAAAGTCAGGCATTAATATACAAGAATTCTAAAATGTACCTTACCCAGCGGTATCACAGGAGCTGTAGAAAGTCTAACATTACTGGAAACCAGGCTTTACAGTTGTTTTAAACATGTGTAGTGAGCAATGATTTCTAGCGCAAAACTAGCCATTTCTGCCGCCACTAGATGGAGCTACTGCAGCAATGGCGGCCCCTGAACTCTGGTCACGAAACGGTGCGACCCACGGCCATTTAGACAGATCATTAGCTTGTGTTTTACCAGTTCATTCTGAAGTCCAGCCCAGTCCAGTCGATGCTGGACTGACTTAGACAAACTTTATTGATCCACAAGGGAAAACACAGTCGCTCAATAGTAGAATCTTACAAACAATTAACAGCAATATCACAAAGAATAGGTATAAAATGAATGCACTGAAAGAGTTGGTAGAAAATAAGCAGTTGTACATATATAGTTTTTGAAATGGTAAATAATAATGGACGGCATAAAGAAAGCGACCGAGAGCCTTCACAAACACAGGGGGAGCGGTAGTTAACGCTAATGTTGTGAATCCTAACAAACGCTGCATTTGGAAGTGACATTTTCCCTCCATAAACGTTATTACGGCGCGTCCGGGAGGCGCAGGTGTTCGGGGAAATAAACATCCGCTCTGTTAGCCTTCATTGTTGGGGTTTTATTGTTTTTATTTGTGTTTTTACGGCACAGATGAGCGCTCGGACTGCGGATCAGGAGTTGGGGAGCGGGGCCATCTGAGCCCCTTTCCCGTCTGGACACCCGGGTTTGGCTCGAGCGATGCCGGCTCGGTTTAGTGTTTGGTTCACAACTTTTTATTTCATTTGGTTTTGAAGCTTTACGTACGAACGGAAACACTTGAATTTTATGACAGACACATCAACGACTTTTTGGAAGCAGATTGCATGGTTTGTTATGTTTTCATGTAACACAGTTGGTGGCGCCGTCTATCACTGTCTTTGAGTGCGTTTACATGCACTAAAGTATTCAGGTTATTATCCATGATCTGGTTAAGGCAGTTTTGGGGCTGTGGTGTTAATATGTAACTGAGGAATGGGGAAACTCTAATCCTCTGTCTACATATTGATTACAAATAAAGGAACTCGGCTTCTATGAGGCTATAAAATATTTTTTTGCACAAAATGGCAAAAATATTAAAGGAACAGGCCACCATTTTTACATACTGAGATATGTTCTTACCTGAAAACACAATTTTTGGAAACTAGCAGCTTTTTGCATTGTCACAGCGGAAAACCATCTCATATTCAGAGTCAGATATTCCTATAGCCTCAAACGGGGGTGAAGTTGGAGGCTACCACGCTCTTCCATGGGAACGCACAGGTAAGAACATAGCTCAGTATGGAAGAACTGTGTGCCCTCAGTCACGCACAAAGACCAAAGATGTTGTTGGCATTTGGCCTCTCCCAGTATATTCCTATGGCTCCAAACGGGGTGAAGTTAGAAGAAATGCACCTTAATTTTTGAACGTCCAGGCCAATCTTGCCTAGGGTGGCAAATTGGCTTGGAGACAGCTGCAGATGATTGTTGGCACTTGTTCTAGGTCGGTCTTTGCATCGACGTGGACCAGGGAGCACTGGACAATGGTTCAAGCTGGCACTGGAGGGAGAGAGTTCAGCTGATGAGGATCACCGAGAGCCTCTTGGTTTTTTTCCTAAGGTTTTCCATCGTGAACGCAGCAGTTCGACAGTGCTTAGGAAAACCAGCCCTCTTTAAAGCGGCTCTCCTCTCTTTTTTTGGCATTTTGAACATAATACTTCCATTTAGAACTAAGTTTACTTTGCAGAACTTTTTTTCCCCCCACAACCATTGAACGCCTCAGCCTCCGGTGCTGCTTTAATCACGAGGAGAAAAAAAGACCTGCTCCTGTAGATGTTGGATTAATAAACAAACAGACATTTCATGAGGATTTCAGCTGCATCAGAGCAGGTCGGTCAGATGTTTGTCAGTTCATCTTTTTCCAAACTTCTGTCATAATGTTAGCCGCTAACTGTTGCTGCGTCTTCTGCTTAAACTTAATAAGACCAGAGACAAAACCAGAATAACAAAAACCAACAATAACAACCGGGAAAGTCTATAAATAAACAGACTTCATCTTTGGGCCCAGTGCTGCTCAAAGTTGGTTTCGTTACTTGAGTAAAAATGCAGATACCTCTAAATTAGGGATGGACCGATATGAAAAAATTCTGCCGATATCAATATCCGATATTTTCCTCGCTGCTGTGGCCGATATACGATATTTGCCGATATTTATTTTGACGTCAAAAACCAATAGAAAGGCTCAAATGTGGTAAAGTTTGCAAATCGTTCCATTATTAGAATGACTTCTGCCTGGGACACGTCTCACACACCAGGATGAAACAAACACTCCTTTTTATTGAAAAAAATATTGCAAAGACCAAATGCAATGTTGGAGTGAAATGTCATTTTGTTTTTGGCTAAATATTTACTCAGACTTACTTATTATTATACTTTCACCCATGTCCTCTATTAATGGGAAAAAGTGACACAGGGAATATGCTAGGCTAGTATTTATTGTATTTAATTTATTTAAGCATGTAGCCTACCATGTTGTTCAAGCTACATGTTTTAGCTTTAAACAAATCTGATAAACTTCTCTATGGACACACAGCTCTGTATGACGCTTTGGAATTGCAAAAAATATCATGTCACTTTAACAGCACCTTATATGAATGTATGAGGCCAGACTGAAGATTTAGAGTTGGTTTAGAGCCGGCAAAAGCAAACAGTAGATTAGCATGAGCTTTGATCTGCATTATTTCCAATAATAAATGCGCTAACGATCGTAAATGCGACATAACACCTGGTTTTCAGGGTCATTAACATGATAAAAGTGGGCAGAGTAAACTTGAATACAGACATTATCATCACTGTAGTTAGACCTACATGATGACAGAAAGGTCATGTTTACGTGTTGTAGCCTTTAGCCTGTTAGAAGCTATGCTAGCGCTAACAAACAAAGCTATAAATCTGGCGTCAGGACGGAGAAACTTTTGCAACCCTCACCTCAGATGTAGCGACAAATAATGCATCAGAAAATGATTCCTGTTAATCCTGACTCAGAATCATGTCCATGGAGGCAGATTTAGTCCAGTTTGTTACAGCAGCAACTTGTGGCTCTGCATCTCTGTGGCGTCCGAGTGTCCGCTCCACTTTGTTTAAACATATTTTCTTTTGGAGACGTGTGAATTTATGCTGGAGGTTCTTTATATTTAGGAGCCACTGTTTATTTTAGATCATTTGGATAAACTGTTGCCCCAGTCAGGTCAGTGCAGCCCGTCGACACTGCTGCTGCATTCAGGTGCGCTACGACATTATGGTGCAGTAAATAATTCAAAGATATATCGGCCATCCCTAATCTAAATACCTATAAAGTGAAAGTACTGTGACATGTTTCCAAATGTAGACTCCTTTACCCCCGGCCTCCCTCCCTTCAAACCCATTACCTTTGGGGACGGGTCGACCACGACAAAAAGCAGCCTCCTAAATGCTCTTTAATTTGGACCGGCTCAATGAGAGTCTCCGTCCAGCCTTTTCCAATATCCTCCCCACACCTGGGGCCCCTCGGTCGGGCCAAAATAAGCTCCCGCGCCGCCCCCTTCCTCCGCTCCACCTGCGCAGACCCTGATCCCACAGACAAACAGCACTTCATGAGCCGCCGGCCAAAGATAAACACGAGAGGAGGCGGCGTGTTGAATATGCACCGCCAACCAACAGCTGCCAGAGACAAAACAACGGCCCGGAATACGCCACTCAAGTCAGGAAGGGAGATCTGCATAAAAGGATCAGTTATGTGGAATCTATTCTTGTTTGTTCTGCAGAAGTCTTTGCTTGGGCTCTTGGTTTTTGAGTGATTGATGGTCCTGTTATTGGTCAGCGCCAAAATGTCTGAAAAGTGAGTTTGTGTTTCATTTGTGCTGTAAAGATTTATGTTTGTGAACACACAGCACGGAAAAAGAATCATGAATATCCTATAGCTCAGAAAGTAATGTCATGATTGGAGTCAGAGCAAGTGCCGGAAGTGATTAGATTCACAAACCTCACGGCTGAAAGTCTGTTCATCATTTTGAATATTGTCTCCACCTTTGGACGCCATAATAAGAAGGTCATGTGACAGAGAGGGAAGACTCTGAACTGAACTTTGTGACGGTTTTTGCTTCATGTGGATATGTGACAGAGATATTCATCATGAATCAAGTCCAGTCTCCAGATTATTGTTCAAAGTTCATGCGGATTCTCGGATAATTGGATCTCTCGGTCCAATGCTTAAAGCAGTACTAAGTAACTCATGCCCCTAGAGGCCATAAGCAGGTGTCATAGCATGTTACGATGTTTTAAATACTACACTGACAGAAAACACAAAGGGAGACAAGGATATTGTTCATCCAATTACACAATGGAAATCATTTTATTCGGTCAAATTTGGCTGTGAATACTGTGTAAGTGGTGCTAGCCCACAGTTAGCTTTGCTCCTTAGCCTGTTAGCTTCTTCTTCGTGACTCCATTAGAAGAAGAAGATCTTTATTTATACTGTATTGCGCCTTTCACAGACATGGTCACAAAGCGCTTTACATGAGACAATTGGACATTCACAGACAGTGGACAACTATGTTTGTAGCTTCGGTTTCCCCCGGGGGAGACTGACAGAAGCGCTGTCGCGACTGCACACGTCTGCGCCAACGGACCCTCCTGCACCACCTCCATACATTCACTCACACACATCATTCATCCTGGCCTATTGTGCATGTTTTTAGTGGTAGGGGAAACCGGAGTACCCGGAGGAAACCTACGCAGACACGGGGAGAACATGCAAACTTCACACAGAAAGGCCCCGTCCAGGTGGGAATCGAACCCTGGACCTTCTAGCTGTGAAGCGAGAGCACTAACCGCTGCGCTACCGTGCTGGTAGACATTATTGTGTATTGCGCCTCCGACCTGGAGGCAGGAAAGTTGCAACTGTGGTTTTCTAGACAGAGACGAGAAGACCCCCCAATCATCCCATTAACACTTGTATTACCCCCAAAGCGTCTACGGAAAGGATTTATTAAGGGAAACAAGTTACTTAGTACTGCGGCGTGAGTGAATAAGAACTACAGTGTAGAGCTTTGAGAAACACAGGCTTAAAAAGCACATTATTATCATTATTATTATCGTTACTCCTCCAGTGTTGTTTTCGTCAACGAAGACGATAACGATATCTTTTCGTTGACGCCCCTTTTTTTAATGACGATAACGTAACGATGACGAGCTAAAATGAGGTCTTTGGGGACGAGAACATGACGAGACGTTTACGTCAATGAGACGAGACAAAAATGGGAGAAAGTTTTTGGTCAGATCGTTCACAAACAGAGTTTGTGCGCGGAGTGAGAGAACACACGGTAAACGTGACCCGGAGCGTGCGGTCACTGCTCGCGTACATCGTCCTCGGAGCGTCTGACATCCATGTCACAGGACAGTTTTCAATACTGTGGCGTCTGAACGCAGAAAGCACGTTGAGGTCGGCTATGTATGTGCAGACAGCGCTGTTGGTAAAAAAAATAAATAATCTCGAAGCGATGATCAGAGGACGAGGAGAGCGGGCGCTTTAGGGAAAAGTCCTGTTCACAGTCGGCCGACCACTTCTGCCAGTGCCTGTCGTGGTGTCATCTGTTTGTCAAAAGCTAGAAAGCCAATAGAAGCTCTTATGTATCCCAATTTCCAAGACTTATTGAAATTAATTATAACTTCTTATAATGAAACAGATGAAAACTTGACAAAAACCTTTTTAATTTTCGTCTGACTAAAACGTGACTAAAACAATCACATTTTGAAATGACTAAAATGTGACTAAACCTAAATGCATTTTCGTCCAAAAGACTAAGACTAAAACTAAAAGGGCTGCCAAAAACAACACTGTACTCCTCCAATGATTTCACATGTCTTATTGTGTTCACTAAAGCAGTATCATCGAGGTTTCAGTTTTCTTTCCATGACAGATGCGCCAACACAAAACTAACAAATGAAAAAGTTAATTTATCTGATGGATTCTCATTTCTGGTCCCCCCCTCCCCTTCGCCCTCCCCCGCTCATGAATTACCTGTCAGTCCAAACGTCCACAGATGCTGCGTCCAAAGTGGCAGCTCACAGTAAAAATGATTGGTTTGGTCCATCTCAACCACACTGGCCCGGCCCCCTCTCCGCCGCGCGCCCAGTTAACACCCGCGCGCCGCCGCTACCACAGATTAATAAGGCTTTTAACGCTCTCATTAAAGGCGCGGAGAAATATGGCCGACGGTTAGGGTGCGGCCAAGCGTCTCCGCACGGGCGCTAACGACATCCCTCTGGCATTTACGCTCGGGCGGGCCTGGAGCCGGAGCGGTGACCTGTGGGGAGAACAGTGTGCTAACGCAGTGTCTCCGTGACGTCTCTGTAGAGGCGGGGGGTCAAGGTCTGTGGCCCGGGACGCGAGAGCGGATCCGTAACGGCGGTCAATGGGGAGCGGTGAACTTTGATGCTCAATCTGTCGCGGCTCCGTCGTCGCGTATGGCATTTGTCAAATTAACGGCACAAAGCGGACGCTCTTCATTAGAGGGAAAGGGCTTTGGATTTGGTGCTACGTGATATTCCTCTCCATTACTCAGCTCATCCGTTTTGACATTTAGATTGTAGTGTGCGGCGGTGGCCCCGGGTCGAGGCAGGAGACGGCGCCGCGGTGTAAACGAGGGTAGAGTTAGGCCCGACCAAGAAGAGAGGAACTGTCCCAGGCCAAGCTATACTCGCTGTACCCCCCAGACCAAAATATACTCGTCTGAGGGAGGCAATCACACAATGTGTCTCCTAATAAGTAAAGTTATGGACTATTTATTATTTTTTCTGCTTAAACAACATCAAAATCAAACATTCTCTTTGGATTTAGCTTTACCTTTAACCGAAGAGACTGAAAATACTTAAAATACCATAAATGCTCTAATATAGGCCGGGGCCTTTATTTACTCAAGGGCATCTGGGACCAGGCCTTTATTGGAACCAGGCCACAATTAGAGACAGGCCTTTATTTCTATTTGAGCAAAACGGACGACCAGGAAAACGAAGAAAAACGAGATTTGTGTCCATTTGCACCTAAAATATTAGGTTAATTTATTAATGAACATTTCAAACCCTCTCCCAGCGGCTGGAACATTGACGCCTTTTATTTTGTCGGGACAACAGGAAGTGTTTCGTTGCTGTTAGCAGAGCTTTGATATCAATGTCACTGCAGGTTTCTGTTTCGTTTTTACCGCGGACCGGATTATTATTGTTATCTTTTGTAAAAGGCGAGTTTAGACGGAGCGTTTGTGTTTGTGATCGATCATGAGACTGACCCGAGAGAAGACGAGACGCTCGCGCTGATCGGAGGAGTTATTTTGAGGCGTGGGACTGACCTGCACACGGAGCAGCTGGACGTGCTTTGAAGACGCGATGGAGACTTTATTAAAACCCTGGAGGGTCATAAACATTCGTTGTTTGTTCTGTTTCCAAATATAGTCACAGGAGGTTTGAAAAGTGGCTAAATCTGTGTCAAAGTTACGCTCGGATCAGCTCCTCCGCAGCGTCCCCCATCGGCCCGGGTCATTTGTTTACTTCCTGCATGTGAGTTTTCATTTACACCAGTATGAGACAAATTCCTAACATGGGAAATATTTCTACTGCTATAGTTTCTAATAAAAGCCCCGGCCTGTTTTAGAGACCGGCTTTAATTTGCCTCCGCCAGCCGCGAACCCGGCATCTGTCGGAGACCCGGCCACTGTTAGAGACCCGGCCGCTAATGGAATACAGGCCAGTATTACAGAATTTACGGTAGGTACGATTTTAAACAGTATCACTGTATCATCTAAAAAACAGATCAATGGGCGTCCTGTGCGTCACCAACACATCCCTGATGAAACAGAGCTCTGTGAAAGGCTCTGGGGAGAACGGACCCAAGGACGAATGTTTATTTCACACATCGACATTGAGCTTAGTCTCCTCTTCAACAGAACTGTGACCCCTAAAGGAAAGCACCAGCCCCTCACACAAACACCACCGCATCACGGGGAAAGAGGCGATCGGAATATTCTGTCTCTGTCTTTGTCTGTGCTCATGTCGTTTTTGGGTGTTTTGGGTCCTCACTTTTCACCAAATAAAGATCCAGGTGCAGGGAAACGAGGCACTAAAGGAATAGTTTCGGGAGAGTTGCAGAGTTTTGGAAAAAATGTGCACTTTGCACTGATTTCGCAAAGTTTGCTTGATTTTGCTGAAGGTGTGAAAATGACCTCTGATGTGGAGTTTCTGACTGACCACTTTCTTCTATGCTACAAAAAGAAGAGCTGTGTTTTCCCGAACAAGATCCTCTTCATCATGACAACGCACCATGTCCTGCTGTAAAGAATCCCTCTGCATCACTGGCTGCTATGGGCATAAAAGGAGAGAAACTCATGATGTGGACCCCCTCCTCCCCTGATCTCAACCCTATTGAGAACCTTTGGAGTCTCAAGCAAAACATCTATGAGGCAATTTTCATCCAAACAGCAGCTCTGAGAGGCTATTCTGACATCCTGCAAAGAAATCCAAGCAGAAACTCTCCAAAAACTCACAAGTTTAATGGATTTAAATATTTTGAAGCTGCTCAAATAATTGTCCTAAGTTAAAAATACTACTTATAAGTCCCTTATCACCACAATTTCACACACAATAAATCACTGACCACAGCGTTCCTCACGACACCAAACAGCACAACATTATGTCGCCAAAGAAGGACCACTTTTCACAGCCGAAACTTTGGCTTTGGTCACAGTTATAGAAGGGTTTCCTGATTTCCCTATTATTTGACTGTTTTGTACCGACATAACATATGACGGAGCTAAAGTCATAAACAGCAAACTGCCTTTACTAAAGCCAAGGCCTGTTCCTATATTTAATCTCTTACCAGTGGGCGCTGCTAAAGTAGGTCCAAAAAGCCTGATCAAAGTTATTATAAGTCGCCCTCAGCAGAAACAGCATGTTATCCGCACAAGAATAACCTCTTGTACAATAACGTCTTTCCGTTGGCTGACCCTAACCCCAATTGGAGCGGGAAACGCTCTGCACCATCAGCAGCTGCAGATTTGTGCAAGCTTGTCAAACGCGGGGCTTGTTAGCTCTGCCATAACAACTATTATACAATCTTTAGGTCAGTGTTCTCGCCGCGTGAGGCATGAAGGACGTCCGGGGGGAGTGCGGAAACGTTTCAATCGACTTTGGAAATTCTGGAACTTTTCTTCTTAATGAACCATTGTTTAAAAAGATTAAAAAACCCTCAGAGATGACTGAACAACAGCGCCATCTTCTGCCAACGGGCGAAGCACAAAACTCTATTATAAAGTTCAATGTGACAGACTCTTCCACACGTCCCATAACATTTTTGTTAAGTCCCTCCCGCCCGGATCTCAGCGACAAATGAAAGTCCTGTATCCTCCCACGTCGACCAATGAGATGAGCTTTTCCTGTGAACCAGCTTGTCAGGTCCAATCAGGAGGAGGGGGAGGAGCTTGATCGTTTATTTTTGACAATTCTGTTCCCTCATTTTTCCAAACTAAGAACATCTTTCTGGTTAACCTCTTAACTCCCGCCTGAACTGAGAGCATTTTCTCCAGTTCAGCTTTACCCAAATCCTGTAGGCCAGTGTAACGCCTCATTTGAAAGCTAAGATCTACAAAACTAAATTGATCTTTTTCCTCACATCATCTTTTTTTTTAATCACTTTTTCAATTTTTTTTGTCCATTTTTTTTTCACTTTTTGTCAAATTATTCGCATTTTTTTGTCAAATTCTTGTCAATTTTTGTCATTTTTTTGTCCATTTTTTGTCACTTTTTCGTCCGTTTTTTCTCAATTTTTTGTCATTTTTTTTCCACTTTTTTGTCAATTTTTTGTCCATTTTTGTCAATTTTTTGTCCATTTTTTGTCACTTTTTCGCCCATTTTTACCTCAATTTTTCGTCTAATTTTTCTCACTTTTTTGTCCAATTTTTGTCCATTTTTGTCATTTTTTTGTACATTTTGTGTAAATTTTTTGTCACTTTTTTCCACATTTTCATCCTTGTTTTCGCTATTTTCACACCTTTTTTCCAGAAGCGTTTGGATTGGGGTAAAGCTGGAGAAAATGTGCTCGGTTCAGATGGGAGTTAAGAGGTTAAAGAATGGAGGAAATTGATTGTTTACTTTACAATCCACCTCTCCTCACTTTGCAGACGATTACTTTAAGACATTTTGGATATGATGTACAAAACTTGCAGTCGTGAGGTTTGAACTCCCCCTGGTTTAGTTTATGTTGCAGTACTGCGTAAAGCTTCCTCTGCTGACCTTTTGGACTGATGAATAGTTCAGCGAGCTGCAGGTTAGAGAAGCCTCGTTGCTAATAAAATAAGGATCAATTATCGCAAATCCTTCTCTAGATGAGGGTAAGGTTTCACATCTTCCGCCTGTTCACTCAGCTCCACACCTGTATGGAGTGGTCCGAGCTCAACCTTATGTTTACAGCAACAAATTATGGACACAAGTAAGTATATAGTTTATTCACAGGAGTATATTTTCTTTTGGTTTTTATTCTCTTTAAGTAACAAGGTTTTTTCCGAAGTGTTGACCATGTGTTCAATTACAGAAGTCAGTTTAGCTTCGCACATTGCATGAACAACAAAATCACGCATGTGGCATGTTAATGAGTTGATGCAAGGCAGCCGTGGTACTGGGAACGGCCTCAAAGAAAACAGGGCAAATGCTCAGGACAACACTGGGGGCCACACACACCTAATCCGCAGCTGCTGTCGGCATGCGCTCGACACGATCCTCCGGAGCCGAGGCGATGCCGAAGCAGGAAGTGCGAGGGCGAGAGCACTGAGGAGCTGAGTTTTAAAGTCCAGCATCCCCCAGAGTTGGAGAACTACTCCACTACAACACTCAACCTGTCACATTTACATGAACCAGGAGCAATGAGTTTGTGAAATAAAACTCCTGACTAGTGCTGTCACGGTATGAAAATTTTACCTCACGGTTATTGTGACCAAAATGATGACGGTTTTCGGTATTACCCCTGTATTTTATTTAATGTGTGTTAATATGTTCAGAAAGCATTGATAGTCCTACACAAACTGAAATAGTTTCAAAAAAGTTTAACAGTGCTTATAACATTTAAAAAAAATACAGACAAAGCAGTTTCAAAATAAAGTGCAACTTTTCACATCAAAGTAAAGGAACTATAACGATGTGTTGTTGATCGTTTCGAGGGTATTACATGTACTATTTATTGCGCCAGAAACTAAGAATATTTTTGAACAAGATAAACCGTCTATATCACAACACGGCTTATGCTGGCGGTGGCGCTGCAGCCGCACTATGGGGCGACTCGTTACGTTCTCCCTCAACCTAAAATCCCACATCAGCATTTCAGCTAAAAGGCTAACGTTAACTTACTGCTATAGAGCTGTGGAGACGGTCACGCAGGAGAGTCAGAGGTTCAAAGTATTGCTGCCTTTAGCCTAATAGATCCATGCCTTTAGCAGACACTTTTTCCTGCACATTCCGCTAACAGGAAAACTGTCTCTATCAACTGTCCTTCAGCTTTCTTAAAATACCCAAAACATGCCCAGACTTCAGGCTTGGTCTCTGAGGCTGATAGATCCTGCGCGCTGTCGTGTCGGACATGATTCCAGCTTCGAGAAAGTTTTGTTTTGGTTGTAGCTACAGAGTGCGCCTGCGCGGCAGCTTCAGCTGATGAGACGGCGGCTCATGAGGCTCACTTTGCCTAAACCACGGGCGCGGTAATCCACCGCGGTAAAATATTTTTGCAAAAACAAGACGGTAATTATTATTGTCAACATTTTTACCAGGGTTTAACGCTACACCGGTAACCATGACATCCCAACTCCTGACCCCATCCTCCCCTGACCTCAACCCTATTGAGAACCTTTGGAGCCTCAAGCAAAACATCTATAAGGGTGGGAGGCAGTTTTCATCCAAACAGCAGCTCTGGGAGGGTATTCTGACATCCTGCAAACAAATCCAAGCAGAAACTCTCCAAAAACTCACAAGTTTGATGGATGTAGGTGCTTTGAAGCTGCTCAAATAATGGTCCTAAGTTAAAAATATTACTTATAAGTCCCTTATCATCACAATATCACACACAAAGGGTCACAAGGAACACTTTTCACAGCCGAAACTTTGGTTTTGGTCACAGTTAGAGAAGGGTTTGTGAAATAAAACTCCTGATAAAATAATAAGCGACTGTTTAGGAGCAGGTGAGCTGTAAACTCCTGTCACTAGTTTTATTTTCCTCCTGCGTGCGAGGGTAGAAGGGTCGTGTGATTGTTTTGTGATGACAAACTCCTACAGAGGGAAATATCGAGGTTAGATTGTGTAAAATAGTGACTTTATTTATTTTGTGTGGAGCATTCTGATGTGGAGCTTGATCTGGCCGGCGCTGACAGAACTGAGAAATAGAACTGATCAGTATTTTCAGGCCTCAGAAATAGCCATGTATTTGCTGTGGAGGTCGGGGTGAAAGTGGAATCTTTCGGTGATGTCCATCAGCGACGCCCAGTCCACTGTGATTGTACTTCATACTGTCGACCATCCTCAGTCATGTGACTTTTACCAAACGTAACAGGCTCTCTGATCGCCAACCAACGTGACAGACTGAGATCGGCCTGTCCTCCGTCTCCAAACAGCCCGTTATATAAATGCATTACTCATTGAAAGCTGTAAAGTTGGAGTCCCGGTTTGGCGCTTTTCGAGTTATCGAGACAAACACGTCGGGATTTTGAAGCCTCCTCCACTCTGCGTTTGAGCTCGACTCCCGGGACGGAGGAGCTACAGAAAGACAACAGCTTTCTGACCTGTGAACGGAGAGAGTGACTCAGACGCTGCCGGTTTCTATAAAAGCTGCTGCTCAGAGGAAAGAGAAGGACTGGAGGGAGTGGGAGATGCTAACTGACCCACGCTAGAGCATCAGCGAATGCTTTAGTTTTGTCAAAAAGAATGAACCACTTGTTTAGGATTGTCTCCTGAAGCTACAGTTTAGTGCATTAAGCTCTTAGGTCCCACCTGAACGGATCCCATTTTCTCCAGTTTCCCAAATCAAACAGCTTCTTGGGGAAAAAAAACAAAAATGGGACAAAAATTCTAAAAAGATGTAACAAACATTGTGAGAAAAACTCAACCAAAAAGCGACAAAAACTGAACAAAAATGTGACAAAAATTCAACAAAAATGTGACAAAAACTCAACAAAAATGTGACAAAAATTAACAAAAATGGGACAAAAATTCAACAAAAATGTGACAAAACTCAACAAAAAATGACAAAAAATTCAACAAAAATGTGACAAAAATTCAACAAAAATGTGACAAAAACTCAACAAAAATGTGACAAAAATTAACAAAAATGGGACAAAAATTCAACAAAAATGTGACAAAAATTCAACAAAAAATGACAAAAAATCAACAAAAAATGACAAAAAATAAACAAAAATGTGACAAAATTTCAACAAAAATGTGACAAAAAATCTACAAAAATGTGACAAAAATTCAACAAAAATGTGACAAAAATTCTAAAAAGAATTAACAAAAATTCAACCAAAGAGTGACAAAAATTCAACAAAAAATGACAAAAAATCAACAAAAATGTGACAAAAATGTGACAAAAAATCAACAAAAATTCAACAAAAATATGACAAAAATTCAACAAAAATTCAACAAAAAGTGAAATTTGAAAAAAAAAAAAAAAAATAAAACATAAAAAGGTAACACAACACAGCAACACAAGGAAAAAGATCAGTTTTGTGGGTCTTAGCTTTCAAATGAAATGAGGACAGAAGGCATTCGGTTTAGGCGGGTGGTAAGAGGTTAAATGTGTTTAAATATGTAGCATTTTTGAAAGTCTGAAATTGTTGGCATTTCTGTGAGTGTGGACCGAGGAGGATATGTCTGTATGTACAGAGGTCCCAAGTCCACAGACCTGCCTAAAGGTTTAGAGACAGGCGACCATGACAAACAAAATGCACTTTGCCGTTTTCCCTCAGATAAATAGTAACGTTCTGCAGCAGACTGACCGGTGATCGCTGACAGGAGACTGTTCTTGCATGTAATAACTCTGACAGCGGCGAGGACCGTGACTCGCAGAAGGACGATTTCCATCTCAAAGTTCTCCAGCAGCTGCAGCGCGTCCCGGTCTGACCCAAAACCGCTGTCGGCGTCTTTGAAGAACGTGTCCTGGTTGTTTGTCTGTGAAAGATACAAAATAAACTGCAAAATATTGTCAAAATCTGCTCGACAGTCATTGGAGTCAAACAGAGACTTAAACAGGAGCAGGTGCTGAAGAGGGTAAATGTGTCTCGGCCTCGTTCCTTCTCAGAAAACTAACTGTTTCCCCAACTCTTTGTCCCTTCTGTCACTGAACTGTTGAATTAGTTTGTTGAATAGTAATTCTACAGTCTACACCTTTGCTCTGCCCGAAAGAAATCAATCACCTGAGCTTCAGCAAAACATTTCAAGATGCTGTCTCCAGTCAGGACCTACTTCACTTGAATTAGAATAAAAGTACTCATTTAAAAGACACTCTGAAGCTGCTCTCGCTCCTCATGGACATAAGGACAAGCGTCTCTTTATGAGAGTGAAATGTTGCTGCTTTTGGGATAAACTGATAAGAAATTAAGAATAAATAAATGATATTTCTAGCAGAGAAATCCTTTGTTTAAAACTGTTTTTTATTTTCCGAATAATCGATGTAAATAATCGATAGATTCATCAATTACTAAAATAATCGATAGTTGCAGGCCTAAAATGCTCCTTCATCTGCGCTCCTCGACGTGGAGCAGAACTGAAAAAAAAAAAAGAAGCAAAAAGCTGCTGAACAATCGTTGAAACCAGCACAGTTTTGTGTTATTCGCTGTTTCTGATCCACACAGGTAGAGCGTGTGACGTCAGAGCAGATTTAGTCGCAGGCAGTGACGCTCGACCTAAAACTCTGGTTATTTATGTCTCACTCAGAAGCATCACTGGTGTTTTCCTAAATCTCCCTTTGGCCGGTTTGAGAAATCTTCATTTTTAGGGACAAACATCTGCAGTTTGTTGTGAATAATCCAAAGTGTTTAGTGAGATGCTCTGCTGCGTGTGGACAGGGAGGTTTCCATCTTCTACGCAACAAAATCCAATAAATGCAAACAAGGCTTTAGAAGCAGAAGAAGAAACAGGATTTGTTTGTACAAATGGCAAAACAAGTGCATTGAAAGTAAAGGCAGTCAGGTGAGAGGAGCTTAGTGTGAATTTAATGAAGTCTTTGCAGCGCGGCGTTCTGTGCAGATGTGGAGACGGAGAGAGCATCTGTTCAGAGGAGGAACAAACAAAGCCCTGACAGACCCAGCGCTGAATTATACTTCACAGAAAACAGTCTGCGCCGCCAACAGACGACAGTCACAGCTATTCATCTCATCATTTTATCAGCATAAACAAATACTACTGAGGTTTCTGTGAAGTTGAATTTGAATGTTGGGATTTATTATTAATGTATTTGTTTTCAAGCCGTTGAGTTGGTCGCCTCGTTCCATAGATGATCCCCTCTAACAGAGAAACACATTTTCTCTGTTACATTTGTCCTCACCAGCTCCTTTGAGACTATATTTAGATTCTCTTGGTCAGGACACCGTAAGGATGCAGATGCAGAAAAGTGGAATTGCAGTTATTATTCTGCCGGGGAGACCGCTCTCATAAACTGCTTGACCCCCTGCCTTTAGCTTCCAGCACATTCACTGTCGTTTCAAAAAGCTTCTGCAATGTTCAACAATCCAGTGTCCTGTGTTTTGGGGAAGACACTTCATCCTCCTCGCCTGCAGCGCCAGAGAGTGAGTGAGTGCCTGGTTCTTTGCTGTAAAGCGCTTTGGGCCTGATGAAGGTAGAAAAGCGCTTTATGAGTTGAGACTATTTTTACTGTGACACGCCTTTATCAGGGCTGGACTGGCCATCACCCAGTGGGCCGACGTACTTTTCAGACCAGATGAGTGAACAGGTCCATATTGCATTACGGCCCACAGAAGGAGATCTTTATTTATATAGAAGATCTTTATTTCTATATCGCCTTTCACAGACATGGTCACAAAGCGTTTTACATGAGACAATTGTGCATCCACTCCACACTCGGTGGTGGAAAACTACGTTTGTAGCTTCAGTTTCCCCTGGGGGAGACTGTCAGAAGCGCTGTCGCGACTGCACACACCAAGTTTCAAGTTTCAAGTTTAATGGTTTTGTATAGCGTTGTATTACAACAGAAGTCGCCTCACAGCTGTACCAAACATTAAGGCAATAAAACAGAGCAATAAATATGACAATTAAAGGTTCAGATGAATCCAGGCAAATATAATGTCCAATAGGAGGTGGCGACGAGCGGCGCGGGCGTCCCCCGTCCTTAGACTCTCCAGCACGGCAAGGAAAAACTCAAAAACCCGGCAGGAGAAAAGAGAAACCTTGGGGAGAACCACAGAAGGAGAGATCCACTCCCATGGACGGACAGGCTATAGAGACCCAGGGCCGAAGGATCCCTCAGCAGACGGGCCAAGACTGCAGACCGTCCAGTCCTCAGATTCCAAAATACAGGGTTCCTCCGTTCACCCAGGTTCCTCCGTTCGATCTAGACAGGCCCTCCCGAGGGGCAGTGGGACAGTAAGACAAAGTCTGCAGTAAGAAGAAGAGGATGGAGCTCCGTGGACCGTACTTCCCACAGCAGTGTTTCTCCCGAGGCAGCTTTACTTCAGGCAACAATGACCACTGTCATTCACACAAAGGCATCATTCATCCTGGCCTATTGTACATGTTTTTAGTGGGGTGGGAATCAAACCCTTGACCTTCTTGCTGTGAAGTGAGAGTGCTAGCGAGCGTGCTAACCACTGCGCTACCGTCCCGCCAGTGCCGCCAGTAGCAACTGCTTGATCCATCGAAATGAAGATCAATGCTTTGATGTATTTACACAACTCATCCACTAGGCCTAGGCAAGTTTATTTGAAGAGCACAATTCACACAAGGCAATTCAAAGTGCTTCAGTTTCACAAAATTACAAGAAAGCAGATCAAATCAATAAAACATCAACATGAAAATGTATGAATTACAGTAAAAAGCGCAGATACTTTCAGTGTCATATTCACGGTAAAAAGAACTGTTTTCAGCCTGGATTTGAACATTGTCAGAGTTGAGGCCTGTCTCACGTCCTCATGAAGACTGTTCCAGATTCAGCCTCAGCGTGTTTAGTCCTGACTCTGGGAACCCCTCCCTGAGATGGTTCATACGGCTCTAACATGTCAGAGCAGTTTTAAATTCTATTCTCTGAGTGACAGGAAGCCAGTGCAGAGACCGGAACACTGGACTAATATGGTCGTACATCCTGGTGCTGGATGTTCTGCAGACGTTACAGTCGTCTAACCTGCTGCAGACAAACACATGGATAAGTCTCTCTAAAGGTCAGCACACACTACACGACTTTTCTTGTCGCAAACGATTTTATATAGAATGGGGGGTCCACACTACACGACTGGATTCAGTGGGGGTTCAACATAACGACTGAGAATCGTAAGAGCGACACACGATTCTGAACAGCTGATGTTTTATAACACAGCGCGTCTGTCGTCTCTATGGCTTCAAAAACTGACCCCAAATCCGCAAAGACAGGTCTGTGTTTGTGAGCGTGGGAAAACGTGTGCGGGTCCCGATTGGTCAACGGTGTCAACAATGTCACAACACCACAGCGCTAGCTTACTGCTACTACGAAGCCTCAACTGGGCTATAGTTCTGTCACATGGAGATAAAAGTTAGCGACAGAAAGAAGCGGGACGTACTTCAGTGGATTTAATAAGAAAAACGGGGGTCAGCTTCGAGACGGAGGAGACAGCGGAGAAAGCGGGGAGAGGCGAGCGGAGAAAGCGGAGAGGCTAGCCGCCGTTAGCAGCGAGGTGAAGCTAAACAGTTCGTCTCCAAACTCAGTAAGTGCCGCTAAACTCTGTTCGTGGTTGAAATGTAGCTGGAAAAGGTGGTTGTCGTGAACCTTTGGTGATATAAAGTTGTGCTGTTTCGTGTGTGGGGCTGTGGCCATGAAATGAGTTGTTTGTGCCGCTGGTTTAACAGAGAAGTGAAAAAAAGAAGGCGCGGCGATGTTTTTCTGTCTTTATATCTCTCTGTCATTCACATTTGGGACGGTAACATCACCCACGTTTCTCCCGTGCGTCCAAAATCGGGCTTAAAAATCAAACATGTTTGATTTCCTACGACTGGAGTCTAGTCGCGTCTTTCTACCGCCCACACTACACGACCCGACTCAGTGTGACCGCCTTCGACTAGACGCGACTCGATTAGACTCGGCACGACTGAGAATTAGAGCGAAATCGGGCATAAAAGTCGTGTAGTGTGTGCTGACTTGACTTAAGTCTGGTTTTGACACTATTCCTCTGACCTTAGCCATGATCACTCCTATATTTCTAACCTGATTTTTTGGTTTTATAGAGACACACTTTTATCCCCCTACGTTGGCGCTTGCTTGGGTTATGGTTCCCAAATAATCTCATATACAATGAGCAATGGACCCAGAGAACATCACAACCTGCAGTTTCGCGCTAGACCTGACGTGGCAGTAGTGAGTCTAAAATGACTGGATGCTGCTGACTCACTGTGAAGTGTGAACAGCTACATTCAGGTAAAGACCCTTTTTTCTTGGTCAGGCGGTGTAGCTTTCTTCTGTAACAGGAAAACAAGCATCATTACCCCACGACGCACAAGCTTCTCTTCACTCACCCCAACATTTCTCGCCTCCTCCTCATTTCGGTGTCAGGCGCCGGCAGCTCCGAAGCCCTAATGCCTCTTACCGTTCTCCCCGCGGGGGTCCAGCGCTCAATGACACGCCTCTCCCTCTCGCCTCTGGTGTCCCGCCGGGTCCCTCTGAATATTGATGGCCCGGTGTCTCCGCGGCGGTGTGCGGGAGCTCCGGCATGCCAACGGATTGATGCCTTGTCAGTCTCCTGTCGCTGTGAGGTGAGGCTTCTGTCAGAGAGGCGTAAATCTGCCCCAGCAGCTCAATACCGGGGCGGGAGAGCCAGAGCGGCTGGATTAAAAAAAGGCAGGAGGACGGTGGGGAAGGTCATTCAGGTTTTTGGATGAATTGGTCGCGTAGAAGAGGGTTTTTCAAAGTGCAGGGACAGACTTGTGAGCAGCTGAATGGTTTCTTAAGGTATAGGCAAAACAAAGAGTAATCGTCAAACATTCAAATAGCAATTATAAAGTCCTGTAAATGAAACAGATGGATCTCTTTGGCTAGAAACGCAGATGTTTCAGGACAAACAAAGTAATTTCCTATGGGCTTTACTGAAAAAAGCATTTTAAGACATCTCTCAGTGGGACACGTTTTTCACACTTACATTCAGTTAGGAGAAAAAAGATCTCATCGCAATCAACATAATAGACATCTTTATTTACTTGCATTGAGATTGTTGTAGAACTTTTTCTTAATTGAAGGCGAGACGCTGCAGGTGAATGGGGAAAAAACATTTAGAGAAATCAATTTCAAACTTCAGCTGTAGATTACTGACAATAAGTTATGTTTTTATATAGAAAATAAGACGTGTTGTTGCTAAAAGTGGTCAAAATCACCAATATTTTTAGCCACAAAATCTAAATGTGGTTTAAATACATTTAATTATTTTGTTTAGTTTTTGAATAAATGATCATAAGTGAAACAATATGTTGTGTTCAAAGCTCAATAAATCAGGTTAGGGATCAGATATGACAAAATCCCTCTGAAAAAACTTAAACATCTTGTCAAGTCTGAGACTGGAAGTTTGGAGTCTGTGGGAAAGACTAAGTGGTGAGTTCTTTGCACGAGTGGAACAAAAACCTAATTTTGAGAAAAGCAGCCCTGACCATTTCTCTGGTCTGTGTGTCTCCCAGAAAGGAAATGACCATATTTGGATTATAGCGTCATCCAGTGCCAGTGCTTCATTTGAGGCTCCGTTTCAGTTTTTCAGGGTCAAGGATCCGGGAAATATTTGATCTGATATAATGGGGTTTCATGAGAGTGTTCCAGCAACTGTTTTGGCCTGTTCCCCAAATCCATCACTTCAGATCAAAAGCGTTCCTGAAAATACTCATTTACTAAAGAAGCACAGCCCGGGACCCTTCGCAGGACACGCGGATGTAAAATATGTCAACATTTGTGAATGAATGCATGAGGGAAAGCTGGCTTTGCAAAGCGACGTAGTAGCTATCAACAAAACATAACATAAGCATCGTACAGAGTAACATCTTTTTTATGCTCTGACATGAAGATGTTATGGGAGGAAACTAGCTAAAAATCTCCACATTGACAACTGCGTGAATAATCTATGTTTCTACCTGCCTTAAAGGGGCTAGATGCTAGTCATTGTATGCTCACTACTGCCACCTCAGGTCTTATGCGTAACTGAAGCTTCTACATAAAGCTTGTGCATGACAGCACTTGGGTAGATTCCAGACATGAATATGAGAAAAACAAATGTGTTGCAAGTGTTTCGAGACTAGGGTTGTGCCGATGGACGATATCATCGTCCATCGTGATGGATGGGCAACATCACGATGGAGAGCCACCATCGTCCCCTCGCCCACTCCTGTCAGAAACATGCGCTGGTCTTCTATAGGCCTTGTAAACCTATAAACTTTGCAGGGATTGCACTGTAAATTAAATCACAGATATAACTAATATGCACGCTAGTTTCAGTACCTGCCAGAAGCCATGATGTGCCAGCACGTGGTTTTGCTTTGCTTCGTACGGAAACTTAAACCGTTTTAAAATGACGAGATGGCTCTCACATCGGAGCTAGCTGAGCGCGCATGGGTTTGGATTATTCTCACAAAGGACTGAGAGAGGAGAGAGAGAGAAGAGAGAGAGGAAAGAGAGAGGAGAGAGAGAGGAAAGAGAGAGGAAAGAGAGAGGAGAGAAAGAGGAAAGAGAGAGGAGAGAGAGAGGAAAGAGAGAGGAAAGAGAGGAGAGAAAGAGAGGAGAGAAAGAGGAAAGAGAGAGGAGAGAAAGAGGAAAGAGAGAGGAAAGAGAGAGGAAAGAGAGGAGAGAAAGAGGAAAGAGAGAGGAAAGAGAGGAGAGAAAGAGAAAAGAGAGAGAGGAAAGAGAGAGGAGAGAAAGAGGCGGTGCAGGAGGTACGAGGTTACGAGCACACAGACTGGGCAGCGCGTGGAGCGGCTTCAAAAACATAAGCTACGACGCAAACTTCTAAATATTGTCCCGTTCACCCACTGTTTCTTAAACATTGCGTTAAAACTGAGCAAATGCAAATAATAAGCTCCGATTTACATCTGTATTAGTGTGAGAAGAGCCTTGGTATTGAGGAGTTGACGCTCTGAACAAGTCATTTTCCTCTCAGACTTTACGCACGAGTTTTAACACATTTCTTTTGCAAAATTTGTGTTCCGTGACTCTGTCCAGATCATGTTTAGTTTCGATCCATTTATCTGCAATCTCACATTTTCCTAACATACATAGTAATATGCAGCATATATATAGGCTACGGAAATGGACGATATCATCGTCCATCACGATGGTTCACTGTAAACATCGTCAACGGCCAATTAAGGGAACATCGCCCAACCCTATTCGAGACCACATTTAAATCATGGATCGGGTCAGGTTTATGGGTTTATTATCTACAAAGACTTTTCTGCAGGAATGTTGGATCTAGTTTAGCTTTTAAAGCCACACTGCATAGAATGTTTCAAGAAATATTCAAATAAATAAATCAAATTGAAATACAAGCATTTATTTTATGACAGATATTTTCATCATTGAAAAATATCTCATGAATGTACAAACAAACTTTTGCCTTTGCTGTGAGCGGCTCAGCTCTCATAAGACATGACTGTAACTTTACCGGGAGTGGGTACGTCTCCAGCTCGTCTCCATGGAGATGTGACTAAAGTCAGCAGAATTTGAGATTTAAACAGGTTAGGTCCTCATCCAAATCCATTCTTTGATTACCCACTGCAAATGTAACATTTTCTGTGTCGAGCTGGTCATTAGGATATGTTTGCACCGATGGCAACAGTATAGTCCAAAATGTTACGCAGTGTGCCTTTAAATACCCCAGTTAAAAGTGAAACCTAATCTGTAGC
This sequence comes from Gobius niger, assembly GCF_951799975.1. Classification (NCBI taxonomy): domain Eukaryota; kingdom Metazoa; phylum Chordata; class Actinopteri; order Gobiiformes; family Gobiidae; genus Gobius; species Gobius niger. The sequence continues at coordinate 29,766,728 of NC_136865.1, read as the reverse complement.
TTCTTGCAGCTGAAACATGCTTCATCTCGTTCCTTTCATTGATGCATGTGGCCTTTACCTTTTCAAACCCTGCCCTCAAAGTGACTTGTTTCTACTTCTGAAAGAACTATGGGTTGAAAGGCGCGGCGTTGTGTGAGACAGCGTTTCTGTCTTCCTGTTTCCCCGGAGCCGTGCAGATCCTCCTCTGCTCGGCGCTTTGATCGCTCCCAAACACATCTGGACTGAATCCCTGAGCGGAGGAAGCCCCAGCGGCGGAGTGACGGTGTGCGGGGAGACTTCTGCTGCCGTGTCGACCCGTGTCTCAGCAGGATTCACAATGACAGGCTCCGAGAGGGAGGACGAGGACGGGAAGTGGAGTTTTACTGACGCAGGACAAAACTTTGAGTGGAAGAGTCAAAACATTTATTTGGAAGTGTTGTTCGGTGTCGTGCTGTGACCTGATTCCAGCTCAGGAGTTTCAGGCTTTGTATCAGCTCACGTTCAACTCCTCAGCAGCAAAACAGAGGGAGTGTTATCAGTGTTTTACCTGGTTTATTACTTCATGTTGATGTTGAACAGGACAGCCCATGATCGTGTGTATAAGCCTGTCAATTACCTGCTCTGACCAAGGATTAGTCGACTAAAAGGGGGTGTGGCATCACACTGACAAAACTACAACTATTCTGACCGCATTATGTGAATTATATCCTAAACTGCTCTCATAAAACATAAAACTTTGTGAGTAACTACTATTTATACATAGAACCAAAGTAAACAGTGCATTTATGTGTAAAAAGTCACATTCATCTCACCTTGAAGGGGCGAGATGCAAGTTAGCCACTTTATACTCACTACTGCCACCTCAGGGCATACGTGTAACTGCAGCTTCTATATTAAAGGAGTGTATTATGCAAAATGGACTTTTTCAAGCTTTACATCATGTTATTATGTCATTCCCTCATTAAAAACATGCCTGAAGTGTTGCCTTGGCACATTCACGTATTTTTGAGTAATCTGTAAAAACTCTGATGGCGGCCATTTTAGGGATAGGTTTGCCTGAGTCCTCCTAGGAACGCCCCCACCTCCTGGAGACGCCTCCGAGCTTTCGTCACCAGCCGAGTAACCAACCACTGCTCCTCAGCAGAACCCCCTCCCCACTGATGCCACAGACAGCGTGTGGAGGGGGCGTGTCTGAAAGGGTCAGAGGTTCTTAAAGAGACAGAGGCCTATTTCAAGACATTCACTACAGCCATTTTGAGAGAGCGATTTTATACAAGGCAGTTATTCTAATTTACTGCATTTACAGACCAACAGGAGGTTTCGTCATCATTGTAGTGTGATATAGACTGGTGCTATGTGATTGAAAAAAGCATAACACCCCCGCTTTAAGCTTGTGCAGGACGGCACAAGCTGAGAAAGAAACCCGAATTAACACCTTTCTGAGTGACAGTGCAGGATTTTAGAGGCAGTTGTGGTGAACAGGACTGAGCTTATTCTACACATTAGGACATGGATGAACATGTAGGGGGAGGAAAATACTTAGTTTTAATTGCTGGGTTGCAGGTTCTAGAATGTGATGATGTCATCGGGCCCAGCGGGGGGCAGGAGCCAGTTTTTCCTATTTACAGCATAACACTTTCACAAGTTATAGCTCAAAAGAAAATGTATGAATTACAAAAATGATCATTAATATCAGTCATTGGGTCCATGATCTCTCTGTACAAGACAGAAAATTTCCTCAAAAACGGAATAATTTTTCCTCCATACAATAGTATTGGACTTTAAAAAGCTGTGATGTCACCTGCAACCCAGCAATACTTTTAAACTTTGTATAGTCTCTTTAAATCCCAGACTCCAGCTCCCTGCCTCACTCATGTGCTGTCCATACATCCATATAATCCAAATAAAGCAGTAGTTTCTTCTTCCACCATTGTCCCTGTGTTCCGTGTGACACTGGTTTCTGTTTCGCCGTAATGTAGACACGAGCCATGTGCTTTATTGTGAAACGCTCCGCCCTCGTGGTTCCGTGTGACGTCCTCTCAGGCCTTTTGCGCTGCACGATGTAGTGATGAATATTTTCATGTTACGTGTCTTGTTTATCTCGGAAAAAGCCAGAATGAAGCTGCTGCGCCTGACGTTATAGCTACTTTCGGTTTCGTTTCTCCTGTAGATCCGCAGACAGAGGACAGACTCATGTATCGGCTATTCCACTGTAGAACCATTAGACCACCAGAGTATTTGAGGTTTAAACAACTGTAGAAGTCTGGCCTATAGAAGGAAACATCTCACAGAGACACAGAGCCGCTGATCTCATATTTTTGACACTTCATTGTTGCTTTTGCTGCACGTTTTTTGTCGCTCTTTTGTCACTTTTTTAATTGCTTTTTCATCGCCTTTTGTTATCATTTATTGTCATATTTTTTTGCTTTTCTGACACGTGTTTTTTGCTTTTTTGTTTCTTTTTTGAATCATGTTTTCATTCATTTTTTTCCCACTTTGTTTTCGTCCTCATTATTGACACTATTTTGATGCTTTGTTTTTTAGGCCTTTAGATTTGGTTAAAGCCGAACTGGAGAGAATGTGCTCCTTTCGGGTGGGGGTTAAGAGGTTAACCCAAGGTAAAAGAGAGACCTGCCACAGGCCTCTGGTGTTGTGTTAATTGAGAGCATCTTGGTTTGTGCGTTTAGTCGACCAATGAAAATCTTGGTCGGCCATGACACCTTCTTCAGGTGTTCGTCCTGAGCCGCTGTGGGCCGGCCTGAGCAGTGTGTGTTCGGAGGTTCGGTCTGCCTTCAGTCTTCTCTGAAACAGGGCGGCACCTCCTGGGTTTGTCCCTGTTTCAGAGCGTGGTGTCCTGCACTGGTCAGCTCCTCCATCTCCTCCTTCCTGCGCAGCTCCCTCCGCTCCACAACAGCCTCACCATCTTCTGGGAAGAGCGTAGTAGAAGGATATAATCTGGGTGTATTCAGACCTGCACTGTTTGGTCCACTTTAAACGGATCAGGGTTCGTTTTGAACGCTGCGCCAGATTTTTTATGCAGGAACCGAATCCTGTTGCGGATCAAAGAACCGAGACCCACTTGTTCAGTTGGTCCGACTTCCAAACGGACTCTGGTCCAGTTTGCTCCAGGTGTGAATATAAACCACTGTTGATCCGAAACAACTGCGGGATACATGCGCCTTTTTGGGCTTAACAAGCCACCGTAGCTAAGGCACCGTGGGAAAAGTTATCCCTTCGCGGCTGCTAACGCTAATACTGGATGGATGCTACAAACAATGAGTCGTGGACAGACCTGGAGCCTCCTGGATATTTGGGCAGATGCACTAACCCAACTGTGAGAAAAGACACACAAAAATGCCTTCGTGTTAAGTGAGAAAATGAACATCCGCGGTCATCGCAGCGCGGTGTCAAAGTGGAAAAAACTTCGCCAAACTTAAATGAAAGTACGAGACGCATTAAAGAAGAGGAGGATCAAGACCAACAGTTTGTCTCATGGACATAGCGGAAACAAACAGCTCAGCAGACGACCCTTCATCCACACAAAACTCCTCTTCCTCCTCCAGCTGCTCTGGTGAAGCTGAGGTTAAAGCAGTACTAAGTAACGTGTTTACCTAAATAAATCCTTTTCGTAGTCCCTGTGGGGGTAATACAAGTTTTTATGGGATGATTGGAGGGTCTTTCATCTCCCCCTGGTGTCTCTGGACAGAAAACCATGTTTGCAACTTGACTGCCACCGGACCGGAGAAAGCAATACACACTAATGGAATCACGAAGAAGAAGCTAACGGGCAATGCTAACTGCGGGCTAACGTCACTTTAAACAGTATTTACAGCCAAGTTTGAGTGAAAAAAAATATTTCCATTGTATAATTGGATGCACAGTAACCCTCTGTCCCTTCGCCTTTCCTGTCAGTGTAGTATTTACTCTCCAAGACAATTAATAAGTTAAAAAATCGTAACTTGCTACGACACCTGCAGTTGCGCTTATGGCCTCTAGGGGGAAGAGTTACTTAGTACTGCTTTAATGGTAGGTGGTTTAGCCTCTCACGTTCATATCATGGTAAGCGTCAAATTTTCATTTTTATTTCATTTGTTGTGGTTCTTGCTGTCCAATGGGAGCCTCGATAGTCACACGCGTGTATGTGTTTACAAAATATAGTTCTCTTGCAAAAAGTACAGTCTGAATACGAAAAAAATAAGTTTGCTTCTGATCCGGAACAAACAAGCGGAGCAAAGGACTTTTCTGGTCTGAATACACCCTTATTCAACGACTCAATGACTCGAGTTTTGTCCTTAGACTTCACTATATTGATGAGAGTTTGCAGATCATGTTCAGCGAGTTCAGAACAAAAACAAAATGCAAGAAAATGTAGAAAGTGTCGCTTCCTAGAAAGGTCTGAAAAGCTGCTGGCTGGAGATCCCTGTTTTAAGTTCTGTCCGTTCTTGAACCAGCATTCTTCTTCTTTATGCACATAATTTGGCCTATTTTCAAAACGCGAGCTCTCGTTTCCGTTCTCATTTCTCGACACTCTGCGCTGCCTCTCGTTGATCTTTTCTGCTAACAAATCCCCCGAGAGCCGCTCAGCAAACTTTTCCCCAACATTGTGTGGGTGTCAGCGATCCAACACAACTGGAATAATGCAGAAGAATAAATACCGGGAGCTCTACACTCACTTATTCTCTCGGTTGCATCAGTTTTGGCGCGGGCTGCCCTCTCCTCCCTCCGCGGTTTTGCATTTATCAGATCGGAGCCCGCCTCCTTATCATATTGTGTGTCTCCAGGCTGTGAGTGGGTTGTCCAACTTCTTTTTTTCCCCAAACGATTGGAACAGCAGACAAACTTTATTTCCTTTTTTCAAACTTTCTCTAGACTCGGAGACGGGTTGGCCGCTCCATGAACCCCCTACCCCTCAAATAAAAAACTCAAATCCCATTTCGGCAGCGTCGAGGGGGAGGGAGAGCGTTTTAGAGGCTGCACCGGAGGGCCGTCCTGGGAACTCGCTTTGGCTGATAAGGAGGAGGAAGCTCGTGGCCAAGAGTGGGGCTGGGTTTAGTAATAAGCTGTTTATGAATGAGGTGATGCTTTGGGTTAAAGAAAAAGAGCAAATGCTTTAGCTGCGAATGTGATTTCAAACATATTAAGGATTCAAGAACAGCTTGGGAAAAGGAATGACGTGTTATATTTTGGAAACACTTCACCCGCGTGTGAATGTAGTCAGGGTTCCGCGGGGCTTTAAAATGAATTAAGCCAAAATTAAGGCCTAAAGTCAAGAAAATATAACCCACAACAATGGTATTACTCAACTGTTTTTACTGCAGACGTTCGTCAAAAGTGCAAAAACTCTTCCTAATTTCCCCTGATTCCTGTTTGATTTAATATTTACAAATCTTACGTAATAAAATATGCCGAGATTGTTTGCATTTGCAGCAATATTGCCTGTCTTGCCAAACTACATGCTTTTTCATAGATATTTCAAAGACATTTGGGGCCAGATCTTGTGACTGGCGCAGTCCGTGCGCAACTCTAAACGCAACATAGTACACGCGCGATCTTGAATGTGGCGCAGGTTTTGCGCTAAAGGCTGCGCCGCTAGGGAGAGGGCGTTATTTAAGAAAAAGAGGCCGACGGAGGCGTGTTTCATTACAAGCAGCGCTTGGAGCCGCTCTTCTGTGGCCGCCTTCACATTGTGTTCCTCTTTACGTCGCGCTGCCTCGTCTTCTTCCTTAGAATCGACGTCAAATTGAAAACAAAAGGGAAATTGCCTTGAAAAGTCTGTTTGAGCGTCGATTACGCACGGGTTTACTTTGATAGATCAATGCGCACCTAACACCAAAACAACAACAGTTTTCCATAAATAAACCACACATGCCTCAAGTGCCACAACACCAGGTCTAATCTGAGTTTTAAGGAGACATTTCCATCGTGTGTCAGTCTTTACCTCCTGATGATGCTCCTTGTGTAGCCACAGCTCAGTCCAAAAGAAAGAAGCGCATTTCACAGGAAGCATAGCAACTTTTTTTTTTTTCCAATTCAGCCGCTCCAAGAATCCTGCAGCTGTAGCGCAAATGTTCCAATACACAACAGTTATCTTGCAACTGCTGCATAACTCTGCAACTCCTCCGCAGCCGATATGACAGTTTCTAAACAATTAAATCCTTTGCATTTCGTAACTTTGCACATTCGAATGCGAGGCTGCTGCCTCTCTGTCCCGCCCGCTCATCTTGGATCTGTAGCAGCGGAGGGACAGTTTTATTTCTTTAATCTTTACTAAACATTGCGCGCTGCATCATGCATGTTACGCGTTTACAAGAGAACCACCACCCCCCCCTCGCAAACCACTGCCTTCCTCAGGTCTGGGGAAAGCATGGAGAGGGGGCGGCACCACAACATCGCAATGCCCTTTTTGCGCCAGGTATGACACTGAAGATTGCAAGGAGCGTCACCCGTCTGCGCAGTCGTCTGCTCTACAGCCACAAGATCTGGCCCATAGTCTGGGAGCAAGAATGATCTCAACGACTTCCTGGTGGGCATGATTGACAGACGGCATCAACCAATCAGAGCAACGCTAGATATGTCGCAGTAACAAGCGTCAGGAAGCCTTTCCAAAAACCTCCTTATTTACGAGGAACACTTCCAACGCTGTTTCTCGCTCCGGTTTTAGGGATTTAATATTTTGTAAATGATTTAACACGGACGTGGTGGTGACAGGTGACGGCTTCCGTCTCTTGGTGCGTGACTGGACCGATGTGGAAGGAGGAGTGGAGTCAGGCCAGGCAAGCGGCATTATAATATAGTATTTAGTATTTAGCATACGATTTGACTTGCTGCCAGGGTTGACCCGTTCATCTCCCCCTGGTGTCTCTGACCAGAAAACCACAAAAAAAATGGGAACAAAAAGTATTTACTTTGACGGACAATTAATGAGTTAAAAAAACGCATACTACGACACCTGCAGTGCCGCTTATGGCCTCTAGGGGCATGAGTTACTTAGTTCTGCTTTAAAGGTGCATTATGGACATTTCTACATGGATAAAAACGACCTTCTGATGTGTGCTTATTTGACCTTTCAGTGACCCAGTGAAAGGTTTCTGGTAGGTTTTCTTTGCTGACGGACCCTCTCACCAGGAAACCTACACAACAACTGATCCTGGAGCGTTGTAGAGTCCAACCGTGATCGGAAACAAAGGCCCTACGGTGATCAGTCGCAGCCAAATCATTATTGCAAAAAAAAAAAATCAGCCCTGCTAAAGAACAGCCACTGAGGAAGAACGAAAAATGACTCAAAGAGGCGCAAGATGAAAGAACAGCACTGCAGCATGTTAAAAAGCTATGCGTCTATAAGGCATTAACCTCTTAACTCCCGCCTGAACCGAGAGGATCTTTTTCCTCACATCAGATTTTTTTTCCATCATTTTTTGTTGGGTATTCAACTCATTTTTGTAACTTTTTTATAATTATTTTGTCATTTTTTGTCACATTTTTCTCATTTTTTTGTCACATTTTTTGTCACATTTTTGTCATTTTTTCGTACATTTTTTTATCACATTTTTGTCATTTTTTCGTCATTTTTTGTCACATTTTTGTTACATTTTTGGCATTTTTTTGTCATTTTTTGTCATATTTTTGTTACATTTTTGTCATTTTTTATCACATTTTTTGTCACATTTTTGTCATTTTTCGTCAATTTTTTTTATTTTTTTGTCACATTTTTGTCAATTTCTTGTGACATTTTTGTGACATTTTTGCCACTTTTCATCAATTTTTCGTCACTTTTTTGTCACATTTCCATCATTGTTTTCGTCTCAGTTTTGTTGCTATTTTCACAGCTCTTTTCCAGAAGCGTTTGGACCGGGGTAAAGCCAAACTGGAGAAAACGTGCTCAGTTCAGGTGGGAGTTAAGGGGTTAAAGAAATAAAGATGTTCTTATTGGACAAAAGATCAACAATTCCCACAAACCAGCTCCTTTATTTAAGTAGATTCACGACATGATGGAGATACGTTTTTCCATACTGAGACAGAAATATGTTTCTAGATTGGATTTCGACCGTGGACATGATACAATCTCAGCCCCGCCCCTCTCGCTTTCCCTTTGAATTTCATTTTTCTGCGCGTTCCCCCCTGTAGGCTGCTGTATTATTCATAAAGATCATATTGTTTTTGGTCCTGTGCATCCGCGCCTATATCACCTTAAGCCCACTGTACGTGTTCATCTCATCCACAATTTACCAGCGCTAAGCTCGGGCTGCCGCGCTCCCCTCGCCCCCCCGCCCGTGCATAAATAATACATTTTCATTGTGTTTTATCTCATCTTTTTCATTTCGGGGGGAAGAGGGGAAGAGGGTAAAGGTTGCGGCCCTGATTTGATCTCGTCGGCGATGGCGGTGGGTTTGATCTGCATATGTTTAACTGGTCGAGGAGCGGGAGGAGGCGCAGCTGCAGAGCCGAGACGTTTCCCAGTCGGATGTGGATTTAAAAAGAGTTTGTGCGGAGAAATAAGCTGATAACAAAACAAATATTAAGAGTATGGGGGAGTCATCTCGCCAGATACACCTCGCAGAGATCCTGGGCTGCATGGAGAAGTCATCAGCCGTGACAAGGAGCATCCGAGCATCCCATTAAAGCAGTATTAAGTTACTCGTGCCCCTAGAGGCTATAAGCGCCACTGCAGGTGTCGTAGCATGTTGAGATTTGTTTCACACATGAATTGCCCGTGAGAGTAAATACTACGCTGACAGAAAAGACAAAGGGACAGAGGGATATTGTTCATCCAATTACACAATGGAGATCATTTTTTTTCACTCAAACTTGGTGCTAGCCGCAGTTTGCTTTGCCTGTTAGCCTGTTAGCCTCTTCTTCGTGATTCCATTAGTGTGTATTGGTGCTCCAGTTCGGTGGCAGTCAAGTTGCAAGTGTGGTTTTCTAACTAGAGACACCAGGGGGAGATGAAAGACCCTCCCAATCATCCCATTAACACTTGTATTACCCCAGAGGGACTACGGGAAAGAATTTATTAAGGGAAACAAGTTACTTAGTGTTGCTTTAAATAGGGGGTATTATGCTTTTTTCAATCACATAGCACCAGTCTATATCACACTACAATGATGACCAAACCTTCTGTTGGTCTGTAAATGCAGTAAATTAGAATAACTGCCTTGTATAAAATTGCTCTCAAAATGGCTGTAGTGAATGTCTTGAAATAGGCCTCTGTCTCTTTAAGAACCTCTGAGCCTTTCCGACACGCCCCCTCCACACGCTGTCTGTGGCATCAGTGGGGAGGGGGTTCTGCTGAGGAGCAGTGGTTGGTTACTCGGCTGGTGACGAAAGCTCGGAGGCGTCTCCAGGAGGTGGGGGCGTTCCTAGGAGGACTCAGGCAAACCTATCCCTAAAATGGCCGCCATCAGAGTTTTTACAGATTACTCAAAAATACGTGAATGTGCCAAGGCAACACTTCAGGCATGTTTTTAATGAGGGAATGACATAATAACATGATGTAAAGCTTGAAAAAGTCGATTTTGCATAATACCCCCCCTCCTTTAGCAGAGTAACCTCGGGATGGTCCTCATCAGCCCATGAGCAGCGAAGAACAAAGTCACTGCTGCCTCCTGAAGGTTTCTGAAATCAGCCAATCTCCGCACCAATGTGAAATAATAGACAGTTTTGCTGCGTGACGTTTCATTACATCAGAACATGAGCTTTGTCCTAAATATATGAAAGTATAAAGCAGGTCAGGCAGCGTTAGAGCCACAGCAGCATCGGAAAGTTTTATTATAGGAACTCTATGAACTTATGGTAACATTAGGCACTTTTGTTAACATTGTACAAGAATGAAACTTCAGCCGCATGGATCATTTGCATAAGATCTGCTGTGAATGAACAGACGCTTAGCAACTGTGGAGAACGAAACGACAGGATTTGGTGAATATTTGTAATAATTTAACAATTATGTTTACGAACAGTTTATTTAACACATCATTTTGACATCTGCATTTTCTTGGATTATATTTGTCCGTTTGGAAATCGCTGTTGAATTCTTTGCAGTGCAGGAGGATATAAAGGTGCTTTACTTGTCATTATTAACAACCAGGGATGCACCGATACCGATCCTAGTATCGGGCCGATACCACATGCTTTTACTCATACTCGTACTCATTCATGAGGTCCCAATACCAGAAACCGATACCACTTGATGTGTGTCCGGCGCTTTTTTTAAAATTGTATTTATTTTTTATTTAACATCAGTGCAAATTTATACAATTTACTACAATATGCTCATTTTCAATCAAAATCATCTTACACATAGATGTAGCATGTTCATGTTGAAATAAACAATCTATAAGACAAAACAACAACAAAAAAACACAGGGGTCAGCTAATTTACAATAAGATTGTATTTTTCAAGAAGAGTGATGGATTTAATTAGTTTTTTATTATTTACATTCATTTTCTCAAGGGAGGCCAAATACATTTTTAAATCAGATACTTTAAAGTGGAACAATTAGGGTATTTTTTCACACCATTTCATTTTTGTGGATGTGGATATAATATTTTGCTAATATTATAATTAAGTTTATTATAAATGTTTCATCTGAAGTGAAGGTGGTATTATCAAAGGTCAGTAAAATATGAATTTTTGTCAATGTCAATGTCCGGCGCTCCTACAGGAGCAGCTCCACTGAGGAGAGAAAATAGCAACAAACTGGAGAATAGTTTGGTGTAAATCCAATATTCCACATAGAGATGACTTTATTACAGACGAGACTCTCTAAACCAGAGTCTGAGCTGGATTTAACCAGAGCTAAATGTTGCTAGTGCTGCAGCGTCTGCAGTGTTTACAAGATACAGGCTAATGTTGCTAACTAGCCGCTAACTCGTGGCTAACAGTTGTGGCGATTCTGACACCATTTTATGCCCAGGGGCTTATTCATCTGAAAAACTAACCCAGCGACTAAAAAGTCTTCAGAAAATCCAAAATGAAGAGATACAGCATGTTTATATTGATACCAATACTATTGTTAAATAAAAATACATAAATGAATAAAGCACAAGCATTGAGGAGCTTTTGGACATGAGCTGTTCTGTTGACGATGGACAGTGCAAGAAAAATAAATATATATATTGAATAAAAAATAAATAAATCTGTTCAATTCTGATATAACTTCTTTTAAAAGTGTCGTCCACTTTACTTAAGGAAATGTAAATGAGTAAATTAACTAATGACTAACCAATCTGCTGTGAAAGTCAATCTATAAATCATCTATTCACTTCAAAAAGTCTTTTGAAGAAAATGTCTTGTACTCGTATCGGTATTCGGTACTGCCAAGTACTTAAATCAAAGTAGTCGTACTTATATTGGTTTTAGAAAAAGTGGTGTCGGTGCAACAACAACTGGACAACAAAATTCTTCCCCTGCATTTGACCCATCCCTCGACACCACTGGGCGACCAGTGCTGCGCCTGAGGACCCATCTCCAGATGTGGAGCCAGGCTGGTGGTCAGAAACACCTGGCTGGAGGATTCACCTATTGTACATGTTTAAAGTGGGGGAGGAAACTGGAGGAAACCTACGCAAACTCCACACAGAAAGTCCAGGTGGGAATTGAACCCGGGACCTTCTGACTGTGAAACACAAGTACCAACCGCTTTCTTTTTTCTTTTTTTTTATATTAAAATACTCAATACTTCGTAAGGGCAGTTTGGCTCCAAGACCAACGATATTATAAGAGAAAACTCTGCAGCTCTGACAGTTGCTTTGTTTAAATGCGTAACCGCGGCAACACAGCTCCCTCTGCTGCTGTGTGATGACGACGACTAAGATTTTATTCAATTCAGACACAAAACAGGTAAGAAAATGTGATTCATTAGTTTCATAGTGTTTTATGAGGTCATTTAACACGTTTTTAAGGATTTGTTTTCATTATTGTCGGCCTTAATCATGATGAAGTTGAAGTTATAATCTCTGAGGAGCTAATGCTAATCGGCAGTTAGCTCGACAGAGAAACTTAACTGAAAATATGTGAAAGTCACATTTCTGTGGGCGCTTTATGGTCAGTCTACACAAATATATTTGAAAATGAAAGTGATGAATCTCCTCTTGTGTTTTGGGGACAGTTTAAATGTCAGCTTTAGCTCTATTTGACAGGAGAGTAACAGCCGCGGCTCATACATGTAAATGAGCAGCTGAAATCTCATAGTTTTCTCTGTCGTCTCTGTTTAGGGCCGTTTGTAAAGATGTTCAGAGCTTTTGTGAATGAGCGTCTGGCTGCGGCGGCTGGAGAGACACGTGCGCTGTTTGAAAGGACGAGAGCGGAGTGCGAGGAGGAACTACGTCGCTCCGAGGACGAGAACAAGAAGAAACAGCGGCTCCTGGAGCAGATACTGAGCCCGAGAGTCGTACTGGTCAGAGCGAGGGTCCAGACGCCCCCAACGAGGATTAAAGAGGAGCCAGAGGAGGAAGAGCTGCCAGTGTAGGCTCCAACACTTTCACACACGTCTGAGTCACAGTATTTTAAAGTTTATTTATATCTATATCGTGTTTCAGGTGTTTCCCAGAGTCCAGTGCTGTGAGCGTGAAGAGAGAAGAGCCCTCCCCGCTTCCACAGAGACAAACTGAGCGCGGGAACATCAGCTCAGAGCCACATTTCCACTCAGAGACGGAGGGACACACCGAGCACTCGTCTGACTCTGACCACGATGACGACTGGGAACCTCCATTCAGCCGCTCAGACGCACAGATGGAGACAGAGGCTGATGGAGAAAATCACCACCACCAGGTCCAGAGCAGAGACAGAAGCACCAAAGTCTCCGCCCAAAACAAGTCTGACCCAGAGACGAGCGCGACGGTCGACGACGGAGGAGAAGAGAAGAAGAAGCACCGCTGTCACGTTTGTCACAAGAGATTTAGTTTCAAATGGAATTTAACAACACACATTAGAGTGCACACAGGGGAGAAGCCTTACAGCTGTGCAACCTGTGAGAAAAAATTTGCCCATCAGTCTCATCTAGTTAGTCATAGAAGAACACACACAGGAGAGAAACCTTACAGCTGTCAGGTCTGTGAGATTAAATTTACACAGCCCTCTCACCTCACGACACATAGAAGAACACACACAGGGGAAAAACCACACGGCTGCACAATCTGTAATAAAACCTTTACCCGAAAGCAAAGTCTAGATTCACACAGAAGAACACACACAGGGGAGAGGCCCTACAGTTGCGCCGTTTGTGAGAAAAGATTTTTCAGTAAAGACTCCCTCAGAAAACACATGAAAACTCACTGAATCTGAAGCAAAACACCGAACATTTAAAAACATGACTATTTAATCCTCATTTGATCAGATTTTACTGTTTAATGTTATTCAGTGCTGACTTATCGTTTTTCAATGTTGTTTGTTTACATGAACAAGGTCAGTTTTGTTTCCATTGCCTTGTGAAGCAGTGATTTCTATTGTTTAAATTGACTTAATGCTTAAAATAGTTTTTAAATTCTGCTTTTACAAACTTTCAAATTGCTTTTATTTCTTCTTAAAGACATTTGTTGCTTCAGAAATTACTCTAAATATGTTTAAGAAATTATAATCTGAATATTCTGCAAATATTGAAGTTTATTGTTCGACCCTTGAAAAATCCTAAATGTTGTTGACTTTGTTCATTGTTTTGTTCCTTTTGTAAATAAAACAATGTAAAAACTTCATCTCTTTAGTTTTGTTTCGCACCAAAACTGCATCACAAGAGCAGATACAGTTTCAAATCTTTCCATTATCGATCCAAATAAACCGAGTTGGTGAATTCTAATGCAGCCTAACGACAGAGTTTCATGTTGTTCTAATCATGATCAGTCTGAGGGGATAATGCCTGTGGTGAATCAAAGCTTCTATAAAACATGTCGTCCATGACTGTCGTGTTTGTTCTCAGCAGCTTCAGTTTCCTCTTGTAGCTTCACAGTAACCAAAGCTAATGCTAATGCTAATGCTAATGCTAGTGCTAATGCTGCTCTCACAGACACAGCAGGCGCATCAGGAGGAGGAGCTGTGTTTCCCCTTTTTGCAGAGGCAGCCAATCATAATCGAGCTGGTGGGCGTCACAACCCGTCCTTTGCTTTGAAGCCGAGCCTCAGAGCGATCGAGAGTCGGCCAATCAGAGGCTGCCTTCTACAAAGAGAAGCATCAATGGAAATTCTCCTGGAGCTTCAGCCGCTCTGAGGGACAGGGAGACGACAGGGAAGAACCTCACTGAAACTCCTGATTAACAGCTGACTTTCTCACACAATTCAACTCACTGTAGTGGATTTATCATGACCTTCAATGCCTGAATTTGCTAAATAAAATATAATTTATTCGATCATTTTTTTGGGGGGAAGCCAATGAGGAGCTGCCTCTGCCCCTTATGTACAGGATGGTTACACAGTCGCATTTACTGGATGTTTAAATCTTCTTTTGTCACATTCAGAAACTATAGAATTTGTGAGTGTGGCTAACGTTAGCTTAGCGGCTCATTCATTCCTATGGCTTAGCTTAGCCTAGCTGCTTCCATTCGTTTACATGTATCAGTTAGCATTGGACATTAAGCCGTTTTTTGCCTAAATATTCTCAACAAAGTGAAATGACACCAAAGCCGACTGCAGAGTCACATGTTTCCTGTCTGGACTTGACTCGTGGATATATTTAGAGGAGTTTTAAAGGTACATTTGAAACGTCTCTGCTCTGTTCTGCTCCTAAATGTGACGGCAGTGACTGTTGCTGTTCATTAAGGCAGAAACAGAGAGTTTTAACATGACGGTCATGGGTCAAACAACTGTGTATAGTTCATATTGTTGTTAATGGAGCCGATCACAGTTTTAGCATTTGTCTATGAATATTGCAACTGAAAATGCAGGAAATCATTTCATTAGAGAGAACAAATGAGAACTTTTATAACAATTAACGCATTTGTATTGTTGATAAAACAGAGCAGATGGAAAAGGAGACACAAGTTTACTATAGTGAATATACTGCACTATATATGTAAAAGGGGATTTTTTTTTTCAGTATTAAAGTCGAGTTTGACATTTTAGCATTTTGACAACACTAGTGTTTATGTTTGAAAACAGTTAAGGGGAAAACAATTAGGAGAAAAATGTAACTTTCTCTAATTATCAACACATGCTGATTTATGAATAGAGTTTTCTACTAAACAAAGACGAAGTGGTTCAAAGCAGCCCATGAAAACATAAAAAAAAACGAAGAATGCTAACATAGTGCTACATGTTAGCATCGTGCTAATGCTAACGCTAGCTACGACTGCCGTGTTTTCGCTTCTACTGAACAATCTCTGCGAATAAACATCCACATGGACCCGATTTAGACTTGACTTTATTTGTATGTGATGAATAAGTTCATATTTCATATTAAAAAGGTTTAATATCTGCAGCTCTGACAGTTGCTTTGTTTGAGTGCGTTACCGCGGCAACACAGCTCCCTCTGCTGCTGTTGTGTGAAGACGACGACTGAGATTTTATTCAATTCAGACACAAAACAGGTAAGAAAATGTGATTCATTAGTTTCATAATGTTTTATCAGGTCGTTTAAAACGTTTTTAAGGATTTGTTTTCATTATTGTCGGCCTGAATCATGATGAAGTTGAAGTTATAATCTCTGAGGAGCTAATGCTAATCGGCAGCTAGCTCGACAGAGAAACCTAACTGAAAATATGTGAAAGTCACATTTCTGTGGGCGCTTTATGGTCAGTCTACACAAATATATTTGGAAATGAAAGTGATGAATCTCCTCTTGTGTTTTGGGGACAGTTTAAATGTCAGCTTTAGCTCTATTTGACAGGAGAGTAACAGCCGCGGCTCATACATGTAAATGAGCAGCTGAAATCTCATAGTTTTCTCTGTTGTCTCTGTTTAGGGCCGTTTGTAAAAATGTTCAGAGCTTTTGTGAATGAGCGTCTGGCTGCGGCGGCTGGAGAGACACGTGCGCTGTTTGAAAGGACGAGAGCGGAGTGCGAGGAGGAACTACGTCGCTCCCAGGACGAGAACAAGAGGAAACAGCGGCTCCTGGAGCAGATACTTAGCCCGAGAGTCGTACTGGTCAGAGCGAGGGTCCAGACGCCCCCAACGAGGATTAAAGAGGAACCAGAGGAGGAAGAGCTGCCAGTGTAGGCTCCAACACTTTCACACACGTCTGAGTCACATTATTTTAAAGTGTATTTATATCTATATCATGTTTCAGGTGTTTCCCAGAGTCCAGTGCTGTGAGCGTGAAGAGAGAAGAGCCCTCCCCGCTTCCACAGAGACAAACTGAGCGCGGGAACATCAGCTCAGAGCCACATTTCCACTCAGAGACGGAGGGACACACCGAGCACTCGTCTGACTCTGACCACGATGACGACTGGGAACCTCCATTCAGCCGCTCAGACGCACAGATGGAGACAGAGGCTGATGGAGAAAATCACCACCACCAGGTCCAGAGCAGAGACAGAAGCTCCAAAGTCTCCGCCCAAAACGAGTCTGACCCAGAGACGAGCGCGACATTCGACAACGGAGGAGAAGAGAAGAAGAAGCACCGCTGTCACGTTTGTCACAAGAGATTTAGTAAGAAATGTAATTTAACAACACACATTAGAGTGCACACAGGAGAGAAGCCTTACAGCTGTTTAACCTGTCAGAAAACATTTGCTCAGAAGTTTGATCTAGTTAAACATAGAAGAACACACACAGGGGAGAAACCTTACAGCTGTCAGGTCTGTGAGATGAAATTTACACAGCTCTCTATCCTCACGAGGCATAGAAGAACACACACAGGGGAGAAACCACACGGCTGCACAATCTGTAATAAAACCTTTACCCGAAAGCATAGTCTAGATTCACACAGAAGAACACACACAGGGGAGAGGCCCTATAGTTGTGCCGATTGTGAGAAAAGATTTTTCAGTAAAGACTCCCTCAGAAAACACATGAAAACTCACTGAATCTGAAGCAAAACACCGAACATTTAAAAACATGACTATTTAATCCTCATTTGATCAGATTTTACTGTTTAATGTTATTCAGTGCTGACTTATCGTTTTTCAATTTTGTTCAGATGTTTGTTCACATGAACAAGGTCAGTTTTGTTCCCATTGCCTTGTGAAGCAGTGATTTCTATTGTTTAAATCGACTTAATGCTTAAAATAGTTTTTAAATTCTGCTTTTACAAACTTTCAAATTGCTTGTATTTCTTCTTAAAGACATTTGTTGCTTCAGAAATTACTCTAAATATGTTTAAGAAATTATAATCTGAATATTCTGCAAATATTGAAGCTTATTGTTCGACTCTTGAAAAATCCTAAATGTTGTTGACTTTGTTCATTGTTTTGTTCCTTTTGTAAATAAAACAATGTAAAAACTTCATCTCTTTAGTTTTGTTTCGCACCAAAACTGCATCACAAGAGCAGATACAGTTTCAAATCTTTCCATTATTGATCCAAATAATCCGAGTTGGTGAATTCTAATGCAGCCTAACGACAGAGTTTCATGTTGTTCTAATCATGATCAGTCTGAGGGGATAATGCCTGTGGTGAATCAAAGCTGAAGCTTCTATAAAACATGTCGTCCATGACTGTCGTGTTTGTTCTCAGCAGCTTCAGTTTCCTCTTGTAGCTTCATAGTAACCAAAGCTAATGCTAATGCTAATGCTAGTGCTAATGCTGCTCTCACAGACACAGCAGGCGCATCAGGAGGAGGAGCTGTGTTTCCCCTTTTTGCAGAGGCAGCCAATCATAATCGAGCTGGTGGGCGTCACAACCCGTCCTTTGCTTTGAAGCCGAGCCTCAGAGCGATCGAGAGTCGGCCAATCAGAGGCTGCCTTCTACAAAGAGAAGCATCAATGGAGATTCTCCTGGAGCTTCAGCCGCTGTGAGGGACAGGGAGACGACAGGGAAGAACCTCACTGAAACTCCTGATTAACAGCTGACTTTCTCACACAATTTAACTCACTGTAGTGGATTTATCATGACCTTCAATGCCTGAATTTGCTAAATAAAATATAATTTATTCGATCATTTTTTGGGGGGAAGCCAATGAGGAGCTGCCTCTGCCCCTTATGTACAGGATGGTTACACAGTCACATTTACTGGATGTTTAAATCTTCTTATGTCACATTCAGAAACTATAGAATTTGTGAGTGTGGCTAACGTTAGCTTAGCGGCTCATTCATTCCTATGGCTTAGCTTAGCCTAGCTGCTTCCATTCGTTTACATGTATCAGTTAGCATTGGACATTAAGCCGTTTTTTGCCTAAATATTCTCAACAAAATGAAATGACGCCAAAGCCGACTGCAGAGTCACATGTTTCCTGTCTGGACTTGACTTGTGGATATATTTAGAGGAGTTTTAAAGGTACATTTTAAACATCTCTGCTCTGTTCTGCTCCTAAATGTGACGGCAGTGACTGTTGCTGTTCATTAAGGCAGAAACAGAGAGTTTTAACATGACGGTCATGGGTCAAACAACTGTGTATAGTTCATATTGTTGTTAATGGAGCCGATCACAGTTTTAGCATTTGTCTATGGATATTGCAACTGAAAATGCAGGAAATCATTTCATTAGAGAGAACAAATGAGAACTTTTATAACAATTAACGCATGTATTGTTGATAATACAGAGCAGATGGAAAAAGAGACAAAAGTTTACTATAGTGAATATACTGTACTATATATGTAAAAGGGGATTTTTTTTTTTCAGTATTAAAGTCGAGTTTGACATTTTTGCATTTTGACAACACGAGTGTTTATGTTTGAAAACAGTTAAGGGGAAAACAATTATGAGAAAAATGTAACTTTCTCTAATAATCAACACATGCTGATTTATGAATAGAGTTTTCTACTAAACAAAGACGAAGTGGTTCAAAGCAGCCCATGAAAACATAAAAAAAAATGGAGAATGCTAACATAGTGCTACATGTTAGCATCGTGCTAATGCTAACGCTAGCTACGACTGCCGTGTTTTTGCTTCTACTGAACAATCTCTGCGAATAAACATCCACATGGACCCGATTTAGACTTGACTTTGTTTGTATGTGATGAATAAGTTCATATTTCATATTAAAAAGGTTTACTATCTGCAGCTCTGACAGTTGCTTTGTTTAAGTGCGTTACCGCGGCAACACAGCTCCCTCTGCTGCTGTTGTGTGAAGACGACGACTGAGATTTTATTCAATTCAGACACAAAACAGGTAAGAAAATGTGATTCATTAGTTTCATAATGTTTTATAAGGTCGTTTAACACGTTTTTAAGGATTTGTTTTCATAATTGTCGGCCTTAATCCTGATGAAGTTGAAGTTATAATCTCTGAGGAGCTAATGCTAATCGGCAGTTAGCTCGACAGAGAAACTTAACTGAAAATATGTGAAAGTCACATTTCTGTGGGCGCTTTATGGTCAGTCTACACAAATATATTTGGAAATGAAAGTGATGAAACTCCTCTTGTGTTTTGGGGACAGTTTAAATGTCAGCTTTAGCTCTATCTGACAGGAGAGTAACAGCCGCGGCTCATACATGTAAATGAGCAGCTGAAATCTCATAGTTTTCTCTGTCGTCTCTGTTTAGGGCCGTTTGTAAAAATGTTCAGAGCTTTTGTGAACGAGCGTCTGGCTGCGGCGGCTGGAGAGACACGTGCGCTGTTTGAAAGGACGAGAGCGGAGTGCGAGGAGGAACTACGTCGCTCCCAGGACGAGAACAAGAGGAAACAGCGGCTCCTGGAGCAGATACTGAGCCCGAGAGTCGTACTGGTCAGAGCGAGGGTCCAGACGCCCCCAACGAGGATTAAAGAGGAGCCAGAGGAGGAAGAGCTGCCAGTGTAGGCTCCAACACTTTCACACACGTCTAAGTCACAGTATTTTAAAGCTTATTTATATCTATATCATGTTTCAGGAGTTTCCCAGAGTCCAGTGCTGTGAGCGTGAAGAGAGAAGAGCCCTCCCCGCTTCCACAGAGACAAACTGAGCGCGGGAACATCAGCTCAGAGCCACATTTCCACTCAGAGACGGAGGGACACACCGAGCACTCGTCTGACTCTGACCACGATGACGACTGGGAACCTCCATTCAGCCGCTCAGACGCACAGATGGAGACAGAGGCTGATGGAGAAAATCACCACCACCAGGTCCAGAGCAGAGACAGAAGCTCCAAAGTCTCCGCCCAAAACAAGTCTGACCCAGAGACGAGCGCGACGGTCGACGACGGAGGAGAAGAGAAGAAGAAGCACCGCTGTCACGTTTGCCACAAGAGATTTAGTCTGAAACGTAATTTAATAAGACACAATAGAGTGCACACAGGGGAGAAGCCTTACAGCTGTTTAACCTGTGAGAAAACATTTGCCCGTGAGTCTCATCTAGTTATACATAGAAGAACACACACAGGGGAGAAACCTTACAGCTGTCAGGTCTGTGAGATTAAATTTACACAGCTCTCTCACCTCACGACACATAGAAGAACACACACAGGGGAGAAACCTTACATCTGTCAGGTCTGTGAGATTAAATTTACACATCTCTCTAACCTCACGAGGCATAGAAGAACACACACAGGGGAAAAACCACACGGCTGCACAATCTGTAATAAAACCTTTACCCGAAAGCAAAATCTAGATTCACACAGAAGAACACACACAGGGGAGAGGCCCTACAGTTGAGCCGTTTGTGAGAAAAGATTTGCCAGAAAAGACTGTCTCACAAAACACATGAAGACTCACTGAATCTGAAGCACAAAACCGAACATTTAAAAACATGACTATTTAAACCTCATTTGATCAGATTTTACTGCTTAATGATATTCAGTGCTGACTTATCGTTTTTCAATTTTGTTCAGATGTTTGTTTACATGAACAAGGTCAGTTTTGTTTCCATTGCCTTGTGAAGCAGTGATTTCTATTGTTTAAATCGACTTAATGCTTAAAATAGTTTTTAAATTCTGCTTTTACAAACTTTCAAATTGCTTGTATTTCTTCTTAAAGACATTTGTTGCTTCAGAAATTACTCTAAATATGTTTAGGAAATTATAATCTGAATATTCTGCAAATATTGAAGCTTATTGTTCGACTCTTGAAAAATCCTAAATGTTGTTGACTTTGTTCATTGTTTTGTTCCTTTTGTAAATAAAACAATGTAAAAACTTCATCTCTTTAGTTTTGTTTCGCACCAAAACTGCATCACAAGAGCAGATACAGTTTCAGATCTTTCCATTATCAATCCAAATAAACCGAGTTGGTGAATTCTAATGCAGCCTAACGACAGAGTTTCATGTTGTTCTAATCATGATCAGTCTGAGGGGATAATGCCTGTGGTGAATCAAAGCTGAAGCTTCTATAAAACATGTCGTCCATGACTGTCGTGTTTGTTCTCAGCAGCTTCAGTTTCCTCTTGTAGCTTCACAGTAACCAAAGCTAATGCTAATGCTAATGCTAATGCTAGTGCTAATGCTGCTCACACAGACACAGCAGGAGCATCAGGAGGAGGAGCTGTGTTTCCCCTTTTTGCAGAGGCAGCCAATCATAATCGAGCTGGTGGGCGTCACAACCCGTCCTTTGCTTTGAAGCCGAGCCTCAGAGCGATCGAGAGTCGGCCAATCAGAGGCTGCCTTCTACAAAGAGAAGCATCAATGGAAATTCTCCTGGAGCTTCAGCCGCTCTGAGGGACAGGGAGACGACAGGGAAGAACCTCACTGAAACTCCTGATTAACAGCTGACTTTCTCACACAATTTAACTCACTGTAGTGGATTTATCATGACCTTCAATGCCTGAATTTGCTAAATAAAATATAATTTATTCGATCATTTTTTGGGGGGAAGCCAATGAGGAGCTGCCTCTGCCCCTTATGTACAGGATGGTTACACAGTCACATTTACTGGATGTTTAAATCTTCTTTTGTCACATTCAGAAACTATAGAATTTGTGAGTGTGGCTAACGTTAGCTTAGCGGCTCATTCATTCCTATGGCTTAGCTTAGCCTAGCCGCTTCCATTCGTTTACATGTATCAGTTAGCATTGGACATTAAGCCGTTTTTTGCCTAAATATTCTCAACAAAATGAAATGACACCAAAGCCGACTGCAGAGTCACATGTTTCCTGTCTGGACTTGACTCGTGGATATATTTAGAGGAGTTTTAAAGGTACATTTGAAACATCTCTGCTCTGTTCTGCTCCTAAATGTGACGGCAGTGACTGTTGCTGTTCATTAAGGCAGAAACAGAGAGTTTTAACATGACGGTCATGGGTCAAACAACTGTGTATAGTTCATATTGTTGTTAATGGAGCCGATCACAGTTTTAGCATTTGTCTATGAATATTACAACTGAAAATGCAGGAAATCATTTCATTAGAGAGAACAAATGAGAACTTTTATAACAATTAACGCATGAATTGTTGATAAAACAGAGCAGATGGAAAAAGAGACAAAAGTTTACTATAGTGAATATACTGCACTATATATGTAAAAGGGGATTTTTTTTTCAGTATTAAAGTCAAGTTTGTCATTTTAGCATTTTGACAACACTAGTGTTTATGTTTGAAAACAGTTAAGGGGAAAACAATTAGGAGAAAAATGTAACTTTCTCTAATTATCAACACATGCTGATTTATGAATAGAGTTTTCTACTAAACAAAGACGAAGTGGTTCAAAGCAGCCCATGAAAACCAAAAAAACCGGAGAATGCTAACATAGTGCTACATGTTAGCATCTTGCTAATGCTAACGCTAGCTACGACTGCCGTGTTTTTGCTTCAACTGAACAATCTCTGCGAATAAACATCCACATGGACCCGATTTAGACTTGACTTTGTTTGTATGTGATGAATAAGTTAATATTTCATATTAAAAAGGTTTAATATCTGCAGCTCTGACAGTTGCTTTGTTTAAATGCGTTACCGCGGCAACACAGCTCCCTCTGCTGCTGTTGTGTGAAGACGACGACTGAGATTTTATTCAATTCAGACACAAAACAGGTAAGAAAATGTGATTCGTTAGTTTCATAATGTTTTATCAGGTCGTTTAACACGTTTTTAAGGATTTGTTTTCATTATTGTCGGCCTTAATCCTGATGAAGTTGAAGTTATAATCTCTGAGGAGCTAATGCTAATCGGCAGTTAGCTCGACAGAGAAACTTAACTGAAAATATGTGAAAGTCACATTTCTGTGGGCGCTTTATGGTCAGTCTACACAAATATATTTGGAAATGAAAGTGATGAATCTCCTCTTGTGTTTTGGGGACAGTTTAAATGTCAGCTTTAGCTCTATTTGACAGGAGAGCAACAGCCGCGGCTCATACATGTAAATGAGCAGCTGAAATCTCATAGTTTTCTCTGTCGTATCTGTTTAGGGCCGTTTGTGTAAATGTTCAGAGCTTTTGTGAATGAGCGTCTGGCTGCGGCGGCTGGAGAGACACGTGCGCTGTTTGAAAGGACGAGAGCGGAGTGCGAGGAGGAACTACGTCGCTCCCAGGACGAGAACAAGAGGAAACAGCGGCTCCTGGAGCAGATACTGAGCCCGAGAGTCGTACTGGTCAGAGCGAGGGTCCAGACGCCCCCAACGAGGATTAAAGAGGAGCCAGAGGAGGAAGAGCTGCCAGTGTAGGCTCCAACACTTTCACACACGTCTGAGTCACATTATTTTAAAGTTTATTTATATCTTTATCATGTTTCAGGTGTTTCCCAGAGTCCAGTGCTGTGAGCGTGAAGAGAGAAGAGCCCTCCCCGCTTCCACAGAGACAAACTGAGCGCGGGAACATCAGCTCAGAGCCACATTTCCACTCAGAGACGGAGGGACACACCGAGCACTCGTCTGACTCTGACCACGATGACGACTGGGAACCTCCATTCAGCCGCTCAGACGCACAGATGGAGACAGAGGCTGATGGAGAAAATCACCACCACCAGGTCCAGAGCAGAGACAGAAGCACCAAAGTCTCCGCCCAAAACAAGTCTGACCCAGAGACGAGCGCGACGGTCGACGACGGAGGAGAAGAGAAGAAGAAGCACCGCTGTCACGTTTGTCACAAGAGATTTAGTAAGAAATGTAATTTAACAACACACATTAGAGTGCACACAGGAGAGAAGCCTTACAGCTGTCAGGTCTGTGAAATGAAATTTACACAGCTGTCTAACCTCACGACACATAGAAGAACACACACAGGGGAAAAACCACACGGCTGCACAATCTGTAATAAAACCTTTGCCGATAAGCGTAATCTAGATTCACACAGAAGAACACACACAGGGGAGAGGCCCTACAGTTGTGCCGTTTGTGAGAAAAGATTTTTCAGTAAAAAATACCTCACAAAACACAGGAAAACTCACTGAACAACAAACATTTTCATCAACATGACTATTTCTATAACTATTTAATCCTCATTTGATCAGCTTTTATGATTTAATGTTATTCAGTGCTGATTTATATCGTTGTTTTTCATTTTTCTTCAAAATTTACATGAGCAAGGTCGTTTTTGTTTCCATTGCCTTGTGAAGTAGTGATTTCTATTGTTTGAGTCGACTTAACGCTAAAAATCGTTTTTAAATTCTGCTTCTGATTTTTATTTCCTCATAAATACATTTGTTGCTTTTGAAATGACTGTAAATATGTTTAAGTTTTAATCTGAATAGTCTGTATGTGTTGAAGCTCATTGTTCGACTATTGGAAAAGTCCAAAATGTTGTTGACTTTGTTTATTGTCTCGTTCCGTGTTGTTTCTTTCTTTTCCTTGTAAATAAAGCAATTTAAAAACCTCATCTCTTTAGTCTGAAAACAAAACTTGGAGGTGGTAGGCATTTCATATTTCATATTTGATAAACATTTTATTCAAATCCTATGATTGGCAAAAACAATCCTTAAACAGGGCACTGCTTCTCTTGCGCTGTTCCAGATCTATCATTTTATAAAACCGAGTTAGAGGCCTGGATTCATCAGCTGTTTCCGACCATTCACCAAAACATCAGGCGAAAATTGCGGAAGTAAACAAGAACAGCGATCGCTCGTATGGCTTTGCAATATTCACTGCTTAAATTGCGATGGCAGAAGAAAACGTCTGCTTCAAGCGAAAGCAGGAAATAAATCAGGAAGTAGCTACATCTGGTCAATCACAGTGAAGCACCAAGGTCCTACCCCTTCCATAATGGTTTCTTACTTTTGTGTTTTGGAAAATGTTTGCGTTTCCACTAATGTTTGTGCGTTTTCACTCATGTGTTTGTGACTTGCACTTCAGGGCCACCGTAGATGTCACATTCAACATGTTTAAGTGTATAACTATAACAATAAACATCACAAAAAATGGTCATACTGTGGTGTGCATGTTAGAGAGGTGGGTTTTGGGGGCGTGTCATAGCCCTTATGTTGTGCTTGTCCTGATTTTCAGCCATTCTGTTCAGAAAGAATAAAGTTGACTCACTTGCAGCTCGCTTGTGTCCTCTTCTTTCTCGCCACATTGGATCACGTCGGGGTCACCAATGTGGCGAGACAGAAGAGAACAAAAGCGCTTTCTGAGCCAAAGACAGAATGGCCAAAAATCAGGACAAACACAACATAAGGGCTATGACACGCCCCCAAAACCCACAGGGTGAGAGACACCTCTCTAACATGCACACCACAATACCAAAGAAAGCCATGGGTGAATTTTTTTTGCAAAAGCTTGAATATAATTGTGCTGCTATGTTTTATTAAAAAAAAAAGTGTCTTATGTGTCATATGCACGTTAAAGAGGGGGTATTATGCTTTTTTCAATCACATAGCACCAGTCTATATCACACTACAATGACGACAAAACCTTCTGTTGGTCTGTCAATGCAGTAAATTAGAATAACTGCCTTGTATGAAATTGCTCTCTCAAAATGTCTTTAGTGAATGTCTTGAAATAGGCCTCTGTCTCTTTAAGAACCTCTGAGCCTTTCCGACACGCCCCCTCCACACGCTGTCTGTGGCATCAGTGGGGAGGGGGTTCTGCTGAGGAGCAGTGGTTGGTTACTCGGCTGGTGACAAAAGCTCGGAGGCGTCTCCAGGAGGTGGGGGCGTTCCTAGGAGGACTCAGGCAAACCTATCCCTAAAATGGCCGCCATCAGAGTTTTTACAGATTACTCAAAAATACGTGAATGTGCCAAGGCAACACTTCAGGCATGTTTTTAATGAGGGAATGACATAATAACATGATGTAAAGCTTGAAAAAATCAATTTTGCATAATACCCCCCCCTTTAATACCTCCTTCAGTAACCTCCGGATGGTCCTCATCAGCCCATGAGCAGCGAAGAACAAAGTCACTGCTGCCTCCTGAAGGTTTCTGAAATCAGCCAATCTCCGCACCAATGTGAAATAATAGACAGTTTTGCTGCGTGACGTTTCATTAAATCAGAACATGAGCTTTGTCCTAAATATATGAAAGTATAAAGCAGGTCATGCAGCGTTAGAGCCACAGCAGCATCGGAAAGTTTTATTATAGGAACTCTATGAACTTATGGTAACATTACGCACTTTTGTTAACATTTTACAAGAACGAAACTTCAGCCGCAGGAATCATTTGCATAAGATCTGCTGTGAATGAACAGACGCTTAGCAACTGTGGAGAACTAAACGACAGGATTCGGTGAATATTTGTAATAATTTAACAGTTATGTTTACAAACAGTTTATTCAACACATCATTTTGACATCTGCATTTTCTTAGATTATATTTGTCCGTTTGGAAATCGCTGTTGAATTCTTTGCAGTGCAGGAGGATATAAAGGTGCTTTACTTGTCATTATTAACAACTAGGGATGCACTGATACCGATGTGGTATCGGGCCGATACCACATGCTTGTACTCATACTCGTACTCATTCATGAGGTCTCGATACCAGAAACCGATACCACCTGCCGTGTGTCCGGCGCTCCTACAGGAGAAGCTCCACTGAGGAGAGAAAATAGCAACAAACTGGAGAATAGTTTAGTGTAAATCCAATTTTCCACATAGAGCTGGCTTTATTACAGACGACGCTCCCTAAATCAGAGTCTGAGCTGGATTTAACCAGAGCTAAATGTTGCTAGTGCTGCAGCGTCTGCAGAGTTTACAACATACAGGCTAATGTTGCTAACTAGCCGCTAACTCGTGGCTAACAGTTGTGGCGATTCTGACACCATTTTATGCCCAGGGGCTTATTCATCTGAAAAACTAACCCAGCGACTAAAAAGTCCTCAGAAAATCCTAAATAAAGACATACAGCATGTTTATATTGATACCAATACTATTGTTAAATAAAAATACATAAATGAATAAAGCACAAGCATTGAGGAGCTTTTGGACATGAGCTGCTCTGTCGACGATGGACAGCGCAAGAAAAATAAATATATATATTGAATAAAAAATAAATAAATCTGTTCAATTCTGACATAACTTCTTTTAAAAGTGTCGTCCACTTTACTTAAGGAAATGTAAATGAGTAAATTAACTAATGACTAACCAATCTGCTGTGAAAGTCAATCTATAAATCATCTATTCACTTCAAAAAGTCTGTTGAAGAAAATGTCTTGTACTCGTATCGGTATTCGGTACTGCCAAGTACTTAAATTAAAGTAGTCGTACTTATATTGGTTTTAGAAAAAGTAGTGTCGGTGCAACAACAACTGGACAACGAAAGTCTTCCCCTGCATTTGACCCATCCCTCGACACCACTGGGCGACCAGTGCTGCGCCTGAGGACCCATCTCCAGATGTGGAGCCAGGCTGGTGGTCAGAAACACCTGGCTGGAGGATTCACCTATTGATTCACCTAAGTTCGCTGATGATACAGCCCTTATCAGCCTGCTTCGGGAGGACGAGACTGAACACGGCCCTGTCCTAAACGAGTTCATCTCCTGGTGTGACGACTCCCATCTCCTATTGAACACAACAAAGACGAGGGAGCTGACCATCGACTTCAGGCGGGAGTCCACACGCAGCCCGACCATCATCAAAGGAGAAGTCATTGATTCTGTCTCTGAGCACAAGTATCTGGGTGTGATCTTAGATGACAAATTAAAGTGGGATAAAAATACAGATCACATCACAAAAAAGGGTCAACAGAGACTATATTTTATGAAGAAATTGGTGTCCTTTCAGGTGGATAAAACCATGTTGAAAATGTTTTATAGTGCTTTTGTGGAGAGTGTACTGACTATCATCTGTTGGTTCGGGGCCATGACTGAGGCACAAAAGAACTCCCTCAGGAAAATATGTACAGTTGCAAACAAAATCCTGGGTGTTCCTATGAAGGGTCTGCAGGACATTTATTTTACTCGAGCTCGGAATAAAGCAGACATAATATTATCGGACTCAAAACATCCTCTGTTTAGAGAGTTTGAGCTGCTCCCCTCAGGTCGAAGGTACAGGAGCCCCGCCCTGACTAAAAACAGGACCAGGCAGTCATTTGTGCCACAACCCATTTTACAATTAAACAAACCAACAATTCGAAGTAACCAACAGTGATTTTTTTATTTTTTATTTATTTATTTTTATTCTGCACAGCTGGTCTGTCAGAGAAGGTTTTTAAGGAATGTAGATAACGATTTTAACAATTTAAACTGAGGTTGACTGGCCGTGGTTTGTTCTTTGTATGTTGTCGATGTTTGGATTTGTCTGCTGTGGTCATTGTTGTATTTGTGTACTCACTGCAAATGAATTTCCCCCACGGGGACAATAAATTTTCTACTAAATTTTCTACTTGTACATGTTTAAAGTGGGAGAGGAAACCGGAGGAAACCTACGCAAACTCCACACAGAAAGGCCCCGTCCAGGTGGGAATCGAACCCGGGACCTTCGAGCTGTGAAACACAAGCACCAACCGCTTTCTTTTTTTTTTCTTTATATTAAAATACTCAATACTTCGTAAGGGCAGTTTGGCTCCAAGACCAATATTATAAGAGAAAACTCTGCAGCTCTGACAGTTTAAATGCGTTACCGCGGCAACACAGCTCCCTCTGCTGCTGTTGTGTGATGACGACGACTAAGATTTTATTCAATTCAGACACAAAACAGGTAAGAAAATGTGATTCATTAGTTTCATAATGTTTTATCAGGTCGTTTAACACGTTTTTAAGGATTTGTTTTCATTATTGTCGGCCTGAATCATGATGAAGTTGAAGTTATAATCTCTGAGGAGCTAATGCTAATCGGCAGTTAGCTCGACAGAGAAACTTAACTGAAAATATGTGAAAGTCACATTTCTGTGGGCGCTTTATGGTCAGTCTACACAAATATATTTGGAAATGAAAGTGATGAATCTCCTCTTGTGTTTTGGGGACAGTTTAAATGTCAGCTTTAGCTCTATTTGACAGGAGAGTAACAGCCGCGGCTCATACATGTAAATGAGCAGCTGAAATCTCATAGTTTTCTCTGTCGTCTCTGTTTAGGGCCGTTTGTAAAAATGTTCAGAGCTTTTGTGAATGAGCGTCTGGCTGCGGCGGCTGGAGAGACACGTGCGCTGTTTGAAAGGACGAGAGCGGAGTGCGAGGAGGAACTACGTCGCTCCGAGGACGAGAACAAGAGGAAGCAGCGGCTCCTGGAGCAGATACTGAGCCCGAGAGTCGTACTGGTCAGAGCGAGGGTCCAGACGCCCCCAACGAGGATTAAAGAGGAGCCAGAGGAGGAAGAGCTGCCAGTGTAGGCTCCAACACTTTCACACACGTCTGAGTCACAGTATTTTAAAGTTGATTTATATCTATATCATGTTTCAGGTGTTTCCCAGAGTCCAGTGCTGTGAGCGTGAAGAGAGAAGAGCCCTCCCCGCTTCCACAGAGACAAACTGAGCGCGGGAACATCAGCTCAGAGCCACATTTCCACTCAGAGACGGAGGGACACACCGAGCACTCGTCTGACTCTGACCACGATGACGACTGGGAACCTCCATTCAGCCGCTCAGACGCACAGATGGAGACAGAGGCTGATGGAGAAAATCACCACCACCAGGTCCAGAGCAGAGACAGAAGCACCAAAGTCTCCGCCCAAAACAAGTCTGACCCAGAGACGAGCGCGACGGTCGACGACGGAGGAGAAGAGAAGAAGAAGCACCGCTGTCACGTTTGTCACAAGAGATTTAGTTTCAAATGGAGTTTGACAACACACATTAGAGTGCACACAGGGGAGAAGCCTTACAGCTGTGCAACCTGTGAGAAAACATTTGCCCATCAGTCTCATCTAGTTAGTCATAGAAGAACACACACAGGAGAGAAACCTTACAGCTGTCAGGTCTGTGAGATTAAATTTACACAGCCCTCTCACCTCACGACACATAGAAGAACACACACAGGGGAAAAACCACACGGCTGCACAATCTGTAATAAAACCTTTACCCGAAAGCAAAGTCTAGATTCACACAGAAGAACACACACAGGGGAGAGGCCCTACAGTTGCGCCGTTTGTGAGAAAAGATTTTTCAGTAAAGACTCCCTCAGAAAACACATGAAAACTCACTGAATCTGAAGCAAAACACCGAACATTTAAAAACATGACTATTTAATCCTCATTTGATCAGATTTTACTGTTTAATGTTATTCAGTGCTGACTTATCGTTTTTCAATGTTGTTTGTTTACATGAACAAGGTCGTTTTTGTTTCCATTGCCTTGTGAAGCAGTGATTTCTATTGTTTAAATTGACTTAATGCTTAAAATAGTTTTTAAATTCTGCTTTTACAAACTTTCAAATTGCTTGTATTTCTTCTTAAAGACATTTGTTGCTTCAGAAATTACTCTAAATATGTTTAAGAAATTATAATCTGAATATTCTGCAAATATTGAAGCTTATTGTTCGACTCTTGAAAAATCCTAAATGTTGTTGACTTTGTTCATTGTTTTGTTCCTTCTGTAAATAAAACATTGTAAAAACTTCATCTCTTTAGTTTTGTTTCGCACCAAAACTGCATCACAAGAGCAGATACAGATTCAAATCTTTCCATTATCGATCCAAATAAACCGAGTTGGTGAATTCTAATGCAGCCTAACGACAGAGTTTCATGTTGTTCTAATCATGATCAGTCTGAGGGGATAATGCCTGTGGTGAATCAAAGCTTCTATAAAACATGTCGTCCATGACTGTCGTGTTTGTTCTCAGCAGCTTCAGTTTCCTCTTGTAGCTTCACAGTAACCAAAGCTAATGCTAGTGCTAATGCTAGTGCTAATGCTGCTCTCACAGACACAGCAGGAGCATCAGGAGGAGGAGCTGTGTTTCCCCTTTTTGCAGAGGCAGCCAATCATAATCGAGCTGGTGGGCGTCACAACCCGTCCTTTGCTTTGAAGCCGAGCCTCAGAGCGATCGAGAGTCGGCCAATCAGAGGCTGCCTTCTACAAAGAGAAGCATCAATGGAAATTCTCCTGGAGCTTCAGCCGCTCTGAGGGACAGGGAGACGACAGGGAAGAACCTCACTGAAACTCCTGATTAACAGCTGACTTTCTCACACAATTTAACTCACTGTAGTGGATTTATCATGACCTTCAATGCCTGAATTTGCTAAATAAAATATAATTTATTTGATCATTTTTTGGGGGGGAAGCCAATGAGGAGCTGCCTCTGCCCCTTATGTACAGGATGGTTACACAGTCACATTTACTGGATGTTTAAATCTTCTTATGTCACATTCAGAAACTATAGAATTTGTGAGTGTGGCTAACGTTAGCTTAGCGGCTCATTCATTCCTATGGCTTAGCTTAGCCTAGCCGCTTCCATTCGTTTACATGTATCAGTTAGCATTGGATGTTAAGCCGTTTTTTACCTAAATATTCTCAACAAAATGAAATGACACCAAAGCCGACTGCAGAGTCACATGTTTCCTGTCTGGACTTGACTCGTGGATATATTTAGAGGAGTTTTAAAGGTACATTTTAAACATCTCTGCTCTGTTCTGCTCCTAAATGTGACGGCAGTGACTGTTGCTGTTCATTAAGGCAGAAACAGAGAGTTTTAACATGACGGTCATGGGTCAAAATACTGTGTATAGTTCATATTGTTGTTAATGGAGCCGATCACAGTTTTAGCATTTGTCTATGAATATTACAACTGAAAATGCAGGAAATCATTTCATTAGAGAGAACAAATGAGAACTTTTATAACAATTAACGCATGAATTGTTGATAATACAGAGCAGATGGAAAAAGAGACAAAAGTTTACTATAGTGAATATACTGCACTATATATGTAAAAGGGGATTTTTTTTTTCAGTATTAAAGTCTAGTTTGACATTTTAGCATTTTGACAACACTAGTGTTTATGTTTGAAAACAGTTAAGGGGAAAACGATTAGGAGAAAAATGTAACTTTCTCTAATTATCAACACATGCTGATTTATGAATAGAGTTTTCTACTAAACAAAGACGAAGTGGTTCAAAGCAGCCCATGAAAACAAAAAAAACGGAGAATGCTAACATAGTGCTACATGTTAGCATCGTGCTAATGCTAACGCTAGCTACGACTGCAGTGTTTTTGCTTCAACTGAACAATCTCTGCGAATAAACATCCACATGGACCCGATTTAGACTTGACTTTGTTTGTATGTGATAAATAAGTTCATATTTCACATTAAAAAGGTTTAATATCTGCAGCTCTGACAGTTGCTTTGTTTAAGTGCGTTACCGCGGCAACACAGTTCCCTCTGCTGCTGTTGTGTGAAGACGCCGACTGAGATTTTGCTCAATTCAGACACAAAACAGGTAAGAAAATGTGATTCATTAGTTTCATAATGTTTCATCAGGTCGTTTAACACGTTTTTAAGGATTTGTTTTCATAATTGTCGGCCTTAATCATGATGAAGTTGAAGTTATAATCTCTGAGGAGCTAATGCTAATCGGCAGTTAGCTCGACAGAGAAACTTAACTGAAAATATGTGAAAGTCACATTTCTGTGGGCGCTTTATGGTCAGTCTACACAAATATATTTGGAAATGAAAGTGATGAATCTCCTCCTGTTTTGGGGACAGTTTAAATGTCAGCTTTAGCTCTATTTGACAGGAGAGCAACAGCCGCGGCTCATACATGTAAATGAGCAGCTGAAATCTCATAGTTTTCTCTGTCGTCTCTGTTTAGGGCCGTTTGTAAAAAATGTTCAGAGCTTTTGTGAATGAGCGTCTGGCTGCGGCGGCTGGAGAGACACGTGCGCTGTTTGAAAGGACGAGAGCGGAGTGCGAGGAGGAACTACGTCGCTCCGAGGACGAGAACAAGAGGAAGCAGCGGCTCCTGGAGCAGATACTGAGCCCGAGAGTCGTACTGGTCAGAGCGAGGGTCCAGACGCCCCCAACGAGGATTAAAGAGGAGCCAGAGGAGGAAGAGCTGCCAGTGTAGGCTCCAACACTTTCACACACGTCTGAGTCACAGTATTTTAAAGTTGATTTATATCTATATCATGTTTCAGGTGTTTCCCAGAGTCCAGTGCTGTGAACGTGAAGAGAGAAGAGCCCTCCCCGCTTCCACAGAGACAAACTGAGCGCGGGAACATCAGCTCAGAGCCACATTTCCACTCAGAGACGGAGGGACACACCGAGCACTCGTCTGACTCTGACCACGATGACGACTGGGAACCTCCATTCAGCCGCTCAGACGCACAGATGGAGACAGAGGCTGATGGAGAAAATCACCACCACCAGGTCCAGAGCAGAGACAGAAGCACCAAAGTCTCCGCCCAAAACAAGTCTGACCCAGAGACGAGCGCGACGGTCGACGACGGAGGAGAAGAGAAGAAGAAGCACCGCTGTCACGTTTGTCACAAGAGATTTAGTCAGAAATGTGATTTAATAAGACACGTAAGAGTGCACACAGGAGAGAAGCCTTACAGCTGTTTAACCTGTGAGAAAACATTTGCCCGTGAGTCTACCCTAGTTGATCATAGAAGAACACACACAGGGGAGAAACCTTACATCTGTCAGGTCTGTGAGATGAAATTTGCACAGCTCTATAACCTCATGACACATAGAAGAACACACACAGGAGAGAAACCTTACAGCTGTGAGGTCTGTGAGATGAAATTTACACAGCCCTCTCACCTCACGACACATAGAAGAACACACACAGGGGAAAAACCACACGGCTGCACAATCTGTAATAAAACCTTTACCCAAAAGCGTAGTCTAGATTCACACAGAAGAACACACACAGGGGAGAGGCCCTACAGTTGCACCGTTTGTGAGAAAAGATTTTTCAGTAAAGACTCCCTCAGAAAACACATGAAAACTCACTGAATCTGAAGCAAAACACCGAACATTTAAAAACATGACTATTTAATCCTCATTTGATCAGATTTTACTGCTTAATGATATTCAGTGCTGACTTATCGTTTTTCAATTTTGTTCAGATGTTTGTTTACATGAACAAGGTCAGTTTTGTTTCCATTGCCTTGTGAAGCAGTGATTTCTATTGTTTAAATCAACTTAATGCTTAAAATAGTTTTAAAATTCTGCTTTTACAAACTTTCAAATTGCTTGTATTTCTTCTTAAAGACATTTGTTGCTTCAGAAATTACTCTAAATATGTTTAAGAAATAATAATCTGAATATTCTGCAAATATTGAAGCTTATTGTTCGACTCTTGAAAAATCCTAAATGTTGTTGACTTTGTTCATTGTTTTGTTCCTTTTGTAAATAAAACAATGTAAAAACTTCATCTCTTTAGTTTTGTTTCGCACCAAAACTGCATCACAAGAGCAGATACAGTTTCAAATCTTTCCATTATCGATCCAAATAAACCGAGTTGGTGAATTCTAATGCAGCCTAACGACAGAGTTTCATGTTGTTCTAATCATGATCAGTCTGAGGGGATAATGCCTGTGGTGAATCAAAGCTGAAGCTTCTATAAAACATGTCGTCCATGACTGTCGTGTTTGTTCTCAGCAGCTTCAGTTTCCTCTTGTAGCTTCACAGTAACCAAAGCTAATGCTAGTGCTAATGCTAGTGCTAATGCTGCTCTCACAGACACAGCAGGAGCATCAGGAGGAGGAGCTGTGTTTCCCCTTTTTGCAGAGGCAGCCAATCATAATCGAGCTGGTGGGCGTCACAACCCGTCCTTTGCTTTGAAGCCGAGCCTCAGAGCGATCGAGAGTCGGCCAATCAGAGGCTGCCTTCTACAAAGAGAAGCATCAATGGAAATTCTCCTGGAGCTTCAGCCGCTGTGAGGGACAGGGAGACGACAGGGAAGAACCTCACTGAAACTCCTGATTAACAGCTGACTTTCTCACACAATTTAACTCACTGTAGTGGATTTATCATGACCTTCAATGCCTGAATTTGCTAAATAAAATACAACTTATTTGATCATTTTTGGGGGGGAAGCCAATGAGGAGCTGCCTCTGCCCCTTATGTACAGGATGGTTACACAGTCACATTTACTGGATGTTTAAATCTTCTTTTGTCACATTCAGAAACTATAGAATTTGTGAGTGTGGCTAACGTTAGCTTAGCGGCTCATTCATTCCTATGGCTTAGCTTAGCCTAGCCGCTTCCATTCGTTTACATGTATCAGTTAGCATTGGACATTAAGCCGTTTTTTGCCTAAATATTCTCAACAAAATGAAATGACACCAAAGCCGACTGCAGAGTCACATGTTTCCTGTCTGGACTTGACTCGTGGATATATTTAGAGGAGTTTTAAAGGTACATTTGAAACGTCTCTGCTCTGTTCTGCTCCTAAATGTGACGGCAGTGACTGTTGCTGTTCATTAAGGCAGAAACAGAGAGTTTTAACATGACGGTCATGGGTCAAACTACTGTGTATAGTTCATATTGTTGTTAATGGAGCCGATCACAGTTTTAGCATTTGTCTATGAATATTACAACTGAAAATGCAGGAAATAATTTTATTAGAGAGAACAAATGAGAACTTTTATAACAATTAACGCATTTGTATTGTTGATAATACAGAGCAGATGGAAAAAGAGACAAAAGTTTACTATAGTGAATATACTGCACTATATATGTAAAAGGGGATTTTTTTTTTCAGTATTAAAGTCGAGTTTGACATTTTAGCATTTTGACAACACTAGTGTTTATGTTTGAAAACAGTTAAGGGGAAAACAATTAGGAGAAAAATGTAACTTTCTCTAATTATCAACACATGCTGATTTATGAATAGAGTTTTCTACTAAACAAAGATGAAGTGGTTCAAAGCAGCCCATGAAAACATAAAAAAAACGGAGAATGCTAACATAGTGCTACATGTTAGCATCGTGCTAATGCTAACGCTAGCTACGACTGCCGTGTTTTTGCTTCTACTGAACAATCTCTGCGAATAAACATCCACATGGACCCGATTTAGACTTGACCTGACTTGTATGTGATAAATAAGTTCATATTTCATATTAAAAAGGTTTAATATCTGCAGCTCTGACAGTTGCTTTGTTTAAGTGCGTTACCGCGGCAACACAGCTCCCTCTGCTGCTGTTGTGTGAACACGACGACTGAGATTTTATTAAATTCAGACACAAAACAGGTAAGAAAATGTGATTCATTAGTTTCATAATGTTTTATAAGGTCGTTTAACACGTTTTTAAGGATTTGTTTTCATTATTGTCGGCCTTAATCCTGATGAAGTTGAAGTTATAATCTCTGAGGAGCTAATGCTAATCGGCAGTTAGCTCGACATAGAAACTTAACTGAAAATATGTGAAAGTCACATTTCTGTGGGCGCTTTATGGTCAGTCTACACAAATATATTTGGAAATGAAAGTGATGAATCTCCTCTTGTGTTTTGGGGACAGTTTAAATGTCAGCTTTAGCTCTATTTGACAGGAGAGTAACAGCCGCGGCTCATACATGTAAATGAGCAGCTGAAATCTCATAGTTTCCTCTGTCGTCTCTGTTTAGGGCCGTTTGTAAAAATGTTCAGAGCTTTTGTGAATGAGCGTCTGGCTGCGGCGGCTGGAGAGACACGTGCGCTGTTTGAAAGGACGAGAGCGGAGTGCGAGGAGGAACTACGTCGCTCCGAGGACGAGAACAAGAGGAAGCAGCGGCTCCTGGAGCAGATACTGAGCCCGAGAGTCGTACTGGTCAGAGCGAGGGTCCAGACGCCCCCAACGAGGATTAAAGAGGAGCCAGAGGAGGAAGAGCTGCCAGTGTAGGCTCCAACACTTTCACACACGTCTGAGTCACATTATTTTAAAGTTTATTTACATCTACATCATGATTCAGGTGTTTCCCAGAGTCCAGTGCTGTGAGCGTGAAGAGAGAAGAGCCCTCCCCGCTTCCACAGAGACAAACTGAGCGCGGGAACATCAGCTCAGAGCCACATTTCCACTCAGAGACGGAGGGACACACCGAGCACTCGTCTGACTCTGACCACGATGACGACTGGGAACCTCCATTCAGCCGCTCAGACGCACAGATGGAGACAGAGGCTGATGGAGAAAATCACCACCACCAGGTCCAGAGCAGAGACAGAAGCACCAAAGTCTCCGCCCAAAACAAGTCTGACCCAGAGACGAGCGTGACGGTCGACGACGGAGGAGAAGAGAAGAAGAAGCACCGCTGTCACGTTTGTCACAAGAGATTTAGTTTCAAATGGAATTTAACAACACACATTAGAGTGCACACAGGGGAGAAGCCTTACAGCTGTGCAACCTGTGAGAAAACATTTGCCCATCAGTCTCATCTAGTTAGTCATAGAAGAACACACACAGGAGAGAAACCTTACAGCTGTCAGGTCTGTGAAATGAAATGTACACATCTCTCTAACCTCACGACACATAGAAGAACACACACAGGGGAGAAACCTTGCAGCTGTCAGGTCTGTGAAATGAAATGTACACATCTCTCTAACCTCACGACACATAGAAGAACACACACAGGGGAAAAACCACACGGCTGCACAATCTGTAATCAAACCTTTACCCGAAAGCAAAATCTAGATTCACACAGAAGAAAACACACAGGGGAGAGGCCCTATAGTTGCGCCGTTTGTGAGAAAAGATTTTTCAGTAAAGACTCCCTCAGAAAACACAGGAAAAGTCACTGAATTTGAAGAACAACACTGAACATTTTCATCAACATGACTATTTCTATAACTATTTAATCCTCATTTGATCAGCTTTTACGATTTAATGTTATTCAGTGCTGATTTATATCGTTGTTTTTCATTTTTCTTCAAAATTTACATG
This sequence comes from Gobius niger, assembly GCF_951799975.1. Taxonomy (NCBI): domain Eukaryota; kingdom Metazoa; phylum Chordata; class Actinopteri; order Gobiiformes; family Gobiidae; genus Gobius; species Gobius niger. The sequence continues at coordinate 29,728,680 of NC_136865.1, read as the reverse complement.
AGCAAGGTCGTTTTTGTTTCCACTGCCTTGTGAAGCAGTGATTTCTATTGTTTGAGTCGACTTAAATTGTTTTTAAATTCTGCTTCTGATTTTTATTTCCTCATAAATACATTTGTTGCTTTTGAAATGACTGTAAATATGTTTAAGTTTTAATCTGAATAGTCTGTATATATTGAAGCTCATTGTTCTACTATTGGAAAAGTCCAAAATGTTGTTGACTTTGTTTATTGTCTCGTTCCGTGTTGTTTCTTACTTTTCCTTGTAAATAAAACAATGTAAAAACCTCATCTCTTTAGTCTGAAAACAAAACTTGGACTAAACCAAAACTAAACCACATCCAAACTAGGACTAAACATAGAAACCAGGTCCACATTAGGGCCAACTCTGAGCTGTTTGTGTCATGTTGTAGCTGTATGTGGCTAATAGCAGCTAAAGCAGGAGGACCTAACACCAGAAAACATGTTTTACTCTCTACAAAAGTCTTATCCACAAAAGTGCATTCCCTTGAAAGATTCCATGAAACATGTCGTCCGTGACTGAAGTGAAGTCCATCCCTGTCGTGTTTGGTCGTGATGGGCTAAATGAGCCGAGGTATCGACACACGTATCAGGCACAGAAAGCAACACCTCGGCCGAGCTGCGCCATGAGCGGATCATTTTAAGAAAAGTCACGTGATTAACACTTTCACGGCATCGTTTTGTATCATGTCGTGTTGTACGTAATGAGCAGCAGGGGGCGCCAGTTGAGCGAGAGCAACACCTGACTCATTTTGTCATTGGGATTCATGCTCCAGACGCTGATCCCGTGGTGCTGCTGGGCTCGAGCGCCCGGCCCGGGAACGAGAGGAACCTGCCCTGACACAAAATGATTCAACAGAAAACGTTAAAGCACAACAGAGGCTTCTTTTCTTCTCTTTCACGCCCGAGTGCGGCTCAGTCAATAAGAGATGTTGAAGTGCAACGCGAACCCGTGCCCCTAGAGGCCATAAGCGCCACTGCAGGTGTCGTAGCATGTTGCGATTTTTTTACACATTAATTGCCCGTGAGAGTAAATACTACGCTGACAGAAAAGACAAAGGGACAGAGGGATATTGTTCATCCAATTACACAATGGAGATCATTTTTTTCACTCAAACTTGGCTGTAAATACTGTTTTTGTGGCGCTAGCCCGCAGTTAGCTTTGCCCGTTAGCCTGTTAGCTTCTTCTTCGTGATTCCATTAGTGTGTATTGGTGACTCCAGTTCGGTGGCAGTCAAGTTGCAAGTGTGGTTTTCTGGCCAGAGACACCAGGGGGAGATGGAAGACCCCCCAATCATCCCATTAACACTTGTATTACCCCAGAGGGACTACGGAAAGGATTTATGAAGGGAAACAAGTTACTTAGTGTTGCTTTAAAGAGGGGGTTTTCTGCTTTTTTCAATCACATAGCACCAGTCTATATCACACTACAATGATGACCAAACCTTCTGTTGGTCTGTAAATGCAGTAAATTATAATAACTGCCTTGTATAAAATGTCTCTCTCAAAATGGCTGTAGTGAATGTCTTGAAATAGGCCTCTGTCTCTTTAAGAACCTCTGACCCTTTCCGACACGCCCCCTCCACACGCTGTCTGTGGCATCAGTGGGGAGGGGGTTCTGCTGAGGAGCAGTGGTTGGTTACTCGGCTGGTAACGAAAGCTCGGAGGCGTCTCCAGGAGGTGGGGGCGTTCCTAGGAGGACTCAGGCAAACCTATCCCTAAAATGGCCGCCATCAGAGTTTTTACAGATTACTCAAAAATACGTGAATGTGCCAAGGCAACACTTCAGGCAAGTTTTTAATGAGGGAGTGACATAATAACATGATGGAAAGCTTGAAAAAGTAGATTTTGCCTTTAATACCTCCTTTAGCAGAGTAACCTCGGGATGGTCCTCATCAGCCCATGAGCAGCGAAGAACAAAGTCACTGCTGCCTCCTGAAGGTTTCTGAAATCAGCCAATCTCCGCACCAATGTGAAATAATAGACAGTTTTGCTGCGTGACGTTTCATTAAATCAGAACATGAGCTTTGTCCTAAATATATGAAAGTATAAAGCAGGTCAGGCAGCATTAGAGCCACAGCAGCATCGGAAAGTTTTACTATAGGAACTCTATGAACTTATGGTAACATTAGGCACTTTTGTTAACATTTTACAAGAATGAAACTTCAGCCGCAGGAATCATTTGCATAAGATCTGCTGTGAATGAACAGACGCTTAGCAACTGTGGAGAACTAAACGGCAGGATTTGGTGAATATTTGTAATAATTTAACAGTGATGTTTAAGAACAGTTTATTTAACACATCATTTTGACATCTGCATTTTCTTGGATTATATTTGTCCGTTTGGAAATCGCTGTTGAATTCTTTGCAGTGCAGGAGGATATAAAGGTGCTTTACTTGTCATTATGCAACAACCAGGCACCGATACCGATACCAGTATCGGGCCGATACCACATGCTTGTACTCATACTCGTACACATTCATGAGGTCTCGATACCAGAAACCGATACCACTTGATGTGTGTCCGGCGCTTTTTTTAAAATTGTATTTATTTTTTATTTAACATCAGTGCAAATGTATACAATTTACTACAATATGCTCATTTTCAATCAAAATCATCTTACACATAGATGTAACATGTTCATGTTGAAATAAACAATCTATAAGACAAAACAACAACAACAAAAAAAACACAGGGGTCAGCTAATTTACAATAAGATTGTAGCTTTCAAGAAGAGTGATGGATTTAATTCGTTTTTTATTATTCATTTTCTCAAGGGAGGCCAAATACATTTTTAAATCAGATACTTTAAAGTGGAACAATTAGGGTATTTTTTCACACCATTTGTTGATGTGGATATAATATTTTGCTAATATTATAATTAAGTTTATTATAAATGTTTCATCTGAAGTGAAGGTGGTATTATCAAAGGTCAGTAAAATATGAATTTTTGTCAATGTCAATGTCCGGCGCTCCTACAGGAGCAGCTCCACTGAGGAGAGAAAATAGCAACAAACTGGAGAATAGTTTAGTGTAAATCCAATTTTCCACATAGAGCTGACTTTATTACAGATGAGACTCTCTAAACCAGAGTCTGAGCTGGATTTAACCAGAGCTAAATGTTGTTAGAGCTGCAGCATCTGCAGTGTTTACAACAGACAGGCTAATGTTGCTAACTAGCCGCTAACTCGCGGCTAACAGTTCTGGCGATTCTGACGCCGTTTAGGGGTTTATTCATCTGAAAAACTAACCAAGGGACTAAAAAGTCCTCAGAAAATCCTAAATAAAGACATACAGCATGTTTATATTGATACCAATACTATTGTTAAATAAAAATACATAAATGAATAAAGCACAAGCATTGAGGAGCTTTTGGACATGAGCTGTTCTGTCTATGATGGACAGTGCAAGAAAAAAATTAAAAAAATATTGAATAAAAAAATAAATAAAATGGCTGGTTCAATTCTGATATAACTTCTCTTAAAAGTGTCGTCCACTTTACTTAAGGAAATGTAAATGAGTAAATTAACTAATGCCAAACAAATCTGCTGTGAAAGTCAATCTATAAATCATCTATTCACTTCAAAAAGTCTGTTGAAGAAAATGCCTTGTACTCGTATCGGTATTCGGGATCAGCAAGTACTTAAATCAAAGTAGTCGTACTTAAATCGGTTTTAGAAAAAGTGGTGTCGGTGCAACAACAACTGTACAACGAAATTCTTCCCCTGCATTTGACCCATCCCTCGACACCACTGGGCGACCAGTGCTGCGCCTGAGGACCCATCTCCAGATGTGGAGCCAGGCTGGTGGTCAGAAACACCTGGCTGGAGGATTCACCTATTGTACATGTTTTAAGTGGGAGAGGAAACTGGAGGAAACCTACGCAAACTCCACACAGAAAGGCCCCGTCCAGGTGGGAATCGAACCCGGGACCTTCTAACTGTGAAACACAAGCACCAACCGCTTTCTTTTTTTCTTCTTTATATTAAAATACTCAATACTTCGTAAGGGCAGTTTGGCCCCAAGACCAACGATATTATAAGAGAAAACTCTGCAGCTCTGACAGTTGCTTTGTTTAAATGCGTTACCGCGGCAACACAGCTCCCTCTGCTGCTGTTGTGTGATGACGACGACTAAGATTTTATTCAATTCAGACACAAAACAGGTAAGAAAATGTGTTTCATTAGTTTCATGATGTTTTATCAGGTCGTTTAACACGTTTTTAAGGATTTCTTTTCATTATTGTCGGCCTTAATCATGATGAAGTTGAAGTTATAATCTCTGAGGAGCTAATGCTAATCGGCAGTTAGCTCGACAGAGAAACTTAACTGAAAATATGTGAAAGTCACATTTCTGTGGGCGCTTTATGGTCAGTCTACACAAATATATTTGGAAATGAAAGTGATGAATCTCCTCTTGTGTTTTGGGGACAGTTTAAATGTCAGCTTTAGCTCTATTTGACAGGAGAGTAACAGCCGCGGCTCATACATGTAAATGAGCAGCTGAAATCTCATAGTTTTCTCTGTCGTCTCTGTTTAGGGCCGTTTGTAAAAATGTTCAGAGCTTTTGTGAATGAGCGTCTGGCTGCGGCGGCTGGAGAGACACGTGCGCTGTTTGAAAGGACGAGAGCGGAGTGCGAGGAGGAACTACGTCGCTCCGAGGACGAGAACAAGAGGAAACAGCGGCTCCTGGAGCAGATACTGAGCCCGAGAGTCGTACTGGTCAGAGCGAGGGTCCAGACGCCGCCGACGAGGATTAAAGAGGAGCCAGAGGAGGAAGAGCTGCCAGTGTAGGCTCCAACACTTTCACACACGTCTGAGTCACAGTATTTTAAAGTTGATTTATATCTATATCATGTTTCAGGTGTTTCCCAGGGTCCAGTGCTGTGAGCGTGAAGAGAGAAGAGCCCTCCCCGCTTCCACAGAGACAAACTGAGCGCGGGAACATCAGCTCAGAGCCACATTTCCACTCAGAGACGGAGGGACACACCGAGCACTCGTCTGACTCTGACCACGATGACGACTGGGAACCTCCATTCAGCCGCTCAGACGCACAGATGGAGACAGAGGCTGATGGAGAAAATCACCACCACCAGGTCCAGAGCAGAGACAGAAGCACCAAAGTCTCCGCCCAAAACAAGTCTGACCCAGAGACGAGCGCGACGGTCGACGACGGAGGAGAAGAGAAGAAGAAGCACCGCTGTCACGTTTGTGATAAGAGATTTAGTAAGAAATGTAATTTAACAACACACATTAGAGTGCACACAGGGGAGAAGCCTTACAGCTGTTTAACCTGTCAGAAAACATTTGCTCAGAAGTTTGATCTAGTTAAACATAGAAGAACACACACAGGAGAGAAACCTTACAGCTGTGAGGTCTGTGAGATGAAATTTACACAGCCCTCTCACCTCACGACACATAGAAGAACACACACAGGGGAAAAACCACACGGCTGCACAATCTGTAATAAAACCTTTACCCGAAAGCAAAGTCTAGATTCACACAGAAGAACACACACAGGGGAGAGGCCCTACAGTTGTGCCGATTGTGAGAAAAGATTTTTCCATAAAGCCTCCCTCAGAAAACACATGAAAACTCACTGAATCTGAAGCAAAACACCGAACATTTAAAAACATGACTATTTAATCCTCATTTGATCAGATTTTACTGTTTAATGTTATTCAGTGCTGACTTATCGTTTTTCAATTTTGTTCAGATGTTTGTTCACATGAACAAGGTCAGTTTTGTTTCCATTGCCTTGTGAAGCAGTGATTTCTATTGTTTAAATCGACTTAATGCTTAAAATAGTTTTTAAATTCTGCTTTTACAAACTTTCAAATTGCTTGTATTTCTTCTTAAAGACATTTGTTGCTTCAGAAATTACTCTAAATATGTTTAAGAAATTATAATCTGAATATTCTGCAAATATTGAAGCTTATTGTTCGACTCTTGAAAAATCCTAAATGTTGTTGACTTTGTTCATTGTTTTGTTCCTTCTGTAAATAAAACAATGTAAAAACTTCATCTCTTTAGTTTTGTTTCGCACCAAAACTGCATCACAAGAGCAGATACAGTTTCAAATCTTTCCATTATCGATCCAAATAAACCGAGTTGGTGAATTCTAATGCAGCCTAACGACAGAGTTTCATGTTGTTCTAATCATGATCAGTCTGAGGGGATAATGCCTGTGGTGAATCAAAGCTTCTATAAAACATGTCGTCCATGAATGTCGTGTTTGTTCTCAGCAGCTTCAGTTTCCTCTTGTAGCTTCACAGTAACCAAAGCTAATGCTAATGCTAATGCTAGTGCTAATGCTGCTCTCACAGACACAGCAGGAGCATCAGGAGGAGGAGCTGTGTTTCCCCTTTTTGCAGAGGCAGCCAATCATAATCGAGCTGGTGGGCGTCACAACCCGTCCTTTGCTTTGAAGCCGAGCCTCAGAGCGATCGAGAGTCGGCCAATCAGAGGCTGCCTTCTACAAAGAGAAGCATCAATGGAAATTCTCCTGGAGCTTCAGCCGCTGTGAGGGACAGGGAGACGACAGGGAAGAACCTCACTGAAACTCCTGATTAACAGCTGACTTTCTCACACAATTTAACTCACTGTAGTGGATTTATCATGACCTTCAATGCCTGAATTTGCTAAATAAAATATAATTTATTCGATCATTTTTTGGGGGGAAGCCAATGAGGAGCTGCCTCTGCCCCTTATGTACAGGATGGTTACACAGTCACATTTACTGGATGTTTAAATCTTCTTATGTCACATTCAGAAACTATAGAATTTGTGAGTGTGGCTAACGTTAGCTTAGCGGCTCATTCATTCCTATGGCTTAGCTTAGCCTAGCCGCTTCCATTCGTTTACATGTATCAGTTAGCATTGGATATTAAGCCGTTTTTTACCTAAATATTCTCAACAAAATGAAATGACACCAAAGCCGACTGCAGAGTCACATGTTTCCTGTCTGGACTTGACTCGTGGATACATTTAGAGGAGTTTTAAAGGTACATTTGAAACATCTCTGCTCTGTTCTGCTCCTAAATGTGACGGCAGTGACTGTTGCTGTTCATTAAGGCAGAAACAGAGAGTTTTAACATGACGGTCATGGGTCAAACTACTGTGTATAGTTCATATTGTTGTTAATGGAGCCGATCACAGTTTTAGCATTTGTCTATGAATATTGCAACTGAAAATGCAGGAAATCATTTCATTAGAGAGAACAAATGAGAACTTTTATAACAATTAACGCATTTGTATTGTTGATATTACAGAGCAGATGGAAAAAGAGACAAAAGTTTACTATAGTGAATATACTGCACTATATATGTAAAAGGGGATTTTTTTTTTTCAGTATTAAAGTCGAGTTGGACATTTTAGCATTTTGACAACACTAGTGTTTATGTTTGAAAACAGTTAAGGGGAAAACAATTAGGAGAAAAATTTAACTTTCTCTAATTATCAACACATGCTGATTTATGAATAGAGTTTTCTACTAAACAAAGATGAAGTGGTTCAAAGCAGCCCATGAAAACATTAAAAAAAACGGAGAATGCTAACATAGTGCTACATGTTAGCATCGTGCTAATGCTAACGCTAGCTACGACTGCCGTGTTTTTGCTTCTACTGAACAATCTCTGCGAATAAACATCCACATGGACCCGATTTAGACGTGACTTTGTTTGTATGTGATAAATAAGTTCATATTTCATATTAAAAAGGTTTAATATCTGCAGCTCTGACAGTTGCTTTGTTTAAATGCGTTACCGCGGCAACACAGCTCCCTCTGCTGCTGTTGTGTGAAGACGACGACTGAGATTTTATTCAATTCAGACACAAAACAGGTAAGAAAATGTGATTCATTAGTTTCATAATGTTTTATCAGGTCGTTTAACACGTTTTTAAGGATTTGTTTTCATTATTGTCGGCCTTAATCATGATGAAGTTGAAGTTATAATCTCTGAGGAGCTACTGCTAATCGGCAGTTAGCTCGACAGAGAAACTTAACTGAAAATATGTGAAAGTCACATTTCTGTGGGCGCTTTATGGTCAGTCTACACAAATATATTTGAAAATGAAAGTGATGAATCTCCTCTTGTGTTTTGGGGACAGTTTAAATGTCAGCTTTAGCTCTATGTGACAGGAGAGTAACAGCCGCGGCTCATACATGTAAATGAGCAGCTGAAATCTCATAGTTTTCTCTGTTGTCTCTGTTTAGGGCCGTTTGTGAAAATGTTCAGAGCTTTTGTGAATGAGCGTCTGGCTGCGGCGGCTGGAGAGACACGTGCGCTGTTTGAAAGGACGAGAGCGGAGTGCGAGGAGGAACTACGTCGCTCCCAGGACGAGAACAAGAGGAAACAGCGGCTCCTGGAGCAGATACTGAGCCCGAGAGTCGTACTGGTCAGAGCGAGGGTCCAGACGCCGCCGACGAGGATTAAAGAGGAGCCAGAGGAGGAAGAGCTGCCAGTGTAGGCTCCAACACTTTCACACACGTCTGAGTCACAGTATTTTAAAGTTTATTTATATCTATATCATGTTTCAGGTGTTTCCCAGAGTCCAGTGCTGTGAGCGTGAAGAGAGAAGAGCCCTCCCCGCTTCCACAGAGACAAACTGAGCGCGGGAACATCAGCTCAGAGCCACATTTCCACTCAGAGACAGAGGGACACACCGAGCACTCGTCTGACTCTGACCACGATGACGACTGGGAACCTCCATTCAGCCGCTCAGACGCACAGATGGAGACAGAGGCTGATGGAGAAAATCACCACCACCAGGTCCAGAGCAGAGACAGAAGCACCAAAGTCTCCGCCCAAAACAAGTCTGACCCAGAGACGAGCGCGACGGTCGACGACGGAGGAGAAGAGAAGAAGAAGCACCGCTGTCACGTTTGTCACAAGAGATTTAGTTTCAAATGGAGTTTAACAACACACATTAGAGTGCACACAGGAGAGAAGCCTTACAGCTGTGCAACCTGTGAGAAAACATTTGCCCATCAGTCTCATCTAGTTAGTCATAGAAGAACACACACAGGAGAGAAACCTTACATCTGTCAGGTCTGTGAGATTAAATTTACACAGCCCTCTCACCTCACGACACATAGAAGAACACACACAGGGGAAAAACCACACGGCTGCACAATCTGTAATAAAACCTTTACCCGAAAGCAAAGTCTAGATTCACACAGAAGAGCACACACAGGGGAGAGGCCCTACAGTTGCGCCGTTTGTGAGAAAAGATTTTTCAGTAAAGACTCCCTCAGAAAACACATGAAAACTCACTGAATCTGAAGCAAAACACCGAACATTTAAAAACATGACTATTTAATCCTCATTTGATCAGATTTTACTGTTTAATGTTATTCAGTGCTGACTTATCGTTTTTCAATGTTGTTTGTTTACATGAACAAGGTCGTTTTTGTTTCCATTGCCTTGTGAAGCAGTGATTTCTATTGTTTAAATCGACTTAATGCTTAAAATAGTTTTTAAATTCTGCTTTTACAAACTTTCAAATTGCTTGTATTTCTTCTTAAAGACATTTGTTGCTTCAGAAATTACTCTAAATATGTTTAAGAAATTATAATCTGAATATTCTGCAAATATTGAAGTTTATTGTTCGACCCTTGAAAAATCCTAAATGTTGTTGACTTTGTTCATTGTTTTGTTCCTTCTGTAAATAAAACATTGTAAAAACTTCATCTCTTTAGTTTTGTTTCGCACCAAAACTGCATCACAAGAGCAGATACAGTTTCAAATCTTTCCATTATCGATCCAAATAAACCGAGTTGGTGAATTCTAATGCAGCCTAACGACAGAGTTTCATGTTGTTCTAATCATGATCAGTCTGAGGGGATAATGCCTGTGGTGAATCAAAGCTGAAGCTTCTATGAAACATGTCGTCCATGACTGTCGTGTTTGTTCTCAGCAGCTTCAGTTTCCTCTTGTAGCTTCACAGTAACCAAAGCTAATGCTAATGCTAATGCTAGTGCTAATGCTGCTCTCACAGACACAGCAGGCGCATCAGGAGGAGGAGCTGTGTTTCCCCTTTTTGCAGAGGCAGCCAATCATAATCGAGCTGGTGGGCGTTACAACCCGTCCTTTGCTTTGAAGCCGAGCCTCAGAGCGATCGAGAGTCGGCCAATCAGAGGCTGCCTTCTACAAAGAGAAGCATCAATGGAAATTCTCCTGGAGCTTCAGCCGCTCTGAGGGACAGGGAGACGACAGGGAAGAACCTCACTGAAACTCCTGATTAACAGCTGACTTTCTCACACAATTTAACTCACTGTAGTGGATTTATCATGACCTTCAATGCCGGAATTTGCTAAATAAAATATAATTTATTCGATCATTTTTTGGGGAAGCCAATGAGGAGCTGCCTCTGCCCCTTATGTACAGGATGGTTACACAGTCACATTTACTGGATGTTTAAATCTTCTTATGTCACATTCAGAAACTATAGAATTTGTGAGTGTGGCTAACGTTAGCTTAGCGGCTCATTCATTCCTATGGCTTAGCTTAGCCTAGCCGCTTCCATTCGTTTACATGGCCATACCGCCTTTGCTATGCCCAATCCCGTCAGATCTTGGAAGCTAAGCAGGGAAGGGCCTGGTCGGTACTTGGATGGGAGACCGTTTGGTAACACCAGGAAGCCTGGGGTGAATGTGGTGTGTGAGTGAGTGGTTGGTGGTGGTCGGAGGGGCCGATGGCGCAGACTGGTTGCCTCGCTTCCGTCAGTTTACCCCAGGGCAGCTGTGGCTACAACAGTAGCTTATCACCACCGAGTATGGAGTGAATGAATAATGACGACAATGTAGCGCTTTGAGAAACTTGTTAATACAGGCTTGTAAAGCGCATTACAAGTGTAAGGCATTATTATTATGTATCAGTTAGCATTGGATATTAAGCCGTTTTTTGCCTAAATATTCTCAACAAAATGAAATGACACCAAAGCCGACTGCAGAGTCACATGTTTCCTGTCTGGACTTGACTCGTGGATACATTTAGAGGAGTTTTAAAGGTACATTTGAAACATCTCTGCTCTGTTCTGCTCCTAAATGTGACGGCAGTGACTGTTGCTGTTCATTAAGGCAGAAACAGAGAGTTTTAACATGACGGTCATGGGTCAAACAACTGTGTATAGTTCATATTGTTGTTAATGGAGCCGATCACAGTTTTAGCATTTGTCTATGAATATTGCAACTGAAAATGCAGGAAATCATTTCATTAGAGAGAACAAATGAGAACTTTTATAACAATTAACGCATGAATTGTTGATAAAACAGAGCAGATGGAAAAAGAGACAAAAGTTTACTATAGTGAATATACTGCACTATATATGTAAAAGGGGATTTTTTTTTCAGTATTAAAGTCGAGTTTGACATTTTAGCATTTTGACAACACGAGTGTTTATGTTTGAAAACAGTTAAGGGGAAAACAATAGGTGGCGTTCACGATATAGAATGTGATGATGTCATAATGTCAGATGGAGGGCAGAGCCAATGCAATTCTATGGGAGAAATGGAGTTTTTGGAAGAAATCTCCAAAACGAAAATTGACAAATGTTTTTCCTCTTCAGTATTTGATCGTGACTGGATTCACAAACCTGTGAGATTATCTCTATGTCTGAAAGTCCTTTCTATTGGACAACATCACACTCATGTTTTCGCACATTGTCACCACCTTTTGATGTTTTTCAGAGAAAATAATTGGACATTAGTTCATATGCGCCGACAGAGGAGACGATGAACTTTGTGACAGTTTTTGTTTCATGTGGATTCCTCCAGTAATGACTGAGATATGAGCCAAAAAACAAAGGCATAAATACATGCATTTTGTCAGTTACCACAGTTACCATAGTTACCGTCAGTTGACCTCCACCTCAATGTTAAACTATAGGCTCTTTAGAATGTTGTGATGTCACGTGAACGCTACCTATTAGGAGAAAAATGTAACTTTCTCTAATTATCAACACATGCTGATTTATGAATAGAGTTTTCAACTAAACGAAGATACAAAGATGAAGTGGTTCAAAGCAGCCCATGAATACATTAAAAACGGAGAATGCTAACATAGTGCTACATGTTAGCATCGTGCTAATGCTAACGCTAGCTACGACTGCCGTGTTTTCGCTTCTACTGAACAATCTCTGCGAATAAACATCCATATGGACCCGATTTAGACTTGACTTTGTTTGTATGTGATGAATAAGTTCATATTTCATATTAAAAAGGTTTACTATCTGCAGCTCTGACAGTTGCTTTGTTTAAGTGCGTTACCGCGGCAACACAGCTCCCTCTGCTGCTGCTGTGTGAAGACGACGACTAAGATTTTATTCAATTCAGACACAAAACAGGTAAGAAAATGTGATTCATTAGTTTCATAATGTTTTATAAGGTCGTTTAACACGTTTTTAAGGATTTGTTTTCATTATTGTCGGCCTTAATCCTGATGAAGTTGAAGTTATAATCTCTGAGGAGCTAATGCTAATCGGCAGTTAGCTCGACAGAGAAACTTGACTGAAAATATGTGAAAGTCACATTTCTGTGGGCGCTTTATGGTCAGTCTACACAAATATATTTGGAAATGAAAGTGATGAATCTCCTCTTGTGTTTTGGGGACAGTTTAAATGTCAGCTTTAGCTCTATTTGACAGGAGAGTAACAGCCGCGGCTCATACATGTAAATGAGCAGCTGAAATCTCATAGTTTTCTCTGTCGTCTCTGTTTAGGGCCGTTTGTAAAAATGTTCAGAGCTTTTGTGAATGAGCGTCTGGCTGCGGCGGCTGGAGAGACACGTGCGCTGTTTGAAAGGACGAGAGCGGAGTGCGAGGAGGAACTACGTCGCTCCGAGGACGAGAACAAGAGGAAACAGCGGCTCCTGGAGCAGATACTGAGCCCGAGAGTCGTACTGGTCAGAGCGAGGGTCCAGACGCCCCCAACGAGGATTAAAGAGGAGCCAGAGGAGGAAGAGCTGCCAGTGTAGGCTCCAACACTTTCACACACGTCTAAGTCACAGTATTTTAAAGTTTACTTATATCTATATCATGTTTCAGGTGTTTCCCAGAGTCCAGTGCTGTGAGCGTGAAGAGAGAAGAGCCCTCCCCGCTTCCACAGAGACAAACTGAGCGCGGGAACATCAGCTCAGAGCCACATTTCCACTCAGAGACGGAGGGACACACCGAGCACTCGTCTGACTCTGACCACGATGACGACTGGGAACCTCCATTCAGCCGCTCAGACGCACAGATGGAGACAGAGGCTGATGGAGAAAATCACCACCACCAGGTCCAGAGCAGAGACAGAAGCACCAAAGTCTCCGCCCAAAACAAGTCTGACCCAGAGACGAGCGCGACGGTCGACGACGGAGGAGAAGAGAAGAAGAAGCACCGCTGTCACGTTTGTGATAAGAGATTTAGTCAGAAATGTGATTTAATAAGACACATAAGAGTGCACACAGGGGAGAAACCTTACAGCTGTCAGGTCTGTGAAATGAAATTTACACATCTCTCTAACCTCACGACACATAGAAGAACACACACAGGGGAAAAACCACACGGCTGCACAATCTGTAATAAAACCTTTGCCGATAAGCGTAATCTAGATTCACACAGAAGAACACACACAGGGGAGAGGCCCTACAGTTGCACCGTTTGTGATAAAAGATTTATCAGTAGAAAATCCCTCACAAAACACAGGAAAACTCACTGAATTTGAAGAACAACACCAAACATTTTCATCAACATGACTATTTCTATAACTATTTAATCCTCATTTGATCAGCTTTTATGATTTAATGTTATTCAGTGCTGATTTATATCGTTGTTTTTCACTTTACTTGCAGTGATTTCTATTGTTTGAGTCGACTTAACGCTGAAAATCCTTTTTTAAATTCTGCTTCTGATTTTATTTCCTCATAAATACATTTGTTGCTTTCGAAATGACTGTAAATATGTTTAAGTTTTAATCTGAATAGTCTGTATATATTGAAGCTCATTGTTCGACTATTGGAAAAGTCCAAAATGTTGTTGACTTTGTTTATTGTCTCGTTCCGTGTTGTTTCTTTCTTTTCCTTGTAAATAAAACAATGTAAAAACCTCATCTCTTTAGTCTGAAAACAAAACTTGGAGGTGGTAGGCATTTCATATTTCATATTTGATAAACATTTTATTAAAATCCTATGATCGGCAAAAACAATCCTTAAACAGGGCACTGCTTCTCTTGCGCTGTACCCGATCTTTCATTTTATAAAACCGAGTTAGAGGCCTGGATGCATCAGCTGTTGCCGACCATTCACCAAAACATCCGGCGAAAATTGCGGAAGTAAACAATAACAGCGATCGCTCGTATGGCTTTGCAATATTCACTGCTTAAATTGCGATGGCAGAAGAAAAGATAAGATAAGATAAGATAAGATGGTACTTTATTGATCTCACAGATGGAGAAATTGCATAAAACGTCTGCTTCAAGCGAAAGCAGGAAGTAAAACAGGAAGTAGCTATATCTGTCCAATCACAGTGAAGCACCAAGGTCCTACCCCTTCCATAATGGTTTCATACTTTTGTGTTTTGGAAAATGTTTGTGTTTCACTTTTGTTTGTGCGTTTTCACTTTTGTGTTTGTGACTTGCACTTCAGGGCCACCGTAGATGTCACATTCAACATGTTTAAGTGTATAACTATAACAATAAACATCACAAAAAATGGTCATACTGTGGTGTGCATGTTAGAGAGGTGGGTTTTGGGGGCGTGTCATAGCCCTTATGTTGTGCTTGTCCTGATTTTCGGCCATTCTGTTCAGAAAGAATAAAGCTGACTCACTTGCAGCTCGCTTGTGTCCTCTTCTTTCTCACCACATTGGATCACGTCGGGGTCACCAATGTGGCGAGACAGAAGAGAACAAAAGCGCTTTCTGAGCCAAAGACAGAGTGGCCAAACCTTCTGTTGGTCTGTTAATGCAGTAAATTAGAATAACTGCCTTGTATAAAATGTCTCTCTCAAAATGGCTGTAGTGAATGTCTTGAAATAGGCCTCTGTCTCTTTAAGAACCTCTGACCCTTTCCGACACGCCCCCTCCACACGCTGTCTGTGGCATCAGTGGGGAGGGGGTTCTGCTGAGGAGCAGTGGTTGGTTACTCGGCTGGTGACGAAAGCTCGGAGGCGTCTCCAGGAGGTGGGGGCGTTCCTAGGAGGACTCAGGCAAACCTATCCCTAAAATGGCCGCCATCAGAGTTTTTACAGATTACTCAAAAATACGTGAATGTGCCAAGGCAACACTTCAGGCATGTTTTTAATGAGGGAATGACATAATAACATGATGTAAAGCTTGAAAAAGTCAGTTTTGCATAATACCCCCCCTCCTTTAGCAGAGTAACCTCGGGATGGTCCTCATCAGCCCATGAGCAGCGAAGAACAAAGTCACTTCTGCCTCCTGAAGGTTTCTGAAATCAGCCAATCTCCGCACCAATGTGAAATAATAGACAGTTTTGCTGCGTGACGTTTCATTACATCAGAACATGAGCTTTGTCCTAAATATATGAAAGTATGAAGCAGGTCAGGCAGCGTTAGAGCCACAGCAGCATCGGAAAGTTTTATTATAGGAACTCTATGAACTTATGGTAACATTAGGCACTTTTGTTAACATTGTACAAGAATGAAACTTCAGCCGCAGGAATCATTTGCATAAGATCTGCTGTGAATGAACAGACGCTTAGCAACTGTGGAGAACGAAACGACAGGATTTGGTGAATATTTGTAATAATTTAACAGTGATGTTTAAGAACAGTTTATTTAACACATCATTTTGACATCTGCATTTTCTTGGATTATATTTGTCCGTTTGGAAATCGCTGTTGAATTCTTTGCAGTGCAGGAGGATATAAAGGTGCTTTACTTGTCATTATGCAACAACCAGGGATGCACCGATACCGATACCAGTATCGGGCCGATACCGCATGCTTGTACTCATACTCGTACTCATTCATGAGGTCTCGATACCAGAAACCGATACCACTTGCCGTGTGTCCGGTGCTCCTACAGGAGCAGCTCCACTGAGGAGAGAAAATAGCAACAAACTGGAGAATAGTTTAGTGTAAATCCAATATTCCACATAGAGCTGACTTTATTACAGACGAGACTCTCTAAACCAGAGTCTGAGCTGGATTTAACCAGAGCTAAATGTTGTTAGAGCTGCAGCATCTGCAGTTACAAGATACAGGCTAATGTTCATCTGAAAAACTAACCCAGCGACTAAAAAGTCCTCAGAAAATCCAAAATAAAGAGATACAGCATGTTTATATTGATACCAATAGTATTGTTCAATAAAAATACATAAATGAATAAAGCACAAGCATTGAGGAGCTTTTGGAAATGAGCTGTTCTGTCGACGATGGACAGTGCAAGAAAAAAATATATATATATATATTGAATAAAAAAATTAAATAAAATGGCTGGTTCAATTCTGACATTTTTCTTTTAAAAGTGTCGTCCACTTTACTTAAGGAAATGTAAATGAGTAAATTAACTAATGACTAACCAATCTGCTGTGAAAGTCAATCTATAAATCATCTATTCACTTCAAAAAGTCTGTTGAAGAAAATGCTTTGTACTCGTATCGGTATTCGGGATCAGCAAGTACTTAAATCAAAGTAGTCGTACTTGATCGGTTTTAGAAAAAGTGGTGTCGGTGCAACAACAACTGGACAACGAAATTCTTCCCCTGCATTTGACCCATCCCTCGACACCATTGGGCGACCAGTGCTGCGCCTGAGGACCCATCTCCAGATGTGGAGCCAGGCTGGTGGTCAGAAACACCTGGCTGGAGGATTCACCTATTGTACATGTTTAAAGTGGGAGAAGAAAATGGAGGAAACCTACGCAAACTCCACATAGAAAGGCCCCGTCCAGGTGGGAATCGAACCCGGGACCTTCTGACTGTGAAACACAAGTACCAACCGCTTTCTTTTTTTTTTTAAATATTAAAATATTCAATACTTCGTAAGGGCAGTTTGGCCCCAAGACCAACGATATTATAAGAGAAAACTCTGCAGCTCTGACAGTTGCTTTGTTTGAGTGCGTTACCGCGGCAACACAGCTCCCTCTGCTGCTGTTGTGTGATGACGACGACTAAGATTTTATTCAATTCATACACAAAACAGGTAAGAAAATGTGTTTCATTAGTTTCATAATGTTTTATCAGGTCGTTTAACACGTTTTTAAGGATTTCTTTTCATTATTGTCGGCCTTAATCATGATGAAGTTGAAGTTATAATCTCTGAGGAGCTAATGCTAATCGGCAGTTAGCTCGACAGAGAAACTTAACTGAAAATATGTGAAAGTCACATTTCTGTGGGCGCTTTATGGTCAGTCTACACAAATATATTTGAAAATGAAAGTGATGAATCTCCTCTTGTGTTTTGGGGACAGTTTAAATGTCAGCTTTAGCTCTATTTGACAGGAGAGTAACAGCCGCGGCTCATACATGTAAATGAGCAGCTGAAATCTCATAGTTTTCTCTGTCGTCTCTGTTTAGGGCCGTTTGTAAAAATGTTCAGAGCTTTTGTGAATGAGCGTCTGGCTGCGGCGGCTGGAGAGACACGTGCGCTGTTTGAAAGGACGAGAGCGGAGTGCGAGGAGGAACTACGTCGCTCCCAGGACGAGAACAAGAGGAAACAGCGGCTCCTGGAGCAGATACTGAGCCCGAGAGTCGTACTGGTCAGAGCGAGGGTCCAGACGCCCCCAACGAGGATTAAAGAGGAGCCAGAGGAGGAAGAGCTGCCAGTGTAGGCTCCAACACTTTCACACACGTCTAAGTCACATTATTTTAAAGTTTATTTATATCTATATCATGTTTCAGGTGTTTCCCAGAGTCCAGTGCTGTGAGCGTGAAGAGAGAAGAGCCCTCCCCGCTTCCACAGAGACAAACTGAGCGCGGGAACATCAGCTCAGAGCCACATTTCCACTCAGAGACGGAGGGACACACCGAGCACTCGTCCGACTCTGACCACGATGACGACTGGGAACCTCCATTCAGCCGCTCAGACGCACAGATGGAGACAGAGGCTGATGGAGAAAATCACCACCACCAGGTCCAGAGCAGAGACAGAAGCACCAAAGTCTCCGCCCAAAATAAGTCTGACCCAGAGACGAGCGCGACGGTCGACGACGGAGGAGAAGAGAAGAAGAAGCACCGCTGTCACGTTTGTCACAAGAGATTTAGTTTCAAATGGAGTTTAACAACACACATTAGAGTGCACACAGGGGAGAAGCCTTACAGCTGTGCAACCTGTGAGAAAACATTTGCCCATCAGTCTCATCTAGTTAGTCATAGAAGAACACACACAGGAGAGAAACCTTACAGCTGTCAGGTCTGTGAGATTAAATTTACACAGCCCTCTCACCTCACGACACATAGAAGAACACACACAGGGGAAAAACCACACGGCTGCACAATCTGTAATAAAACCTTTACCCGAAAGCAAAGTCTAGATTCACACAGAAGAACACACACAGGGGAGAGGCCCTACAGTTGCGCCGTTTGTGAGAAAAGATTTTTCAGTAAAGACTCCCTCAGAAAACACATGAAAACTCACTGAATCTGAAGCAAAACACCGAACATTTAAAAACATGACTATTTAATCCTCATTTGATCAGATTTTACTGTTTAATGATATTCAGTGCTGACTTATCGTTTTTCAATTTTGTTCAGATGTTTGTTTACATGAACAAGGTCAGTTTTGTTTCCATTGCCTTGTGAAGCAGTGATTTCTATTGTTTAAATCGACTTAATGCTTAAAATAGTTTTTAAATTCTGCTTTTACAAACTTTCAAATTGCTTGTATTTCTTCTTAAAGACATTTGTTGCTTCAGAAATTACTCTAAATATGTTTAAGAAATTATAATCTGAATATTCTGCAAATATTGAAGCTTATTGTTCGACTCTTGAAAAATCCTAAATGTTGTTGACTTTGTTCATTGTTTTGTTCCTTCTGTAAATAAAACAATGTAAAAACTTCATCTCTTTAGTTTTGTTTCGCACCAAAACTGCATCACAAGAGCAGATACAGTTTCAGATCTTTCCATTATCGATCCAAATAAACCGAGTTGGTGAATTCTAATGCAGCCTAACGACTGAGTTTCATGTTGTTCTAATCATGATCAGTCTGAGGGGATAATGCCTGTGGTGAATCAAAGCTGAAGCTTCTATAAAACATGTCGCCCATGACTGTCGTGTTTGTTCTCAGCAGCTTCGGTTTCCTCTTGTAGCTTCACAGTAACCAAAGCTAATGCTAATGCTAATGCTAGTGCTAATGCTGCTCTCACAGACACAGCAGGCGCTTCAGGAGGAGGAGCTGTGTTTCCCCTTTTTGCAGAGGCAGCCAATCATAATGGAGCTGGTGGGCGTCACAACCCGTCCTTTGCTTTGAAGCCGAGCCTCAGAGCGATCGAGAGTCGGCCAATCAGAGGCTGCCTTCTACAAAGAGAAGCATCAATGGAAATTCTCCTGGAGCTTCAGCCGCTGTGAGGGACAGGGAGACGACAGGGAAGAACCTCACTGAAACTCCTGATTAACAGCTGACTTTCTCACACAATTTAACTCACTGTAGTGGATTTATCATGACCTTCAATGCCTGAATTTGCTAAATAAAATATAATTTATTCGATCATTTTTTGGGGGGAAGCCAATGAGGAGCTGCCTCTGCCCCTTATGTACAGGATGGTTACACAGTCACATTTACTGGATGTTTAAATCTTCTTATGTCACATTCAGAAACTATAGAATTTGTGAGTGTGGCTAACGTTAGCTTAGCGGCTCATTCATTCCTATGGCTTAGCTTAGCCTAGCCGCTTCCATTCGTTTACATGTATCAGTTAGCATTGGATATTAAGCCGTTTTTTGCCTAAATATTCTCAACAAAATGAAATGACACCAAAGCCGACTGCAGAGTCACATGTTTCCTGTCTGGACTTGACTCGTGGATATATTTAGAGGAGTTTTAAAGGTACATTTTAAACGTCTCTGCTCTGTTCTGCTCCTAAATGTGACGGCAGTGACTGTTGCTGTTCATTAAGGCAGAAACAGAGAGTTTTAACATGACGGTCATGGGTCAAACTACTGTGTATAGTTAATATTGTTGTTAATGGAGCCGATCACAGTTTTAGCATTTGTCTATGAATATTGCAACTGAAAATGCAGGAAATCATTTCATTAGAGAGAACAAATGAGAACTTTTATAACAATTAACGCATGAATTGTTGATAATACAGAGCAGATGGAAAAAGAGACAAAAGTTTACTATAGTGAATATACTGCACTATATATGTAAAAGGGGATTTTTTTTTTCAGTATTAAAGTCTAGTTTGACATTTTAGCATTTTGACAACACGAGTGTTTATGTTTGAAAACAGTTAAGGGGAAAACAATTAGGAGAAAAATGTAACTTTCTCTAATTATCAACACATGCTGATTTATGAATAGAGTTTTCTACTAAACAAAGACGAAGTGGTTCAAAGCAGCCCATGAAAACAAAAAAAACGGAGAATGCTAACATAATGCTACATGTTAGCATCGTGCTAATGCTAACGCTAGCTACGACTGCCGTGTTTTCGCTTCTACTGAACAATCTCTGCGAATAAACATCCATATGGACCCGATTTAGACTTGACTTTGTTTGTGTGATAAATAAGTTCATGTTTCATATTAAAAAGGTTTAATATCTGCAGCTCTGACAGTTGCTTTGTTTAAATGTGTTACCGCGGCAACACAGCTCCCTCTGCTGCTGTTGTGTGAAGACGACAACTGAGATTTTATTCAATTCAGACACAAAACAGGTAAGAAAATGTGATTCATTAGTTTCATAATGTTTTATCAGGTCGTTCAACACGTTTTTAAGGATTTGATTTCATTATTGTCGGCCTGAATCATGATGAAGTTGAAGTTATAATCTCTGAGGAGCTAATGCTAATCGGCAGTTAGCTCGACAGAGAAACTTAACTGAAAATATGTGAGAGTCACATTTCTGTGGGCGCTTTATGGTCAGTCTACACAAATATATTTGGAAATGAAAGTGATGAATCTCCTCTTGTGTTTTGGGGACAGTTTAAATGTCAGCTTTAGCTCTATTTGACAGGAGAGGAACAGCCGCGGCTCATACATGTAAATGAGCAGCTGAAATCTCATAGTTTTCTCTGTTGTCTCTGTTTAGGGCCGTTTGTAAAAATGTTCAGAGCTTTTGTGAATGAGCGTCTGGCTGCGGCGGCTGGAGAGACACGTGCGCTGTTTGAAAGGATGAGAGCGGAGTGCGAGGAGGAACTACGTCGCTCCGAGGACGAGAACAAGAGGAAACAGCGGCTCCTGGAGCAGATACTGAGCCCGAGAGTCGTACTGGTCAGAGCGAGGGTCCAGACGCCCCCAACGAGGATTAAAGAGGAGCCAGAGGAGGAAGAGCTGCCAGTGTAGGCTCCAACACTTTCACACACGTCTAAGTCACATTATTTTAAAGTTGATTTATATCTATATCATGTTTCAGGTGTTTCCCAGAGTCCAGTGCTGTGAGCGTGAAGAGAGAAGAGCCCTCCCCGCTTCCACAGAGACAAACTGAGCGCGGGAACATCAGCTCAGAGCCACATTTCCACTCAGAGACGGAGGGACACACCGAGCACTCGTCTGACTCTGACCACGATGACGACTGGGAACCTCCATTCAGCCGCTCAGACGCACAGATGGAGACAGAGGCTGATGGAGAAAATCACCACCACCAGGTCCAGAGCAGAGACAGAAGCACCAAAGTCTCCGCCCAAAACAAGTCTGACCCAGAGACGAGCGCGACGGTCGACGACGGAGGAGAAGAGAAGAAGAAGCACCGCTGTCACGTTTGTCACAAGAGATTTAGTAAGAAATGTAATTTAACAACACACATTAGAGTGCACACAGGAGAGAAGCCTTACAGCTGTCAGGTCTGTGAAATGAAATTTACACAGCTGTCTAACCTCACGACACATAGAAGAACACACACAGGGGAAAAACCACACGGCTGCACAATCTGTAATAAAACCTTTGCCGATAAGCGTAATCTAGATTCACACAGAAGAACACACACAGGGGAGAGGCCCTACAGTTGTGCCGTTTGTGAGAAAAGATTTTTCAGTAAAAAATACCTCACAAAACACA
Organism: Gobius niger; assembly: GCF_951799975.1. NCBI lineage: Eukaryota > Metazoa > Chordata > Actinopteri > Gobiiformes > Gobiidae > Gobius > Gobius niger. The sequence goes on along the minus strand of NC_136865.1, from coordinate 29,706,509 downwards.
GGAAAACTCACTGAACAACAAACATTTTCATCAACATGACTATTTCTATAACTATTTAATCCTCATTTGATCAGCTTTTATGATTTAATGTTATTCAGTGCTGATTTATATCGTTGTTTTTCATTTTTCTTCAAAATTTACATGAGCAAGGTCGTTTTTGTTTCCATTGCCTTGTGAAGTAGTGATTTCTATTGTTTGAGTCGACTTAACGCTAAAAATCGTTTTTAAATTCTGCTTCTGATTTTTATTTCCTCATAAATACATTTGTTGCTTTTGAAATGACTGTAAATATGTTTAAGTTTTAATCTGAATAGTCTGTATGTGTTGAAGCTCATTGTTCGACTATTGGAAAAGTCCAAAATGTTGTTGACTTTGTTTATTGTCTCGTTCCGTGTTGTTTCTTTCTTTTCCTTGTAAATAAAGCAATTTAAAAACCTCATCTCTTTAGTCTGAAAACAAAACTTGGAGGTGGTAGGCATTTCATATTTCATATTTGATAAACATTTTATTCAAATCCTATGATTGGCAAAAACAATCCTTAAACAGGGCACTGCTTCTCTTGCGCTGTTCCAGATCTATCATTTTATAAAACCGAGTTAGAGGCCTGGATTCATCAGCTGTTTCCGACCATTCACCAAAACATCAGGCGAAAATTGCGGAAGTAAACAAGAACAGCGATCGCTCGTATGGCTTTGCAATATTCACTGCTTAAATTGCGATGGCAGAAGAAAACGTCTGCTTCAAGCGAAAGCAGGAAATAAATCAGGAAGTAGCTACATCTGGTCAATCACAGTGAAGCACCAAGGTCCTACCCCTTCCATAATGGTTTCTTACTTTTGTGTTTTGGAAAATGTTTGCGTTTCCACTAATGTTTGTGCGTTTTCACTCATGTGTTTGTGACTTGCACTTCAGGGCCACCGTAGATGTCACATTCAACATGTTTAAGTGTATAACTATAACAATAAACATCACAAAAAATGGTCATACTGTGGTGTGCATGTTAGAGAGGTGGGTTTTGGGGGCGTGTCATAGCCCTTATGTTGTGCTTGTCCTGATTTTCAGCCATTCTGTTCAGAAAGAATAAAGTTGACTCACTTGCAGCTCGCTTGTGTCCTCTTCTTTCTCGCCACATTGGATCACGTCGGGGTCACCAATGTGGCGAGACAGAAGAGAACAAAAGCGCTTTCTGAGCCAAAGACAGAATGGCCAAAAATCAGGACAAACACAACATAAGGGCTATGACACGCCCCCAAAACCCACAGGGTGAGAGACACCTCTCTAACATGCACACCACAATACCAAAGAAAGCCATGGGTGAATTTTTTTTGCAAAAGCTTGAATATAATTGTGCTGCTATGTTTTATTAAAAAAAAAAGTGTCTTATGTGTCATATGCACGTTAAAGAGGGGGTATTATGCTTTTTTCAATCACATAGCACCAGTCTATATCACACTACAATGACGACAAAACCTTCTGTTGGTCTGTCAATGCAGTAAATTAGAATAACTGCCTTGTATGAAATTGCTCTCTCAAAATGTCTTTAGTGAATGTCTTGAAATAGGCCTCTGTCTCTTTAAGAACCTCTGAGCCTTTCCGACACGCCCCCTCCACACGCTGTCTGTGGCATCAGTGGGGAGGGGGTTCTGCTGAGGAGCAGTGGTTGGTTACTCGGCTGGTGACAAAAGCTCGGAGGCGTCTCCAGGAGGTGGGGGCGTTCCTAGGAGGACTCAGGCAAACCTATCCCTAAAATGGCCGCCATCAGAGTTTTTACAGATTACTCAAAAATACGTGAATGTGCCAAGGCAACACTTCAGGCATGTTTTTAATGAGGGAATGACATAATAACATGATGTAAAGCTTGAAAAAATCAATTTTGCATAATACCCCCCCCTTTAATACCTCCTTCAGTAACCTCCGGATGGTCCTCATCAGCCCATGAGCAGCGAAGAACAAAGTCACTGCTGCCTCCTGAAGGTTTCTGAAATCAGCCAATCTCCGCACCAATGTGAAATAATAGACAGTTTTGCTGCGTGACGTTTCATTAAATCAGAACATGAGCTTTGTCCTAAATATATGAAAGTATAAAGCAGGTCATGCAGCGTTAGAGCCACAGCAGCATCGGAAAGTTTTATTATAGGAACTCTATGAACTTATGGTAACATTACGCACTTTTGTTAACATTTTACAAGAACGAAACTTCAGCCGCAGGAATCATTTGCATAAGATCTGCTGTGAATGAACAGACGCTTAGCAACTGTGGAGAACTAAACGACAGGATTCGGTGAATATTTGTAATAATTTAACAGTTATGTTTACAAACAGTTTATTCAACACATCATTTTGACATCTGCATTTTCTTAGATTATATTTGTCCGTTTGGAAATCGCTGTTGAATTCTTTGCAGTGCAGGAGGATATAAAGGTGCTTTACTTGTCATTATTAACAACTAGGGATGCACTGATACCGATGTGGTATCGGGCCGATACCACATGCTTGTACTCATACTCGTACTCATTCATGAGGTCTCGATACCAGAAACCGATACCACCTGCCGTGTGTCCGGCGCTCCTACAGGAGAAGCTCCACTGAGGAGAGAAAATAGCAACAAACTGGAGAATAGTTTAGTGTAAATCCAATTTTCCACATAGAGCTGGCTTTATTACAGACGACGCTCCCTAAATCAGAGTCTGAGCTGGATTTAACCAGAGCTAAATGTTGCTAGTGCTGCAGCGTCTGCAGAGTTTACAACATACAGGCTAATGTTGCTAACTAGCCGCTAACTCGTGGCTAACAGTTGTGGCGATTCTGACACCATTTTATGCCCAGGGGCTTATTCATCTGAAAAACTAACCCAGCGACTAAAAAGTCCTCAGAAAATCCTAAATAAAGACATACAGCATGTTTATATTGATACCAATACTATTGTTAAATAAAAATACATAAATGAATAAAGCACAAGCATTGAGGAGCTTTTGGACATGAGCTGCTCTGTCGACGATGGACAGCGCAAGAAAAATAAATATATATATTGAATAAAAAATAAATAAATCTGTTCAATTCTGACATAACTTCTTTTAAAAGTGTCGTCCACTTTACTTAAGGAAATGTAAATGAGTAAATTAACTAATGACTAACCAATCTGCTGTGAAAGTCAATCTATAAATCATCTATTCACTTCAAAAAGTCTGTTGAAGAAAATGTCTTGTACTCGTATCGGTATTCGGTACTGCCAAGTACTTAAATTAAAGTAGTCGTACTTATATTGGTTTTAGAAAAAGTAGTGTCGGTGCAACAACAACTGGACAACGAAAGTCTTCCCCTGCATTTGACCCATCCCTCGACACCACTGGGCGACCAGTGCTGCGCCTGAGGACCCATCTCCAGATGTGGAGCCAGGCTGGTGGTCAGAAACACCTGGCTGGAGGATTCACCTATTGATTCACCTAAGTTCGCTGATGATACAGCCCTTATCAGCCTGCTTCGGGAGGACGAGACTGAACACGGCCCTGTCCTAAACGAGTTCATCTCCTGGTGTGACGACTCCCATCTCCTATTGAACACAACAAAGACGAGGGAGCTGACCATCGACTTCAGGCGGGAGTCCACACGCAGCCCGACCATCATCAAAGGAGAAGTCATTGATTCTGTCTCTGAGCACAAGTATCTGGGTGTGATCTTAGATGACAAATTAAAGTGGGATAAAAATACAGATCACATCACAAAAAAGGGTCAACAGAGACTATATTTTATGAAGAAATTGGTGTCCTTTCAGGTGGATAAAACCATGTTGAAAATGTTTTATAGTGCTTTTGTGGAGAGTGTACTGACTATCATCTGTTGGTTCGGGGCCATGACTGAGGCACAAAAGAACTCCCTCAGGAAAATATGTACAGTTGCAAACAAAATCCTGGGTGTTCCTATGAAGGGTCTGCAGGACATTTATTTTACTCGAGCTCGGAATAAAGCAGACATAATATTATCGGACTCAAAACATCCTCTGTTTAGAGAGTTTGAGCTGCTCCCCTCAGGTCGAAGGTACAGGAGCCCCGCCCTGACTAAAAACAGGACCAGGCAGTCATTTGTGCCACAACCCATTTTACAATTAAACAAACCAACAATTCGAAGTAACCAACAGTGATTTTTTTATTTTTTATTTATTTATTTTTATTCTGCACAGCTGGTCTGTCAGAGAAGGTTTTTAAGGAATGTAGATAACGATTTTAACAATTTAAACTGAGGTTGACTGGCCGTGGTTTGTTCTTTGTATGTTGTCGATGTTTGGATTTGTCTGCTGTGGTCATTGTTGTATTTGTGTACTCACTGCAAATGAATTTCCCCCACGGGGACAATAAATTTTCTACTAAATTTTCTACTTGTACATGTTTAAAGTGGGAGAGGAAACCGGAGGAAACCTACGCAAACTCCACACAGAAAGGCCCCGTCCAGGTGGGAATCGAACCCGGGACCTTCGAGCTGTGAAACACAAGCACCAACCGCTTTCTTTTTTTTTTCTTTATATTAAAATACTCAATACTTCGTAAGGGCAGTTTGGCTCCAAGACCAATATTATAAGAGAAAACTCTGCAGCTCTGACAGTTTAAATGCGTTACCGCGGCAACACAGCTCCCTCTGCTGCTGTTGTGTGATGACGACGACTAAGATTTTATTCAATTCAGACACAAAACAGGTAAGAAAATGTGATTCATTAGTTTCATAATGTTTTATCAGGTCGTTTAACACGTTTTTAAGGATTTGTTTTCATTATTGTCGGCCTGAATCATGATGAAGTTGAAGTTATAATCTCTGAGGAGCTAATGCTAATCGGCAGTTAGCTCGACAGAGAAACTTAACTGAAAATATGTGAAAGTCACATTTCTGTGGGCGCTTTATGGTCAGTCTACACAAATATATTTGGAAATGAAAGTGATGAATCTCCTCTTGTGTTTTGGGGACAGTTTAAATGTCAGCTTTAGCTCTATTTGACAGGAGAGTAACAGCCGCGGCTCATACATGTAAATGAGCAGCTGAAATCTCATAGTTTTCTCTGTCGTCTCTGTTTAGGGCCGTTTGTAAAAATGTTCAGAGCTTTTGTGAATGAGCGTCTGGCTGCGGCGGCTGGAGAGACACGTGCGCTGTTTGAAAGGACGAGAGCGGAGTGCGAGGAGGAACTACGTCGCTCCGAGGACGAGAACAAGAGGAAGCAGCGGCTCCTGGAGCAGATACTGAGCCCGAGAGTCGTACTGGTCAGAGCGAGGGTCCAGACGCCCCCAACGAGGATTAAAGAGGAGCCAGAGGAGGAAGAGCTGCCAGTGTAGGCTCCAACACTTTCACACACGTCTGAGTCACAGTATTTTAAAGTTGATTTATATCTATATCATGTTTCAGGTGTTTCCCAGAGTCCAGTGCTGTGAGCGTGAAGAGAGAAGAGCCCTCCCCGCTTCCACAGAGACAAACTGAGCGCGGGAACATCAGCTCAGAGCCACATTTCCACTCAGAGACGGAGGGACACACCGAGCACTCGTCTGACTCTGACCACGATGACGACTGGGAACCTCCATTCAGCCGCTCAGACGCACAGATGGAGACAGAGGCTGATGGAGAAAATCACCACCACCAGGTCCAGAGCAGAGACAGAAGCACCAAAGTCTCCGCCCAAAACAAGTCTGACCCAGAGACGAGCGCGACGGTCGACGACGGAGGAGAAGAGAAGAAGAAGCACCGCTGTCACGTTTGTGATAAGAGATTTAGTTTCAAATGGAATTTAACAACACACAATAGAGTGCACACAGGGGAGAAGCCTTACAGCTGTGCAACCTGTGAGAAAACATTTGCCCATCAGACTCATCTAGTTAGTCATAGAAGAACACACACAGGGGAGAAACCTTACAGCTGTCAGGTCTGTGAAATGAAATTTACACATCTCTCTATCCTCACGAGGCATAGAAGAACACACACAGGGGAAAAACCACACGGCTGCACAATCTGTAATCAAACCTTTACCCGAAAGCATAATCTAGATTCACACAGAAGAACACACACAGGGGAGAGGCCCTACAGTTGTGCCGATTGTGAGAAAAGATTTTTCAGTAAAGACTCCCTCACAAAACACAGGAAAACTCACTGAATTTGAAGAACAACACTGAACATTTTCATCAACATGACAATTTCTATAACTATTTAATCCTCATTTGATCAGCTTTTACGATTTAATGTTATTCAGTGCTGATTTATATCGTTGTTTTTCATTTTTCTTCAAAATTTACATGAGCAAGGTCGTTTTTGTTTCCATTGCCTTGTGAAGCAGTGATTTCTATTGTTTGAGTCGACTTAACACTGAAAATCCTTTTTAAATTCTGCTTCTGATTTTTATTTCCACATAAATACATTTGTTGCTTTCGAAATGACTGTAAATATGTTTAAGTTTTAATCTGAATAGTCTGTATATATTGAAGCTCATTGTTCGACTACTGGAAAAGTCCAAAATGTTGTTGACTTTGTTTATTGTCTCGTTCCGTGTTGTTTCTTTCTTTTCCTTGTAAATAAAACAATGTAAAAACCTCATCTCTTTAGTCTGAAAACAAAACTTGGAGGTGGTAGGCATTTCATATTTCATATTTGATAAACATTTGATTAAAATCCTATGATCGGCAAAAACAATCCTTAAACAGGGCACTGCTTCTCTTGCGCTGTACCAGATCTATCATTTTATAAAACCGAGTTAGAGGCCTGGATGCATCAGCTGTTGCCGACCATTCACCAAAACATCAGGCGAAAATTGCGGAAGTAAACAAGAACAGCGATCGCTCGTATGGCTTTGCAATATTCACTGCTTAAATTGCGATGGCAGAAGAAAAGATAAGATAAGATAAGATAAGATGGTACTTTATTGATCTCACAGATGGAGAAATTACATAAAACGTCTGCTTCAAGCGAAAGCAGGAAGTAAAACAGGAAGTAGCTATATCTGTCCAATCACAGTGAAGCACCAAGGTCCTACCCCTTCCATAATGGTTTCTTACTTTTGTGTTTTGGAAAATGTTTGTGTTTCACTTTTGTTTATGCGTTTTCACTCATGTTTTTGTGACTTGCACTTCAGGGCCACCGTTGATGTCACATTCAACACGCATAAGTGAAACTATAAACATCACAAAAAATGGTCATACTGTGGTGTACATGTTAGAGAGGTGTCTCTCACCCCGTGGGTTTTGGGGGCGTGTCATAGCCTTGTTGTGCTTGTCCTGATTTTCAGCCATTCTGTTCAGAAAGAATAAAGTTGACTCACTTGCAGCTCGCGTCGGGTTCACCAATGTGGCGAGACAGAAGAGAACAAAAGCGCTTTCTGAGCCAAAGACAGAGTGGCCAAAAATCAGGACAAACACAACATAAGGGCTATGACACGCCCCCAAAACCCACAGGGTGAGAGACACCTTTCTAACATGCACATGTAACCCAGGTGATAAAACCTGTGCCCAGCCTGTTCCTACCGTTCCCATTCATTAGTTTTTCCCCATGCCGGTAACCAATCACTGCGCTCGCTTTCGGTGACGTCATCGAGTCACATGGCTCGGGGCGGCGTAGCGTGCGTTCTAAGATGGCGCTGCGCATTCAGTGTGCAGATGCAGTGGGGAAAGCAACATCAGAGTCGTGCTACAGGTCGGTTTGAGCTTATTTTCGTTGTTCTAACACTTCGTTTTTACTTATCATTTAACTGGTTTATATCTCAACTCATAGGAGTCTCCTACCGTGACCAGCAGGAGAGTGCGATTCGATTCGATTCTTCAGCAATTGCCAACTGTAGGCTCTAGGCCTGCTCCATCAGCTCGCCATCGGGATTAGAACCTGGCCTGGAGAACAGGACCAAAAGCTCTAATAAATCACCAGCTAGTTGCTAACTATTCCGTTCACATGTGCACATAATTTAGATCAATCAATAATAAATGTCACATTAACAGCACTAGCTGCACTATACATGTACATTTACATTTAAAGAATCAATGTTCAATTATCAATCTCATAACACTAGTTAGAATATTATCAATTAATCTTTACAAATACTAACCAGCAGTCAGTTAAGAATTAATCACATCACACAAGTTAATCACATATGGATCATAATTCAATTCACATTCAATTCAGAGTTGACATAATTAAGAAACAGGGCATAAACTTTGTGAAACCCCATACTAACCAGCGCCCATACACAAAACGGCGGAGGCTAACGCCAATGCTACCGCAGCATGACAACAAACAAACACTCACCGGTTTAGCGATCTATCTCTACCCACAAGCGCTCTTCCTCGCGGTTTGGGTCACGGTAGGAGACTCCTATGAGTTGAGATATAAACCAGTTAAATGATAAGTAAAAACGAAGTGTTAGAACAACGAAAATAAGCTCAAACCGACCTGTAGCACGACTCTGATGTTGCTTTCCCCACTGCATCTGCACACTGAATGCGCAGCGCCATTTTAGAACGCACGCTACGCCGCCCCGAGCCATGTGACTCGATGACGTCACCGAAAGCGAGCGCAGTGATTGGTTACCGGCATGGGGAAAAACTAATGAATGGGAACGGTAGGAACAGGCTGGGCACAGGTTTTATCACCTGGGTTACACCCACCACAATACTAAAGAAAGCCATGGGTGAAATGTTTTTGCAAAAGCTTGAATATAATTGTGCTGCTATGTTTTATTAAAAAAAAGTGTCTTATGTGTCATATGCACATTAAAGAGGGGGTATTATGCTTTTTTCAATCACATAGCACCAGTCTATAGCACACTACAATGATGACGAAACCGTCTTTTGGTCTGTAACCTGTTCCTAGGAGGACTCAGGCAAACCTATCCCTAAAATGGCCGCCATCAGAGTTTTTACAGATTACTCAAATATACGTGAACGTGCCAAGGCAACACTTCAGGCATGTTTTTAATGAGGGGATGACATAATAACATGATGTAAAGCTTGAAAAAGTCGAGTTTGTATAATACCCCCCCCTTTAAATCTTAATCGTAAAAAAACAGCACGTTCTCTGTGGCGTTTTTTCAAAAAGCTTCTGCGCTGTCCAAAGATCCAGTGTCATGTTAGAGCCATATGAGCCGTCTCAGCCCTAAGAACTTGAGGGAGGGGACTCCTGGTCAAAACAAGTCAAAACAAGACTCAAAAATAGTGCTCAAGACAGAGCGAGTCAAAACAAGACTTAAAAATGCATATAACTGAAAGTATTTTATCTACACTCTTGCCTCTTACTGTAATTGATTAATTTTATGTTGATGTTTTTATTGATTGTATTTGTTTTTCTTATATTTTATGCTGCTTTAATTGTGAAGCACTTGAATTGCCTTGTGTATGAATTGTGCTCTACAAATAAACTTGCCTTGCCTTGCCTCCCGGTGGTTCTCAGAGTCAGGACGAAACACCGTGAGGCTACATTTCATTTAAAAACACAAAATGACTGCATCCTAGACATAATTCAGTTGGTTCTAGTTATTTAAAGCCAAGAATCTTTAATCCCGCACATTCGTAGCCACCACATGCTCTCGACACCAAATGTGAACAGAAACTAAAGTCGGACCAGGCTCATCATATTTCTCACATTGAATCATCCGTCTTTAACTTGGCCTTGGACTGAATGCAAAGTTGTCCCACACTGATATGAATAAGACGGAAGAAAAGGAAAGTGAGGGAGAGAGATGTGAGATGGCAGAGACGACTGAAGTTTGCTCCCACGGTTGGTTTCAAGCTGCTGTGAAATGACTCACACAAGCAGCCGAGTAATCAGCGCCTTTGTTTAAAAGAACTTCACAAACACGTCAGGAATGAACTGATTATCCCCGAGCCGGACCGGGTTTCATACAAGTGCACTCCGAGACTAAAGAGGCTTGTTTGTCTGTTGTTGTTTTGACCTTTTCACCATGTTAGAATGTTTCCTTGATGAATAAAATCTGAAGTTGTGTTTGAGTAATCCTATTAAAAAACAGAAAGCAGCTCTTTACTCAATCAGCCAAACTTTGACCAAGCGGATTCTCGTCAGGGTTAGCAATATTTAAAAACCGCGTATCTGCAGGTTCCATATTAAAGAAAGTAGATGCAAATTGGTCATTTTTATACTCGCTACTGCCACCTCAGGTCTTACACGTAACTGTAGGTTCTATATTAAAGAGACTAGACGCAAGTTTGTCATTTTTATACTCACTACTGCCACCTCAGGTCTTACGCGTAACTGCAGCTTCTATATTAAAGAAAGTAGATGCAAGTTGGTCATTTTTATACTCACTACTGCCACCTCAGATCTTATACGTAACTGCAGGTTCTATACTAAAGAGACTAGACACAAGTTGGTCATTTTTATACTCACTATTGCCACCTCAGGTCTTACGCGTAACTGCAGGTTCTATATTAAAGAAAGTAGATGCAAGTTGGTCATTTTTATACTCACTACTGCCACCTCAGGTCTTACACGTAACTGCAGGTTCTATATTAAACAGACTAGATGCAAGTTGGTCATTTTTATACTCACTACTGCCACCTCAGGTTTTAGACGTAACTGCAGGTTCTATATTAAAGAAAGTCGATGCAAGTTTGTCATTTTTATACTCACTACTGCCACCTCAGGTCTTACACGTAACTGCAGCTTCTATATTAAAGAAAGTAGATGCAAGTTGGTAATTTTTATACTCACTACTGCCACCTCAGGTTTTACACATAACTGCAGGCTCTATATTAAAGACATTGTCAAATACAATGTGGACTAGTGTGTTCAAGTGAACACCACGTCACCTCTAAATGCACTTGATTGATTTTTTGATTGATGATTTTTTAATTTTATTTTTACTAGTGGTGAAATTAAATATATTTCATCCTCCTTCAGTGCATCAGTATATTCAATAAATCTCCTTACAGGTGCAGTCATTTTTAGAATAACCATTGTCAATGAAGGACTGGGCTAAGACTGAAAGGTGGACATGAGGTACATTTCAATGGTCCTCTGCCATAGAGACAAAACATGTAAACCCTTAGACTTACAGTGCTCACACAAGGCCAAAGGGACAAAGCATTTTGGGGGCACTGACTGTTTAAATGAGAAGGAAATTTAGTTTTGACACATGAGGGAACTGTTTTGGGAGAGGTCTGAGCTTTTGCAGGTGAACCATGGTGTTGTGCCGAACCATCCACGTCATTTTGGCAAAAGCACCAAGCTTGTTGAGAATGTCCGGTCTGTTTAAGAAATGAGCCAAAGCAATTGAGAACGATCTTTGCCATTTTTGGTGCACTGACTGTTTAAATGAGAAGGCAATTTAGTTTTGAAGCATGAGTGAACTGTTTGGGTAGACATATGAGCTTTTGCAGGTGAGCAATAGTGTTGTGCAGAACTGTAAGACTGTTTTGCCAAATGATCTTAAAGCAGTACTAAGTAACACTTGCCCCTAGAGGCCATAAGCGCAACTGCAGGTGTCGCAGCAAGTTGCGATTTTTTAACTTATTAATTGTCTTGGAGAGTAAATACTACGCTGACAGGAAAGGCGAAGGGAGAGAGGGCTATTGTACATCCAATTATACAATGGAATTATTTTTTTCCACTCAAACTTGGCAACTTGTAAATACTGTTTAAGGTGACGTTAGCCCACAGTTAGCTTTGCCCATTAGCCTGTTAGCTTGTTCTTCGTGATTCCACGACCAGGAAAATGAAGAAAAATGAGATTTGTGTCCATTTGCACCTAAAATATTAGGTTCATTTATTAATTAACATTTCAAACCCTCTCCCAGTGGCTGGAACATTGACGCCTTTTATTTTGTCGGGACAACAGGAAGTGTTTCGTTGCTGTTAGCAGAGCTTTGACATCAATGTCACTGCAGGTTTCTGTTTCGTTTTTACCGCGGACCGGATTATTTGTTGTTATCTTGTGTAAAAGGCGAGTTTAGACGGAGCGTTTGTGTTTGTGATCAATCATGTGACTGACCTGCACACGGAGCAGCTGGACGTGCTTTGAAGACGCGATGGTGACTTTATTAAAACCCTGGAGGGTCACACAACATTTGTTGTTTGCCCTGTTTCCAAATAAAGTCACAGGAGGTTTGAAAAGTGGCTAAATCTGTGTCAAAGTTACGGTCGGATCAGCTCCTCCACAGTGTCCCCCTCGGCCCGGGTTCCCGTTTGTTTACTTCCTGCACGTGAGTTTTCATTTACATCAGTATGAGACAAATTCCTAACATGGGGAATATTTCTACTGCTATAGTTTCTAATAAAAGCCCCGTTTTAGAGACCGGCTTTAATTTGCCTCCGCCAGCCGCGAACCCGGCCTGTCAGAGACCCGGCCTGTCAGAGACCCGGCCTGTCAGAGACCCGGCCTGTCAGAGACCCGGCCGCTAATGGAACACAGGCCAGTATTAGAGAATTTACGGTAAATAAACTGTCTGGGTCCGTACTTTAATCGTTGACGAGCACCTGATGGTTTAACATATGACTAATGCGCTCCAACTGCATATCTTTTATTCTCTAAAGCTGAAAACACTTTGTTCCTCATCGTCCTCCTCGTGTGTGTTTTTGTCACAACCACAGAAAGGACAGATGGCGACTGTTTAAATGCCAAAGAAGAATTTGACCAAAGAACGCACACACACTAACTTCTCTCCTGCGAAGTTCCCGAGGAAATAAAGAAAAGGTTATGTCAAAGAGCCGGCCTAATTTAGCTTTTTCTGTTCCGTCGCTCCCGGGAGGAAAGTTCAGACCCTGCGAAAGCGTGTAGCGCTAAAGAGCTGTCTGCGAACCCTGATGTCGAAACAGATTCCTCGGGTTCGCGGATCCCAGGAGGAGCGCGGCGGAATAATTACCAATTAGTCCGTTGTCAGGAGGCCCGGGCGGGGAGTGCGGCGGGTTTACGGCCGATGCCTTTTTATATGACGGCGTCTACGGGAGTTTTTTTTTTTTTTATTCCTGGCGCTGAAGCGGTGGAGCGCGACCGTTAAATACGACGGCGTGTTTAATCCTCCCTCTCGCCGCCGCGCTCCCGTCAGGTTTGTCAGCTAATTATAAAGTAACAACTCGTACCACGGACCGCGCTCTTCTGTTGGAGATGCCGACATCTTTCCCTGCTCCTCCAGTCTTTTCTGCCTGTTAAACACATTTACATAATGTTTCTGCAGATGAAATGATCACGTATTTACTGAACCCGGGGAGCAAGTGTCGTAGCGGAGCTGAAGGAGACGGATGACGACGGGGGGGGAAAGGTCACACGCTCGGGAAAAACGCTATGAAAGTCACATTATGGGCTTTAAAATCATTAAGAGGCATTCAATTAGTGTCGCCATTTCTATTTCTTCGACTTTATTTGCTCTAGAAGTGCATCGGAAATGCCTTCAGTTGCTCCTCAGTTTACTGTAATGGATGCTGCTTCTGAAGTTGTCCTCTCGCCATTTCTTTGACTTTGCGAATTGTTTCACTGAAACGGTTCTGCACTCGAAAAGTGTTCGTCACTTTGCCATGAGTTTTCACTTTATTAAATGATGTCTTGGTCCTGCTGCTTCCTGCAGATGGCGCCCCAGGCCAATTCCTCACTTCAAAAATAGTAATGAGAGAACACTCATTAGGACATGAAATATTTCCATCAGTAGAAGCCGCTTTAAACACCACAGCAGAGGAAGCAGATGCAGAAGTAGGAATAGGCAGCATGGTAGTATAGTGGTTAGCGCTTGTCCTTCGCAGCTAGAAGGTCCCGGGTTCGACTCCCACCTGGACGGAGCCTTTCTGTGTGGAGTTTGCTTGTCCTCCTCGTGTCTACCACTATAAACATGTACAATAGGCCAGGATGAATGTGAGTGTGTTTGAGAGGTCACTTTGGGGACGACAGATGGAAATTAGCCCAAGGCTACAATCAGGAGTGGCTTGTTTACATGCATGAGACCCATGTATGTTCATTAACGTGCACTGTCCCGACCAAATAAACCAATTAATAAATAATAGAATTATAGCCCTCACAGTGACAGTCAGACACATGCTATTTTAGTCCTTTGCGTCTAAAGGCCTTCCCAGTTCTATTGTATTACTTTGAAGGCCTGAGTCGTGACCAGAGCGCATGGCTACTTAATATTCATGACCACGTCTACAGAGGAAAATCTTTACTTGCAATGATAATGTTTTTAGTTGGAGCAGAGCCTCCTCAGTGAGTGTTGAAGCTGCTGTGGACGTTAACACTAGCCACGTTAGCATTAGCCTGTTTAATAATTATGGAGCCAAGGCTAAGACTGCACTACAGAGATGGTTTGGTCGTAAAGCATCTGCCAGCAATGTGGCGTTCATGACCGAGCGGCTCTTTTGAACGGCTCTTTATGACTCGAACTGGATCTGTGAAAAGAGACAGATCTTTCTTTTTTTCAATTTGACTCAGAACTGCCCCGAACGAACACAAGAACCAGCCCAACAACGGAGCAGGCCACACAAGTGACCGCTTTGTGCACTAAAGTCAAAACTAGATGAGTGTTTCACTTCAGCCAAAACCCTCATTGTTTCAGTGTTTTCATGTTTTGTAGTCAATCGTGTCTGTGTGAAGATACTGACTGAAATAAACTCAGCTAAACTAAAATCACTAAAAAGGATTTGTCAGACGGTTACAGCCTCTTTTTCACAAACACGTTTTTCAAAGCGTGCACATGAGTCCTATTGTCCACCGAGTGTGGAGTGAATGTACAACTGTCTCATGTAAAGCGCTTTGTGACTATATGTCTGTGAAAGGCGCTATATAAATAAAGATCTTCTTCTTCTTCTTCTCTATTGTGATCTTAGATGATTCAGATTTAAAAACTGCCTTTTATCGATCACGTCTTAGATACAGACGGCATCTCATCATAGAAGGGGCGTGGCCTCGCCGAGGGGGAAAATAGAATCTTCTGGGAAACAGTTTTTCTCACTTTTTAGCCATTTTCTGGCGAAATATAAACTTATTTATCACATACGAAAAAAGTCAAGTCTAAATCGGGTCCATGTGGATGTTTATTCACAGCAGATTGTTCAGTTGAAGCCAAAACACGATGCTAACACGTAGCATTCTCCA
This sequence comes from Gobius niger, assembly GCF_951799975.1. Lineage (NCBI taxonomy): Eukaryota > Metazoa > Chordata > Actinopteri > Gobiiformes > Gobiidae > Gobius > Gobius niger. Next base: position 29,691,466 of record NC_136865.1, on the reverse strand, counting down.
TTATTTATGTTGTTGAACCACTTCCCTCCATGTCTTTGTATATTTATTGCATAGAAACCTATAATAATAATTCTGCATTTGTTAAAGTAGTTTTTGAATAGTTGGAGAAAGTTTTGATTTTTCTCAAATAGTTTTCCCACTTAACTGTTTTCAAACATGACCATATATATCCAGAGATGCCGTCTGTATCTATGCTGTGCGTTATCTGGCTGCCATTATTAAAATTGTACGTGAAAAAGAGCCAGTCTTTTGAACGGCTCCTTGAAATGAACCCAAAGACTCCTTTACGCCTTTACCTTCTCGTCTTTGTGCGAATGCTCCTCAGGCTCCAGCTCAACATTTCTCTTTCACGCTGCTTCGTCGACGTGTTTCAGTTCTGCTTTTCGATGCTTCCAGACTGTGATTCCCCTGTTCATTCACACTGATGTTTGACTGACATCAATCCAAACTTCAGACTCTCTCCGGTGTTTGCGCAGTTCGCCTCAGCGTCGACCTCGCACGTTTAGGAAGTGGAGAATTAGCATCTCTCACTTCTCTCCGTCTTTTCTTTACCATTATTTCAAAAGCGTTAAACATCAACCCTGAACACTCCGCTGCGTCTCGCCGGCCTGTTTCATTCACTCTCGCTCACTTCCCTTTCACGAAGGTCGCCGCGGCTTCGAGTGCTGCTCTTCGGCTGTTTTCTATGGAAATGTCCTTGTTGCAGATGAGTTTAAAAGCTTGTATTTGTCTGCAGACGCCAGCTAAACATTCACACGTAAACAGACTGCAGACTAAATCAAAGTGCTCTCAGAAGATGCAGATGCAAAGTTCCCACGTATTAGATAAACCACAGAACAAGGATTTTGTCTGGGAGAGACGACGGAGCTGGATGAATGAAAGTCCCTCTTGAGGAAAGCGGTGAAAGGAGAAACAGCGGCTGCCTGTGGCGTCTCTGTGGTGAGCAGAAGAAAGAACATGCTTGATATGTCTGCGAGATGAGTCCAGTCAGGATTTTTAGCCCGGAGGCTTTATCGGACGGGACTGCACGGGTGAGCGGAGGTGAAGAGCCGTCTCCACTTGACTATTTTCTCCACACTAGCACAAAGATAGCCCATCATGAAAGAAAAGCTGGTCCTTTATGTGTATTTTAAAAATTACTCTTCAAAACATTACTTCAAGGGTAGGCAATGTCAGGCCCGGGGGCCAAATCCAGCCCTGCAGCACAGAACCTCTGGCCCCAATATGATTTTGAGAAAATATTATTATGCAAATATGGGATACCTGTTAAGTACTCTAAAACTGTCCGAAACTACACGGAAACACACTGGAGTCTGTTAAAATGAATATCCTTGGGTTTGTTTTGATTAATTTCAGTCTTAACCTCTTAACTCCCGCGTGAACCGAGAGGATCTTTTTCCTCACGTCATCAGATTTTTGTTCCATCATTTTTTTGTTGGGTATTTAACTCATTTATGTAACTTTTTTGTCATTTTTTTGGTCATTTTTTTGTCAATGTTTTCTCACTTTTTTGTCACATTTCCATCATTGTTTTCATCTCAGTTTTGTTGCTATTTTCACAGCTTTTTTCCAGAAGCTTTTGGACTGTGGTAAAGCCAAACCGGAGAAAATGTGCTTGGTTCAGGTGGGAGTTAAGGGGTTAAAAGAAAATCTACGGCTTGTTCAATAAAAATATGTGTCGTAAATGCAATATTTGATACATGACAAATTACAGTTCTATTTGGGTCGCAGCTTGTCATTAAGGTAGTGGCGGGTCTCGGAACCGGACCACTTAAGAACCACTGATGTAAAACACTGGCATTTGCAGAAAATGGTTCTTAACTTTAGGCTACCATGGTGAGGTTCGGCCCTTGGTGTTTCGGCAATGATGAAAACGACCCTCCATGACACAAATTGCCCCTGCATTACTTACTAGGGAGAATGTGTCTTCTGCATTCGACCCACCGTCAGATCACAGTAGCAGGATTTACCACCAGGGCCTATGGCACTGTCCGGGAGACGAGTGATGGGATTTACGGCTCTTCACTGCATCTATTTAGCATATCAAATTACTGTTACTGCTGTAGATTACTGACATAAATATAAGAAGATAATGTACTGCAAGTTTTCTGCAATTTTATGGTTTATGACATTTTATGCGTAAAATAATTCAAAATTGCCTATATAATCAAAATAATGGATAGACCCAAGTTTGAATATATTGTATTATATATTATTATTTGGGGGGAATTTGGATGTTTGAGTCCAGTGACTAGAATCAGGGACACAAGTCGGCAGCCCAAGTTTAGAGAATTGGTGATTTTGTCATCGTTTTAATGATTTCGTCTGGACAGGGCCTAAGTTTGGTCTTTTTTAGGCCCTGTCCACACAAAGTCAAGCTGAGGACCAAACACAAAAATGTTTTATCAGACCAGTGTATCGTCCATACGAGCCGGCGTTTTGGGCGTCTGTAAACGAACATTCTCCAAACTAGGTCCCAGAGGAAAGATCTGAAAACACCGTTTACGTGGCTCCGTTGTTACGACGTCTCGATGACATCGCAGCTCCAGAGTCTGTGATCCATAATCTACTGACCTTATAATGAGTTTTCCTCATGGATCTATGATGGTTTGACTCCGCCCCTCTTTGCTCCACTGCCGTCCACAAGCCACAGGTGACAAGTAGAAAAACACGAGTCAGTCTGTGTTTTTGGACTGACAGGAAAAGTCACTGACAGGTTTTTACGTCTGAAGAATAAACTCTCCTCCTCGTCTCTTCTGTAGATCCTAAATCCTTCAGTTTCATTTTCACTGTTTACATTCCACATAAGTTTACAGCGCATGCGCCTCTACATCTATTATCTGTGTTAGCGTCACAGCGCCTCACACAGGCCTGGAGGATGAATTGTTTCCACAGACCTGAGTCGACCCATTACTGAGCTGCTTCAGGCTTACAAAGAAAGTTTCTGAAAACATAAGCGTTTTGTCTTTGTGTGGATATAGCCTGATACTCTGACATGAAAACTAAGACGTTAAAAGAGAAAACTGTAAAAAAAAAAAAAAATGTCCACATCGACCACAGCATGAAAAATCAATTCTTTCACCTGCCGAGTCTCGCCTTAAGGAGCACATATCCAAGTGGCCTGGGTCGCTTTTGAAAAACAATCTGTTTTGTTCAGAAGGTCATGAAAAGATCAGATACAGGAAAAGAAACAAAATCAAATTTAGGTCAATTTTTGCCGGAATCAGGCTAAATCCTCCTGGTGTTTCTTTTTGCCCCTGTGGCATTTGAAGGAAGGGTTCAGAAGGAAATGTTCCTCCTTAGACCACACGTTACCTTCAGGGATATAATACAAATCCTGCCCATCCAGACATCCACAGCGACACATCTTCACATCACGCCGACCTTTGAATAACCCCACACTCCTCTGTCTTTAGCAGGTGACATCTTCTTCATGTGTCTGTTCCCTGTCAGCCATTTTTCCTTTGCCTTCGAGTGCGGCGCATTTCTCCTCCATAAACTGTCACTTCCTTCAAATGAACTCCCATTAGTTTACATTTCTGAGTGTTTCTCGTCGCCGGTGTTTAGCGTCAGTCTGACAGCTGGAGGGAACGGGGGGGGGGGGAGCACGGAAAGGACACTTTTCCGAGCGCGAGGCTAATTTCAGCGGCGTATATATACGGTCTCGCCGGGTAATTACACAGTCGATCCATACGGGGAGGTTTATGAAAAGAGAAATCAGGGACGAGTTCATTTGGATGTCATCAGCGTTGGAAATAGCAAAGCGCGGTTGCGTAATGTTCTGCCGCCGTGTGCTGCTGATAAACTTCTGGTAAAAGTTGCCTCTCATCGGCGTCATAGGTTCAAGTCTCTGCTACGACAGGTGACTGAATGTTTAAAGAAATTAGAGGATCTGAACTTTACTTGAGTGGTGTTTTTGTGGAGAACTTATCACCACCAGATTCCACATTCTCCAGGTTTGGATTTTCAAAGTAACATTTGAAATAGAAATACCGTAAATTCTCTAATACTGACCTGTATTCCATTAGCGGCCGGGTCTCTGACAGTGGCCGGGTTCGCGGCTGGTGGAGGCAAATTAAAGCCGGTCTCTAAAACAGGCCGGGGCTTTAATTAGAAACTATAGCGGTAGAAATATTCCCCATGTTAGGAATTTGTCTCATACTGGTGTAAATGAAAACTCACGTGCAGGAAGTAAACAAACGGGAACCCGGGCCGAGGGGGGGCGCTGTGGAGGAGCTGATCCGAGCGTAACTTTGACACAGATTTAGCCACTTTTCAAACCTCCTGTGACTATATTTGGAAACAGGACAAGCAACAAATGTTGTGTGATCCTCCAGGGTTTTAATAAAGTCTCCATCGCGTCTTCAAAGCACGTCCAGCTGCTCCGTGTGCAGGTCAGTCCCACGCCTCAAAATAACTCCTCCCATCAGCACGAGCGTCTCGTCTTCTCTCGGGTCAGTCTCATGATCGATCACAAACACAAACGCTCCGTCTAAACTCGCCTTTACACAAGATAACAACAAATAATCCGACCCGTGGTAAAAACAAAACAGAAACCTGCAGTGACACTGATGTCAAAGCTCCGCTAACAGCAACGAAACACTTCCTGTTGTCCCGACAAAATAAAAGGCGTCAATGTTCCAGCCGCTGGGAGAGGGTTTGAAATGTTAATTAATAAATGAACCTAATATTTTAGGTGCAAATGGACACAAATCTCATTTTTCTTCATTTTCCTGGTCGTCTGTTTTGCTCAAATAGAAATAAAGGCCTGTCTCTAATTGTGGCCTGGTTCCAGTAAAGGCCTGGTCCTAGATGCCCTTGAGTAAATAAAGGCCCCGGCCCATATTAGAGCATTTATGGTATAACACTTCCTCTTCTACTGTTTCTCTAAAAGCCCCAAAGTAGAAAGTTAATTTGTTAATTTAAAAGCCTAATGACGCACACTCTATGAACAGTAGGTGGTGCTGTGCAGGTGGACTGTCAAATGTCACTGACTCACAACAAGGAAGAAGGATTGTCCTGTCGTGTTGCTGTACAGAGGGGAATCTGGGGTTACTTTGTAGTGTTGTTGAAGGTATTTAATTATTTGTACATTCTTTTTTAAATGTGTTTTCCTCAGCAAATACTTCAGAGCTTTATGCTTCTTTATTAGGATCCACATTATCTTCCACAAGGGGTTGCTAGTCTTCCAGGGGTCCATAATATAAAATTACAAAACAGTTCAAGTCAGCTAAAGTGGTAATCAGTCACTATTTATCTCACATTCACAAAAAAAACATTGCTTTTGAAAGAGTTGATAATTATTTCTTGATGGATATACCAAATGCTTTCAAAACTGTGATCACAGCCTCATTACATCCAATGGGGATATTCCATTTTACATTTAAATTCATAATTTTCAAAATGCCCTTGGGTCAATTTTGATTTGAGTTTGCGAAGACCTCAAAATTGCGTTATTTGGGTGAAAATAACCATCATTTTCAAAATGCAATATCTTATGAATCCCTCATCCAAAAAAAAATATTGTTTTACATTTTTCTAATCCTCAGACACTGAACTTTAGCTTGGCTTTAATCTTTTCTTCTGCACTTTTTTCATTATCCTAACAGAACTTCGCAAGACCTGTGGGAATGAAGGTTACACATTTCATATACGTATATCATACAACCATAGGAAGCATTTAGGACAGGGGTGGGCAAGTTTGTGTCATGCAGGGCCGATTTTCTTCATTTCCAAGACACCAAGGGCCGAAACTCACAATTTTAGCCCAAAGTAAAGCACCTTTTTTCTACAAATATAAGGTTTGCACATGATATATGGCCTAATGCGGTGTTTTGCTGGGAAATGTGAAAATGTCGACAGTATTTTTCACATTTTAGAGTCCTTTTCACGTATGGTCTTTGATTTATGAATAAATGTTTCTTCAAAATTCTCTTGGGGGCCAAAGGTTTTTGGGCCTGACGTTACTTACCCCTGATATAGGACATAGTTACTATTACTCACAAGGAGTGAGCTAGTTGACCTTTTACTTTCAGATTGAAATGTGGTTTACTTTTAGTGTTTAACCTCTTAACTCCCACCTGAACGGATCCCATTTTCTCCAGTTTGGCTTTACCCTAATCAAAAAGCTGCTTGGGAAAAAAGCACCAAATCAGCCACAAAAAATGAGAAGAAAACAAGGATGTAAACGCGACAAAAATGTGACAAAAGTTCAACAAAGAAGTGACAAAAATTCAACAAAAATTGAAGAAAAAAATGACAAAAATTCAACAAAAATGTGACAAAAATTCAACAAAAACTCAACAAAAAGTGACAAAAATTCAACAAAAACTCAACAAAAAAATGACAAAAATTCAACAAAAAAGTGACAAAAATTCAACAAAAACTCTACAAAAAAGTGACAAAAATTCAACAAAAACTCTACAAAAAAATGACAAAAATTCAACAAAAATTTGACAAAAATTCAACAAAAAAGTGACAAAAATTCAAAAGAAAAATGACAAAAATTCAACAAAAATGTGACAAAAATTCAACAAAAATGTGACAAAAATTCAACAAAAAAATGACAAAAATTCAACAAAAATGTGACAAAAATTCAACAAAAACTCAACAAAAAAATGACAAAAATTCAACAAAAAAATGACAAAAACTCAACAAAAATGTGACAAAAAAAAACAACATAAAAAAGGTGACACAACACAGCAACAACGCAAGGAAAAAGATCAGTTTTGTGGGTCTTAGCTTTCAAATGAGGTGTTACACAGGCCTATATAATAGCCAAAGAAGACAGAATGCATTTGGTTTAGGCGGGTGGTAAGAGGTTAAACAAAAAGCTGGGCTCTCTCTCCATCAGAACTTTGTGCATGAACATGAGGAGACCTGCCTGTAGTTTGGCCTCAACCGTTAAGATGGTCTCTTGAGTTTGAAAAGGACAGCACAACTCCAGCTGCTCTGAGAAATTTGAAGTCTCTGAAGATGCTTTTGACTACAGGGCTTTCACTTGACTGTCCAACCTTTAGTTTTAGTTTTTTTTTTTCCAACCAGTACTATTTCTACTTTTACTCATGTTATGAAACCATGTACTTTGAGCTTGACTGACTGTAAATATGAAGTATTCTCAGCCGTCACAGAACTAAGGGAAAACAATAGGGCTAAAGCGTGAGAAAAGAACAATATTTTCCAAAATGTATGGCTGAAAACAAAAGGAACGATGGACGAGAGTAAACGAGGCAAAGGTTAAACCACTCCCTTCTAAATCTGTATAAATGAGTTCGAACTCCACTTTTCTCCATTTTTCTCCACTTTCAGCGTTTTCACTACCCATAAAAGAGTAGAAGATGATGACTTGGCCAACTCTTCTCCACTTTGTCTGTCATTTCTGCAGAATTGTCAAATAAAATAATGCCATAATGACGCTCTTCAAACACCACAGCAGAATTACCAGTTTAGAGATTAATGATGCAGTGAAAGAAAAGACTAAAGCTGAAGCTGATCCAGGTGCACCATGTGTCTTTTGAATGCGGAACTGAATGCAGCACTTGGACAAAACATCTCTCAGGTATCCATCTCATTCAGAGCGAACACAGTAAAGGTTTTCAGGGTTGTGTTAGATTGAGCGCTTTCTCTGAGGCTTAAAGAGCACAAGCAAAAATGTATGTCTGAAAAAGAAAGGCATCATCGACCCACGTGCACCAAGTTTCATTTGTGCAATCGTGGGTGAAAGTGTCGGTGCCCTTGAAAGTTTTCTATTAAATCTCATTCAAACCTGTGAAAAGTGAATAGTTCACGATGATTATGTTCTGCAGAAGTTGTTTGAGGCTGCTCATGCACCAACTGTTGCAGGACAGTCTTCCGTCCACGTCCAGGGAGTTTCGCTCTAGTTCCATGGGTTGGGAGATAGACTTGGAACCTTGATGTTTTTGATGTGTTCCCCACATTTTTGTCCATGACTATAACTCTGCTGACTATGACGATGCATCAGCCCAGATTAAGAATGAGATCCATGTAGAAAGAGTTCTCAAACGGATACAATCCCACACATAAAGGCACAGACTTTATGGTTGAGCTATCCCTACTGCAAAGAGGGTTGGTTCCTAATCTGGGGGGTGGGATCCCGAGGTGGGGCACCGGGAGCTTTGTCTGGTCAAAGAGTCAGGTTTCATAAGCTATTACTTAATGCATTATTTAAAGCACTTTTCCAGACGCTCACAGTCGCTTCACCTTATTGGTGGCTGCGTTGGGAGCCACAGCTGACTGAAGGCAGACTGAAGCGAGGCTGCTAACCTGCGCCACCAGCCCTTCCAACCATGGAGCTGCATTTAAAGCAGTACTAAGTAACGTGTTTACCTTAATAAATCCTTCCCGTAGTCCCTGTGGGGGGTAATACAAGTGTTTATGGGATGATTGGAGGGTCTTTCATCTCCCCTGGTGTCTCTGGACAGAAACCCATGTTTGCAACTTGACTGCCACCGGTCCGGAGTCACCAATACACACTAATGAAATCACGAAGAAGAAGCTAACATGCTAACGGGTAAAGCTAACTGCGGGCTAACGTCACTTTAAACAGTATTTACAGCCGAGTTTGAGTGAAAAATAATATTTCCATTGTATAATTGGATGCACAGTAACCCTCTCTCCCTTCGCCTTTCCTGTCGGCGTAGTATTTACTCTCCAAGACCATTAATAAGTAAAAAAATCGTAACTTGCTACTACACCTGCAGTTGCGCTTATGGCCTCTAGGGGGAAAGGTTACTTAGTACTGCTTTAAAAGTGTGAATAAGCTTAGCGAATTCCTTCTCTTTATCATTGTCTCAGACGTGCATCATCATCAGCCATGACAAGGAGCATCCAAATGTGTCAGTGTAGTTAGGGGGAGGTGAAGGAGCTGTGATGTTTCCTTTATTACCTCATACAGCAAAGGGGGGGTCAGCCCATTAGGCCGAATGTCCCATTGAGTAGGGGTTGAAAAATAAAATTAGGTTCAGGCAAGAGTCCACTGACCTTCAGGATAGGGCCAGTGGTGGTGTATGTCTCTAATCCACAACACAACTGGGTTAGAGAGATATCGGCTTTATGGCACCTCTGCTCAATGGCCAATTTTCAGAACAATGAGACGTCGGACTAATGGCATGGCTCCCAGCAGAGGAACCTTAGGATGTTCCTCATCAGCCCATAAGGAATGAAGGACAATCCCAGAAGGCGCTGCGCTGCCTCCCAAAGGTTTCCGAACTCTCCGATCGCTGCATGAGTGTGAAATGATTGACAGTTTTGCAGCGTGACGTTTCATTCAATAAAAAGATGAGCTTTGTCCTAAATATCTGAAAGTATAAAGCAGGTCATGCCCCGACTGTGGAATGAACTTCCTCTCCACCTGCGCTCTCTGGACTCAGTGCCTTCACAAAGCACCTCACAGCTGTTTAGGAGAGCCTTCTGTTTCTACTGACTCTCCATCGCCTGTGACTGTAAATCTTCTATCCTTAGAAAGGTTTTTTAACCTCTTAACTCCCGCCTGAACCGAGAGGATCTTTCTCCTATTCAACTCACTTTTTTGTCATTTTTTTTGTCATTTTTTTTGTCATTTTTTGTCACATTTTTGTCATTTTTTGTCATTTTTTTTGTCATTTTTTCATCCATTTTCTATCAATCTTTTGTCCTTTTTATGTCACATTTTGTCACATTTTTGTCATTTTTTGGTCATATTTTTGTTATTTTTTTGTCACATTTTTGTCATTTTCTGGTCGCATTTTGTCACATTTTTGTCTTTTTTTTGTCATTTTTTTGTAACATTTTTGTAATTTTTTCATCAATTGTTTGTAATTTTTTCACATTTTTGTAATTTTTTTGTCAAATTTTTATCAAATTTTAGTCATTTTTTGGTCACATTTTGTCATTTTTTTTGTCATTTTTTCATCAATTTTCTATCAATTTTTTGTCCTTTTTTTGTCACATTTTGTCACATTTTTGTCATTTTTTGGTCATATTTTTGTTATTTTTTTTGTCACATTTTTATCACATTTTTGTCCATTTCTTGTGACATTTTTATGATATTTTTGCCACTTTTTCATCAATTTTTCGTCACTTTTTTGTCACATTTCCATCATTGTTTTCATCTAAGTTTTATTGCTATTTTCACAGCTTTTTTCCCGAAGCTTTTGGATTGGGGTAAAGCCAAACTGGAGAAAATGTGCTCGGTTCAGGTGGGAGGTAAGGGGTTAACTAACTAACTAAAGTTTACTTACACAGCAGCGCCTGAAAGTTTAGATAGGAAATCTATGAACTTATGGCAATGTTACAAACTTTTGTGAGCATTTTACATTTTAACATTTTAATAACGAAACTTAAGCCACATGGCTCATTTGCATAAGCTCCGCTGTGAAAGAACAGATGCTGAGTTCATCATCACTGTGTAGTTTCATATGGCAGAGGTTCATGTTTGAAACTTTCAGTGATAATTGAACAGTGCAGTTATAAAGAGTTGTTTGTTTAAACATTCTGACAGGCGTTCACATATATTTGTCTGGTTGGTAATTGTCGTTAAATGAATCGCAGGAGGATATGCAGTGTATATTGCAAGACGTTCCGTGCTGGTTTAGGAAGGTTCAGATTGTCCTGACACAGAAGGAGCAGCATAAGCTCCTGTTCTTCACTGCAAAAGGTTCCTCAAGCTCGACCTCATGGAGTGATTCTGCCACGTTTTAGATGCAGCCTGTGACAACGAAGCAGAAAATAAAGAGAAAATAAATAAATATCTGAAATAAGCCTGTACATAGACAAGAGTCCAGTCTCAGTTTATTTGTTGTACTAAATTATTTTCTGCACATTTAGGTTTAGAGAGTTTTAGAGAGACTTATTCATGTATTTTAGACGACTGTAACGGCTGCTCACTGGCCTCACGAGCTGCTAGAGCTGCAGGACATCCAGAATCAGGAAATACGATCATATTTGTCCATTTAAAACAGCTCTGCTAAAGCCCATCTCTGACATGTTAGAGCCATATGAACCATCTCGGGCCCTGAGAACTTCAGGGAATGGGTCTCCTGGTGGCGAGTATATATATTTCCTAGGATAGTTTATAGATCAACCAGTCACAAGTCATGAGAGTGAAACGTCACACATACATCTAAGGAGGCAGTGAGCTGGTTTGCCTCATACCTTCAGGATAGAGAACAGTGTGTTAAAGTTGCCCAGTCCAAATCATCACTTATAAACATCAAAATGGGTATTCCGCAGGGCTCCATACTGGGGCCCTTGCTCTTTAGTCTCTTCATAAATGACCTGCCCTTAACCTGCTCTGGTGCCCAATGCCAACTTTATGCGGATGATGCCGTTTTTTATGCCCCCGCAAAGTCACCGGAGCAGGCAGCGGAGGCTCTGTCCGCATGTATGGCTGAGGTCAGTCAGTGGCTCAATCAAAATCAGTTGGCGCTAAACTTAACAAAAACTGTTTCTATGTGTTTCTCTATTAGAAAACAAAACATTGATCAAAGTTTCAAAATATATTTGCAAAATAAAAATATACAATCAGTGACGGAATTTAAATACCTTGGATTGGTCCTCGACCCCCAACTAAAGTTTGATAAACATATCAAGAAAATCTCACAGACAATACAAAGAAATTTAAATTGTTTTAAGTTAATAAGACATTATATTCCAAACCAGGCTGCCCTCTTGTACATGCACGCTATGATATTTTCACATATATCATACTGTATGACGGCATGGGCACAGGCCACTCCCTCAGTCACTAAACGTATTGGATCATTATACAATCAAGCAATAAAAATCATGGACAAAAAAACAATCCGTTACCATCACTGCAATGTTCTCGAGAAGCATCAACTGCTAAGCTTTGAAAACTTTGGCAAGTTGTGTTTTCTCAAACTAATATTCAAATGTGTCAATAATCTTGCACCCGAACCACTCAGTTCATTTATACAGAGACAAAACAGTAATAGAGTCACCAGAGGCTCCATCAATCACAACTGTACCATTCCATACCGTAAAACTGCATTTGGTCAGTCTTCCATTTCGTTCTCTGGTCCGAAGCTGTGGAACTCATTACCCACAGAACTTAAAACCATATCTGAGTTTAAAATGTTCACTTCTAGGGTTAAGTCCTGGCTAAAAACAAACCAAAGCTGTACCCATTTGTAAATAGCACTGAGGCTGTGTGAATGTAGGTGTGAGCACATACAGTGTGTATGAGTGTGACTGACAAAGTTTTATACAAATGTTGTATTTATGTATTTTATTATTGTAAACTGTGTAGAAAGGCCCAACCAGGGACATGAGCTGCGAACTAGCACTAGCTACAAGCTCTTCATGCATCGCATCAGCTGCAAATATTAATTGTAACTATGTTGATTGTATCGTCCCTGATAAATAAATAAATAAATAAAATAAAAATCAACCAATCAGCTTAACCCTGACCCTGCCCGAGCCACTAACCTTAAGGATAGTGGGCTGGTGCCTAATCTTAAGTTTCTGATTGGATGATGAATGTCCACCGTTTACCAACTATTCTAGGAAAAATATTTTTGCCTCCTGGTGGTCCCCAGAGTCAGGACTAAACAAGCTGAGGCTAATGCTAAAATCTGGAACAGTCTTCATGAGGATGTGAGACAGGCCTCAACTCTGACGATGTTCAAATCCAGGCCTTTTTACCGTAATTGATGCATTTTTACGTTGACGCTTTATTGATTTGATCCGATTTCTTGTAATTTTATGCAACTGGTCAAGTTTTTGTCAGCTGCAAGTTTTAACTAAAGTAAAGCCTTTTTTAAACCGCTCAGACCTGGAGCGAACCATCCACGCTTTTATCAGTTCAAGAATTGATTATTGTAATGCCCTTTACTTTGGAGTTTCCCAGTCCCGCCTTAATCGTCTTCAATTGGTGCAAAATGCTGCAGCTCGTTTTTTAACAAACACACCCCCAGCACATCACCCCAGTCCTTTTTTCGCTGCATTGGCTTCCAGTTTCTTTTAGAGTTGATTTTAAAATCCTTCTTTTTGTTTTTAAAGCCCTCGATGGTCTTGCCCCTTCATACATGTCTGAACTTTTAACTATTCGTGATTCGGGCAGATCCTTGAGGTCGTCAAACCTCCTGCTGGAAGTGCCCAGGACCAAGGCTCAATCCGAAACCATCAAATTACAGCCTCTAAGCACTAACACTAGCAACTAACTCCTTAACCTTTCATGGGGTCGACTGTTAGATCTGTGCAGTTAGGGAACTAGAGCTTCAGCAGAATTTGAACAATCCGTCCGTCCTTAAACAGGGGAAAGGGAAGTGACATCACCAACAGCTGCTTTTCTTCTTCTTTAAAGTTACTGGTGGAGTGAGGCCAAACAAAAGTGCATGTCGCCCCTAGTGTACAGTGTCCAACAACAACATAGTGTCCAAACAAAGACATTTAAGGAGAAAAATAAATCCAAATGATCCAAACATTTCCCTTTAGTGTTATTTTATTTCAACAGCTGTTTCATAAAGCTACATTATGCAAATGATCCATGTGGCTTAAGTTTCTACTAAATGAAAACAAAAGCATTTAATGAGTTTACTGAGTTTCCTCTTTAACACTGACATGTGACTGAGCTGTGGGGACGACAACATGGATTTATCACTTTTATAAAGTTTGGCTTGTGCAGAATCTTAATTTTTTATTATTATTATTTTTTATTAAATGTGCTCCTGTCAATCAACAGTGGTTGCGCATGAATCACTCCAGGGTGGGGGCGAGGGGGGTGGGGGGATTTGGCGCAGTGGCTTGTGGGATGGCACATAGCTCCTAATCACTGGTTAGTTAGCATCAGAGGTCCCTATGCTAAAGTGGCCATGATAGTTAGCATCAAGGCTCCTTTTCCTAACTACTTCCTAACTGACTTACCAATTCGGAGGCAACTTGCCATGGCGGACGCTGACGCACATCCGGTTTGGCGTAAGAGCTCTTAGCAATCTGCCCGTTTCGGAAGCAGCCCCAGTCCAAGCACTGGGGTCCTTTTCAGTAGCTGGACCCAGACTCTGGAATAAGCCGCCCCCTGATATGCACCATCACTGACTTTGGCCTTTTTAAATCCAGGCTCAAGACGCATTTATTCAGACTGGCTTTTAACACTAAGTAGCACGGCAACACTTTAGTACATTTTATCTGTTTTATTGTTTGGTTGTATGAATGTTTTTAATGGATTTTATGTGGTTTTATTATAAAGAGTGTTGTAAAGGGCTCTATAAATAAAATTTGAGTAATTGATTGATTGAACTGTACAGCACTGTGAATGGTGTATGTATTGTGCTGTACAAATAAACTTGGTTCATGGGAAAAATGCTTGAAATCACTGGTGTAGATAATAAAACTCCCGAGCCGAAAGTGGATCCCAGCCGCCGCACAACACCGCGAACCTCCACTACTTGGTCCCTCACATCACGAGCCGCTCGCACTTCAGCTCCACTCCGGGCCCACGAGCGAAAGCAGAGAACACATCAGGACGGGGTTCGCTTTCAAACGGAGCTGTTGAATCATAGTTTTATCTGCTGAACTCTCCCTCCTCCGCTGCCTTCGCCCACTCCTGTTCTTACCAGTCCATTCCGCCGCCGCTCCTCCCACACCGCGCTCTCCAAATACTGTAGTTTAGTCACAAAGGACGAACCGAGAGAGACGTGACTTTGGCTCGACCCGGCGTGCGTTCACACTTCCAATAAATCATAATGTTTCAGGCCGAGACAGGCCGCGCACGGGGGACGCCGGGGGTTCACCGCTCGAGAACGCAAAAGCAACGCCCGAATTTTGCGGCTCGAATCGGAGAGACGTGAAAACAAAGCGAGTCGAGTCTGGCGTCTTTGAAAAGAGTTTGGCGGAGTTTGCAGACAGTCCTTGGATCAGTCAGAGGAGCCGCGGCTATACGGATGAACAGAAACGCTCTTTTAAAGCTGCAGATGTGTGATCGGAGAGATTTGAAGACGTGAAAAGACTTTCAGTGTCGGACAGAGACCACGATATTAGTCACAATATACTGCATTTAGCAGCTTGAACAGTGAATCCACAGGGAGCAGCAAGTCACATGTAATGCTTTTTATTTGCACCGTCTCAGACATGTTAGAAGTCATTCCTCACTCCTCCCCATTTACTTAGAAAACACCATTCCAGAGAGAATCCATGATGGCAGCTCAGTCTGTTCTTAAAAGGACATAAAGGCAGGAAAAGACAGCGACAAGTGTAATTAGTTCTCCAGGGTGGAGGTCAGGAAAATCCAGCCCGACCCACATCCAACCAATTCATTTGAACTGTGGGCCCGAGCCTGGAACAAACCTGATGAAAATAGTTATTTTTAAGGTATTAAAGAGGGGGTATTCTGCTTTTTTCAATCACATAGCACCAGTCTATAGCACACTACAATGATGACGAAACCTTCTGTTGGTCTGTAAATGCAGTAAATTAGAATAACTGCCTTGTATAAAATTGCTCTCTCAAAATGGCTGTAGTGAATGTCTTGAAATAGGCCTCTGTCTCTTTAAGAACCTCTGAGCCTTTCCGACACGCCCCCTCCACACGCTGTCTGTGGCATCAGTGGGGAGGGGGTTCTGCTGAGGAGCAGTGGTTGGTTACTCGGCTGGTGACGAAAGCTCGGAGGCCTCTCCAGGAGGTGGGGGCGTTCCTAGGAGGACTCAGGCAAACCGATCCCTAAAATGGCCGCCATCAGAGTTTTTACAGATTACTCAAAAATACGTGAATGTGCCAAGGCAACACTTCAGGCATGTTTTTAATGAGGGAATGACATAATAACATGAGGTAAAGCTTGAAAAAGTCGATTTTGCATAATACCCCCCCCCCCCCCCCTTTAAGGTATTAAGGCCTGTCAGAGCACACTCTGTGCAGAGCATTCAGCAGTAGCAGAGACTGGGAGGTGCACGGGTTGCCAGATTCCAAAACTATTGTATTTCAGCACAAACTATCGTACACTATAAATATGTCAATATCGCTGCAGCACCTGCGCAAAATATAGATCACAACATCACCACTAACTACAACACAAGCTCACTGTCCCATATATTACATTATACCATGGTCTGGGTGGATGTTCGATTCTGATTGGCTGGTGGGCGCTAACAAGCGTGCATTGTTTTGGTATAACCGCACACGTAGTCCGGTAGTTAAATCACTGGGATATCACTCCGCTGTGGCATCGCCATAGCAACGCATGACACAGCTGAATCAGATAAAGGCGTAATTAGTGACTGACAGGAACGTATGAGATGGATTTTGTGTTAATTTCAACGTTTTTGGCCAAAACAAAACGTTTGCTAAATGTTTGTAGAGGAGAGTGAGCAGCTAGGTTAGCTACTGTTAATAACATATGAGCTTTACATTTCTATTGAAAACGGTTAAGGCTATTCATCATTTTCAGGCGTACATAAAATGATCCTGCATTGAAGCATATTTGTCTGGATTAGTAAAGTCAAACATAAAAGTTTCAGTTGGGGGGGCCCAGGTGTGAGCGACTCCACCACAGCTGTTTCCATAAACAGTTGAGCTGGTTGAGCTAGCTAGCTTTAGCTTCAGGTTAAACAGCGTAAAAGTGAAATAACTCCTGCCCACGAGTGCCGCATATCGGTGTTTACTTCCAGGGAAAAGTGTTTCCGGGTTAGTCCTGTTGTGTTGTGATTCTGTGCTGATGTTGTGTCGTTGAGCCTGACTGAGATCCTCGTAATAGCTGCGGAGAATGACTCGCTCTGAGACCAGCCTTCAGTGACCGGCTAATAACCCACACAAAATAGTCCCGTAGTCTGGCAGATTTAGGGAGTTTAGTCAATGAAAAAAACATTTATTATAAATGTTACGTTTGTGGGACCCTGGTATAAGCGGATTAGACAACGAGGAGCCGCGTTAGACGTTATAATGCAGGAGGAACAACACTCCACTGTGTCGTGCATTATAACCGTCTAATGCACGACCCCGAGTCGTTTAATCCTTACTTAAGCGCACACGCGTGACATGCAATCAAACGCCACAGCTACAGCCGAGGCAGGAGGATAATGCCATAAAACTGATCCAGGGTCAGTCTCTCCTTCTGGCAGCAGATATTACACCTACGTGAATACGGAGGCTCAGTCTGACTCCAGATCAGAGCGTCAGCAAAGCTCTGCTGAGGGGACAGACTTTATCTGGCACTCTGAAATCACATTTAGGGCTTTTTGGAATTATTGATCTTACATTGTACTGTGGTCAAAATGACCGTACCGTACATGGCAACCCTGAAGCATGTGTGTGTGTGAGAGGTTACACACACACACACACACACACACACACACACACACACACACACACGGGCGTGGCCGAGAGGTGTGTGCGGCGCGGGGCAGGTCACGCGAAGAGGCAGTTAGTTACATTTACTTATGTACATGTACTTGAGTAACTTTGTGTTTGTTTGTTTGTTTGTTTGTTTGTTTGTTTGTTTGTACACTTTATTGTCCTGTAGGGATGGTCAGATTCACCTGGCTGGAGGATTCACCTATTGTACATGTTTTTAGTGGTAGGGGAAACCGGAGTGCCCAGAAGAAACCTACGCAGACACGGGGAAAACATGCAAACTCCACACAGAAATTGAGAAATTAGAGTAGTTTTAACATACTTTTTACTTCTACTTGAGTAAAATTATAAGTATCTGTACTCTTACTTGAGCAAAAATAATTGTTACTTTTTCCCCTTTAAGTAAATATAATAGTGACAAATAAAATGAACGTTGATCGTCTCGTGCACCTTGTTCTTTAGAATTACTTCGTTTTCTGTATTTTCATCTGAATATAATGATTGAGATCATGAATAAATAAATAAATATTTTGGCCGTTGAGTCAAACAGGCGAGCAGTGCCATGGTTTTCCAGCAGATGTAGATTTATTGCCGGCTGGAATCAGTTTAATGCTTTTTAATGCCCTGTGGACTTGGCTCATCAGAAACGCTGCAGGTAAAACAACCAAAAATCCCTTATACGTTTCATTTGGAGCCGAGATATTGATTTAGCTTTTGCTGGAACAAGAATTTAATACATCTAATCAATGAGTCTTATTATGTAAAAGCTGCTCATACTAACACTAACAAGGAGTTTAGTTTTGTCCTCCTTCAGCACATACAAGCTGATGTTCCATTAAAGCAAATTGTCCCTTTGCTTTACTGGAGTTTTTTGGTTTTAATGACCTTTGACCTGACTCCATAAGCCGCTGGACGGGGCGGTCGATCACGCACAGCCAGAATTTGACGTGCGGCTCGTGGATTGTGCCGAAGAGCTTTTAAAAAAGAGGATTTCAGATTAACATTGACTGATTAAAGAAGAGCAGCGGGTCAGGCCACAGCTGAGACACAGCAGCAAAACTTCCATACGACTCCTGCAGTCCTTTTCTTGGGGATCTCGTCCTTGGGCTAAACTCTCTGTGAGTGTGAGGCGTTCAAGGGTTTGCAGAGCTTTGGTTGCGTAATAACGACTCAAAATGTGATGAAATGTTCACTTTTTTGTAAAACCAGATTTTGAGATTGTGTTCTTGTTTCGAAATATGTAATGTAGTGCAAACCATGGAACACTGTGCAATTCCTAATAATGTGTTAATATTAGAAGCATCTAAGTAGTCAATACCGTTATTCATCAGTCAAATAAGATTAAACCTTTTTGCCAACATTAACCAAACAGTTCTTGGTTAAAGTAAAGAAGAAGAAGAACTGTATTAATACAGAGTCTTTCACGTGGCCACAAAGTACTTTATATGAGACAATTGTACATTCACCCCACACTCGGTGGTGTTCAGTTTCTCCTGGGGGAGACTGACAGACATCTGCGCCTCCAGTCCCTCTGACCACCACCATTCACACACGCACAGCTTTCATCCGGGCCTAGTGTACATGTTTTTAGTGGTAGGGGAAACCGGAGTACCCGGAGGCAACCTACGCAGACACAGATTTAGCTGCAAAGAGCCAACAATACAGACCATTTTTCATGATATTTGTAGCACCACAGGTTCTAGAAACAGAGATAGTGTGTGTTTTATGAAATACTCTCTTTTCTGATTAACTCTTCTGTCCTCTCTGGTCGGACACTAACGTTATGGGAAGAGGCAAATGCCTAAATATCTCAGTTTCAAGTCAATTCTCAACAACAACATTGTTGCCATGTTTTGAAAGCCTGGTTCTCTGATTGAAGACTTTAACAGGATGTTTCTCAGTCGTCCTTGGACCGATTTTAACCATTTAAAAACTCAGAGAAATATTACAATCTCAACTGTTTGGACGTTTCCATGAGAAGCCATTCTGCTTTGTCAAACGCGGTCCAGAGAGCGAGAGAGAAGTGTTGGGTTTACAGCTGTTCACTACACAACACCACGCCCCCTCAGACTAACACCACGCCCCCTCAGACTAACACCACGCCCCCTCAGACTAACACCACGCCCTCTCAGACTAACACCACGCCCCTCAGACTAACACCACGCCCCCTCAGACTAACACCACGCCCCCTCAGACTAACACCACGCCCCCTCAGACTAACACCACGCCCCCTCAGACTAAAAAGAAAAGAAATATAATGTCCAGATGTGACTTTTCACAAGTTTTTGATCGTCATCTATTTCACTTCTGTTCATCACAGAGCTGCCAAAATCACACATAAGGTGTATTAGAGTGTCAGGTTTCGTAATAATAATAATAATAATAATAGTTGATTCCGTTTTGGCACTCAATGTGTTAAAACACCAAATTGGCCCAACTTGAACATTTTCTTTTTCTTTTGGAATTTGCCTTCAGTGTCTCTCCTTGAGCCGCCTTGTAAACTGATGAGAAATCCACTGAGGTGAAGTCCGTTGTCTTTACAGGGAAGTTTATCCTCTGCATTTGACCCACGCCCCCCCCCCCCGTGTTCTGGGACGTGACCCGTCGGGGGGCAGTGGGTCGTGTGTTTCAGCTGCACCGAGAGGAAACCCCATTGCGTGACTAAGCTGTAACATCCTGCCCTCGTCTAACTCTGGAGCGGGGGGGGGAGGAGGGGGGAGGAGGGGGAGCGCTGCTGTATAATTATATTAGGATTTGGTGTTGCCTGGAAGAATGACACAGATTCTACAGGGATTAATGCGGCTTTAATTCAATCCGGAGCCTGGACTGAAATAGCCCTGGATGTCCCGTCCCTTTAAAAGAACAGCTACAGGGGGAGAATACATAAAATACATGCAGGAACAAGTGTAAGGTCAGGTCATCGGTCATCGGGATGCACTGACGAGGGATTACTGTGGTTTATCTACATGACGCTGTAGGCAACATGATTTATACAGGAGATCTAACCACGTATAGACACAGAATAACAGGTTGAAATGGAATTAATTGCTGAGTAATAAATAACAGACTCTAAATTGTGCTATTCCGTATTAAGAAGAGGAAAGAACAATGGCACGTGTGGCAAAAAAAAGGCGATCGATGTAGAAAAAGTGGATAGTAATATATTTTTCATCTACATAACTTGGTGAGGACTGTGGAAATGTCTCAGAATCAGACTGTGTGCAGTGGCCCATGTGAAAAGAGAAATTGTTGGAACAGTATTCAAACTTACAATACAGCATAATAGAGCTGGTTTTGATTTTTTTCTTGATTGCAAAGGCTTGACTTGAGATCACTGTGGAGCTGCTTTTTTTAAATTTCATGTGGATTTGTACAATGACTAAAGGGATAAAGGGAATAAAGGGATTGTGATTCCGAAATGACGTCCCAGCCACGCCCCTGTACATGGTTTGAGGAGGAGACTCTGCCTGGGGATCTATCCCGTGACCGTAAAGAAACAAAACCTAAAACTGTGAAGCCCTTTGAGTTGCCTTGTGTATGAATTGTGCTCTACAAATAAAAACTTGCCTTGCCTAAAATTGACTCTTTAAAAATGAATCTAGTCGTATTTGGCTTCGATTTGAGTCGGGGCGACAGTGTCCCATGATCGGACGGTCAGGGGTTGGAATTCCCGCTCCCACAGGTGCACACTGTCATGGTGTCCTTGGGCAAGACACTCCACCCACCTCACCTCCAGTGTCTGCGTACACTGGTGTGTGAGTGAGAGTGATGAGAGTTCCTTCCTGTAACGCGCTTTAATAATCTGTTTACTTTATTATTTACTGTTTATACTTTTTGGCCCCACAAAGTCCTTGGTAGTCATTGTATATAAGACACCACTATCATCTATTTAATAGCTTTTTTTCACATGTTCTGCCTATTTGCACACCCTGAGTGTTTTTGAGAGCTGAAAGTAACAAGTAAATTTCTCCATTGTGAGATCAATAAATGGAGTCAGTATTTATAGACCAGGTTTGGGAGCAGGACCACGCCTCAACCTATCACACTTTGCACACCAACCACTCTTGCACTTTGTTGTGGCGTGGTCCTTGCTAGTGAAAGGCAATCTTATCTTAGATGTTTAAAAAACAAAAGAAAAGAAAAAGGAATTTGTATTCATCTGAACTGAACAGAAAATGGTGCAGTTTCAGTGACTGAGAGGAAGGGGGCGCTGTCAGGGATCTGATAAACTAACATGACGCATGAGGAACAGAGTTAAAGCCGTTTATGTAACAGCCCCTCCCCCAACGCCACATCTGTGCCACTGTTACGGCAGCGGCTGAACTCTGTTACTCACAGGCAGCACTAATCCACGTGAAATCCAAATGACAATATTTATCAACAAAACACGGTATTCATATTAATACCATGTTTAGAAAAAACGCTTCAGCGAAATAAGAAGGACCTGTGATTTGTCCCAAAATCTATAAACTGCAAACTCACATGTTGCATTCACAAGACGTCACATGTTTTTCTAAACAGCTGCACCAACTCCATGTTAAATAATAGGCTAAGACTTCTTTCTCTGGTAACTGCAGTTAACATTAAAACGCTAATTTTTGGACTTGGTTAATGGTTATTATCTCTGTCCACATGAAACAAAAACCTTCACAAAGTTCAGCGCCTTCTCTCTCAGCCCAAATGAACTCAGGTCATGTGACTGCCTCATAAAGGCGTCCAAAAGTTGGCTGGAAAAATCAGAGACCGAATCAACTTGATTTCAACAGCGGAACAAACGTGAGCAAACAGGAAGTGGAGTAAACCAATCAGCGAAGGGCGGTTATTAGCGGGTTTACGTTCATATTTACAGAGAATTATGAAAACTCACTTGGCTGGTGGGTTGATGTTGTTGCCGGAGCTCGGTGAGGTCGGGCGGGGCCAGGTTACTTGTAGGTGAGGAGGAGGAGCTTGTTCTGAATGCGATATTGAACGGGGAGCCAGTGGAGCTGCTGGAGGACGGGGGTGATCTGTTCTCTGGACCGGGTGAGGGGGCGGGTTTGCAAAGCTCTGGATGTACTGCAGTTTTTATTAAATAAAAACTGTATCAAAAATGGTTTACCTTATCGACTGAACAGTTTTTCCTCACATTCATGTCACAGTCGACCTCTTGGTCAGGAGGTCAGAGACTTGGCCTTTTGAACTCTGAACCTGCCTCAGCAGATGCTTCTATCGGGACAGATGGTGCAGACATTAGGCCTATAATGATGCAAGAGTTTATATCGGACTGTTCTGTAAGAGCAGAGACATGACATGTAGATGGTCTCTGCTGCTATGTCCATTAGAGTATAAAATACTGGACGAAGGTTTTGTGTTCAGGTTGACTTTTCAGAAGCAGGTTGGGCATCGTCAGTAAAAAAAAAGTCCTAGCATTTAAACACAAAGTCCCGGTAAGCTACAGGCTTCCCTCTGCGCTAAACTCCACTGAAGTTAATTGAAACATAAGACTCTAAACGCAAACCCCAATTAGTTTCATTCCCCGACACGAGCAGCGCTTGTACTTCCACTGATCAAAAGCGGTTTATTCACAAAACCAACATTGACCCACATTTTGGAAACGGCCCTCCCCCCCTGGACCTGTTCACGCTCAAATCACCTCCCCTTCAACTCCTCCGGATAAAAGCGCCGCGATAAACAGGCCGTATTATGCTGCTTCCACAAATTAGGCTCCTCATTAGGCGCCATTACAGCCAGCGCTCACTCCGGGCGGCGTTTATGAAGATGATGGAACTTCACGGTGTCGCTGTTTGTCCGCAGAAATGCGCTTCATGAATATCAGCCGCTGTTATTAAGACCTCAGCCTTGGCACTTGGCTGATTCCTCACCGGGACGAGGCTAAAAACAGCTCTATACCCGACCCCACAAACTTTTCCCCGGATTCTGTAGCGAGTTCAGTTCAAGGATTGGGAATATGAATCTTTCAAATGCGAACTTGTTCCAACCTTGGATGGAGTTGTTGGGACTTTCGATCTTTTTACTCTCTGGCACTGACTTCCTGCAGCATTTTTGAAAAGTTCAGCCTGTAAAGTCTGAACAGTTACAAAATACTACTATTACTCAGCAAAGTTATGTTGTTTAGAGCTTGTTGACAAAAGGGCTCTTGGACAGATCTTGTCCTGTGGGTGACTGAAATGTAAGGGCTGCGTAACAATGAACTTAAAGGTCAAATAAATCAATACTACAGGTCAAATGTTACCCCAATCAAACTAAAATAGTGTAGAAAGTACTGACGTATTCAAAGGAACGAGTACAAATTAATGCCATGACGATCCAAGTAACGGGGAAACCCTTCTTATCTGTTGTGAGTCAATGGCATTGAGAGTACATCTGCACAGCGCCACCTACTGTTCTGGAGTGAGCATTTTAAGGCTTAAATGTGGCAAAATATGTGGAAACTTCAGAGATTTTGTAGAAATGTAGTGGAATAGAAAGTATTATATTTATCTTTCAAATGCAGTGGAGTAAAAGTAGTAAGTGCTCAAGAAAAAGACAACTCAAGCAAAGTAGAGATCCTCAAAAATAGAGCAAATTTAAATTTAAATTTAGTTTGTTACTGACCACCTAATCATCGTTGGTATTAGAGAAAGTGTGTAATGTGTAATCTTTGGACACAGAGTCACAGTTGTAAAAGGGGTTAGGCAGAATAAGTCTTGGCTTCAGCCTAAACCCCTTTCGGTCAGGCATCATTTAGCACTTAAAATCTTAATGCATGTGTTTTCTTATTGTATAATGTCTAAGATCTTTGGAAAACATGTGACATGTGATTTAAATGTTCATAATGACCGAAGAAAATAAATTAACTAAAAAAATTAACTAACCTCTGCTATTGACGTTTGTTCAACAATGTCCCATAGAGATTTCCAAATGTCATTGAGTGGATCGGCTCCATCTTCAGAAACTGAGTCGATTGTCAGACTAGTAACACTCACCATTAAGCAAGAGGCTGATTTAATCACCTGAGGGGAGGAGTCAGGGTTGCCATGAAAAATGTCTGATAATTGATAAGCAACATCGATTATCGACAAGTCCTCGCCTCAACTGGAGGAGTCTTCTCGAGTATCCCGGGGTCTGATGCGGTCGCTGTATCGGACTGTCGTGGTGAAGATGGAGCTGAGTCGAAAGGCAAAGCTCTCGATTTACCGACTGATCTACGATCCTACCCTCACCTTTGGTCATGAGATCTGAGTAATGACCGAAAGGACAAGATCTCGAATACAAGCGGCTGAAATGAGTTTCCTTCACAGGGTGTCTGGGGGTGAGGAGCTCAGAGTAGAGTCGCAGCTCCTTCACATCGAGAGGATGTTTCAGATCGAGGACACCCTGGAGGGACCATGTCTCTGTGGCCTGGTCTTGCCTCAGGGTACGTCCGACTGTTGCCTCTGCGTCCGGCCACGGATACAGACAATTAATGGAGGGACGGAGATATGAAAAAAAGCATGTTTATATCAGCTGATGAGGGATGGGCTAAAAAGTACTTCAAGAGGTGGTTGAACTCAAGTCCACGCTGCATTAGGCCAATAATGTGCATGCTTTGATACAGGATATAGACTTTTATTGCCTATTTAACATTGTTGTGTTTGATACTGAGTGATGGGATTTACGGCTCTTTTCTGTGAGTCTTTGGGATAAGTTCATTTCAAAGAGCCGTTCAAAAGATTGGCTTTTTCAATATAACAGTTTAACAACGGCAGCCAGAAAACTCACAATGTCTAAGATACATTCGATAAAGGGCACTTTTTTAATTACAATGGGCCTGATATTTGCGAATCAAATCTTGCGCCAACACTAATAAAAAGAGGCTGAACTGTCTGACAGATAATTTTAGTGCATTTCGCTTTGACTTGTGTGGCCTGCTCTGTTCTTGGGCTGATTCTTGTGTTCGTTTGGGGGAGCTCTGGGTAAAATTGGTCCGGTTCGAACTGTTAAACCTTAAAAGAGCTGTTCAAAAGACTCATGAACGTCACATGACTATTGACAGGCCTATTGCTTTTAATTTCTCTACTTTGTGAACCCGTTTGTGTCTCTTAAAAGTACTGGGCCCGATTATCTTCTAATAAATTCACTTTTTGCACCAGTTGCACGTGTTCCGATGTTTTTGGCACTTCATTTTCTCTCACCGGTTTCTTTGGCGCGCTTGTTTTCACCTCTACGACTCCCGTATCTCTCCAGCGCCGGAGCCCGTGGGTGCTAGCACGTGACGTAGCATTAAATCTTCATACCGCTCCGTGCGCCGTTAGCGTCCGAATGCCCTTTAGCGGCGCGAGTTAGTGCAGCGTGTTAGTTCCGCACAGTTAGCTGGGTGACTTGGCATTTAGAGACGCCGCGATGAAGCCGCTGATCGCAGGAGCGCCGGAGCACGCTAATCAAGTCCCAGGATGCAATCAGCAGCTGAAGGAGACAGAGGACGACTGCTAGCTCCAGCGCTAAGGGAGCGGGGATTATCCGGAACGTGCTGTCGAGGTGGGGCTGGAAGTGTCTGTCTTCGTCTGCCAGGTTTTCCTTTTTTTTGTGAAAGGCCAAAAGTCAGGGCACATATGAAACCAACCATTGAAAACAACTATGTTTATAACAAAGTCATGTGAAACTAGACTGTACACCAGGGGTAGGCAAGTTTGTGTCACGGAGGGACGATTTTCACCATAGCCAAAACACAGAGGGCCGAACCTCACCATGGTAGCCTGAAGTTAAGAACCATTTTGTGCAAATGCCAATGTTTTACATCAGTGGTTCTAAAGTGGTCCGTCTTCAAGACCCGCCATTACCTTAATGACAAGCTGCGACCCAAATAAAACTGTACTTTGTCATATATATCGTATAAAATATTGTATTTACCACATGTTTTTATTGAACAAGCCGTAGATTTGCTTTTAAGACTGAAAATTATGATCAAAACAACCCAATAATATTAATTTTAAAAGACTCCAGTGCGTTTCCGTGTAGTTTCAGATAGAAAATATTGAAAAAAAAGTTTCCTGTAGGCTCGCGACCCACTATTGAGTCCCGACCCACCAGTTGAGAACCACTGTTTTACATTATATATGACCAAGTGGGATGTTGTGCAAGGACATTTTCAAAAATACACTATAAAAAGATACTTTCTCACATTTTTAGAGTACTTTAACAGATATTTGATCCCTTATTTGCATAATAATATTTCTCCAAATCACATTGGGGGCCAGAGGTTCTGTGCTGGAGGGCCGGATTTGGCCCCCGGGCCTGACGTTGCCTACCTCTGCTGTACACTGTTATTGTATTATTGTTGTTGTTTTTTCCAATTAAACTCATGGATGGTATTGTGTCTCGGGGCTCTTTTGAATCATCAATCTCAGACGCCTGGGATGATCAGTTTGTTACTGCTGAAAAAGGATGGTCACCATTATCAAGCAGACCATGGATGAACCATGTACAATGGAAGAAAGTGGTCAGTCAGAAACTCCCTTCAAGTTTCAAGTTTCAAGTTCAAGTTTAATGGTTTTGTAGAGCCCAATATCACAACAGAAGTCGCCTCAAAGGGCTGCAACAAACATCAAGGCAATAAAACACAGCAATAAATATGACAATTAAAAGTTCAGGTGAATCCAGGCAAATATAATGTCCAAAGGTAGCGATGAGCGGCGTGGGCGTCCCCCGTCCTTAGACTCTCCAGTACGGCAAAGACTCTCCAGTACGGCTCCTTCACACCTTCAGGGATCCTAAAGGTGCCAACCAGCTCTCTCCCCATGATTCTGGCCCAAAACATGACTCCGCCCCCTCCTTACTGACGTCACAGCCTTGTTGGGACATTGTGGCCATTCACCAACCGTCCACTACTCCATCCATCTGACCATCCAAGGTTACACGGCCTCATCAGTGAACAAGACTGTTTGAAAATGACTCTTCATGTATTTCTGAGCCACTGCAGCCGTTTCTGCTTCAGCTTCAATGAACAGTTTAGGGGAGGCCGGATAGAAGGTTTATGCACAACTGCAGCCTCTGGAGGGTCCGACACCTTGATGTTCAGGAGACTCCAGAGGCACCAGCAGCTTCAAATACCTGTTTGTTGCTTTGTAGCAGCTGTTCTCTTAATCTGATGATATAATGTATTTTCTAGCCTGCTAAAATAGGCCCAAGTTAGGGCTGTTCCGACCTCAGAGTAAAGGGTTCAAGTCCTGCTTCTGACAGTTTGCTGAATCTCTGTCCCTGCTCCTCACCCCAGTTTACCCTGAGGTGTCCCGCCTAATAAAGCCTCGAGGCCTAATGTCCAATAAACAATTTGAAATAGAAGCTTAGCGCACGTGAAGGTGCAGAGGTGAGCGTGAATGAACAGCTGCCCAAGCCAAAAATACAAACAGACACAAGGCTTAGAAACCGGACAGTCCAGACGTAATCTGGACGTCTGGTCACGTAAAGGACATAGGAGCTGAAACTATAGGGCGAGTGCAGTTTAGTTTAGTCTAATATTATTTCTCTCCAAAGCTGTGAAACCGAAACACGCTTCCGCCTCTCATTCGGGAATTAAAAACACATATCATCTGCAAAAAGTGTGAAGAATTTGTAAATATTTTGGTGCAAATTAAATAAAAATCCTCTCCAAACACAGCTGTTGTTTTTTCCACTCGGGTGCAGCCTGATCCGCCCCGCTCCCAGCGTGTGGCGTCTCTGTTCCAACACTGATTTCCTGGTTTGTTGAACACGCCAGAATTTGCCAAATGTGTAATTTTGTCATTTTCGCGCCGCCGTCTGAGCCGCGCTCTCCGTTACAGCGTTCCCGCGGCGATCTGTCACGAGTGCAAAGAGCTGCAAACGCTTTGGCTCGTTCTCATCCTAATATTCCTGCCTTACAGCTCTTCACGCAGGAGAGTTCTACCTTCATGTGTGCTGTGGCTCGACCTTCGGCACGTGTTTAAAGCCAGATGCCCTTCCTGGGGCAACTAAGTACATCCAGGCCTTTAGTTTACTCGTGATTAGGGATCCACCGGTATTTTTGAGGAGAGAAAATAGCAACAAACTGGAGAATTGTTTAGTGTAAACACAAAAATGTAATGACCGAAAGGACAAGATCGCGAATACAAGCGGCCGAAATGAGTTTCCTTCGCAGGGTGGCTGGGCGCACCCTTCGAGATCGGATGAGGAGCTCAGTTACCCGAGAGGAGCTCGGAGTAGAGTCGCTGCTCCTTCACGTCTAAAGGAGCCAGCTGAGGTGAGAGGGCATCTGTTCCGGATGCCTCCTGGCCGCCTCCCGCGGGAGGTGTTCCAGTGGGACAAGGCCTCGTGGAAGACCCAGGACACGGTGGTGGGACTATGTCTCCGAGCTGGCCTGGTGTCGCCTCGGGGTCAGAACAGCTGGAGGAGGTGTGCATGGATCCGGAAGTTTGGGCATCTCTGCTGAGACTGCTGCCCCCGCGACCCGGCCCTGGATAAAGCGGAAGAAAAAGGATGGATGGATGGATGTAAACACAATATTTCACATAGAGCTGACTTTATTACAGACAACACTCCCTAAATCAGAGTCTGTGCTGGATTTAACCAGTGCTAAATGTTGTTAGTGCTGCAGCGTCTGCAGTGTTTATAAGATACAGACTAATGTTGCTAACTAGCCGCTAACTCACAGCTAACAGTTCTGGCAATTATTATGCTGTTTTATGCCATGGGGCTTCTTCATCTGAAAAACTAATCCAGCGACTGAAAAGTCCTCAGAAAATCCAAAATAAAGAGATACAGCACGTTTGTATTGAGCCAAAATGAGCTGCAGCAAAACAATCAAAATGCTGAAGCTACTGGATAAGTTACTCTAAACACACAAGAAAATCTACACCGAGCTGAAGAAAAGGAGAAAAGACACCATTTATCAGCAGTAATTTCTCAATTCTATTGTTAAATAAAAATACATAAATGAATAAAGCACAAGCATTGAGGAAAAATTAAAAAAACATAAAATGGCTTCAGTTCAATTCTGATATAACTTCTGAGTAAATTAACTAATAACGAACCAATCTGCTGAGGAAAAGTCTATTCACTTCAAAAATTCTGAAGAAAATGGCTTGTACTCGTATCAGTATTCGGTATCGGTGTCGGTGCGTCCCTACGTCGGGTCAGAACTTTTGCCAAGTCACACTTCAGTCACTTCAGCTTTACCATGATTTCACCTATAACACCATGCAGTACGAGCATCTTGCAACTTTTTGGACTGAGAAATTGTTTGATGGAACGTGAGTTTGGTGTGCAGCCCACGGTGAGAAACAATGTAGGTTCTCAGTCATCCAGCTAGTTGGTAAAACTCAAAAACAGTAAATCAAAACAACTGGACTTACTTTAAAGAGGGGGTATTATGCAAAATGGACTTTTTCAAGTCACAGGTTTGGTGAAGAGGTCACAGGGGAATTAGGAAAACAGAAAAAACTAAAACTTGTGGTCGACAAATCTGGATCATGGATAGATTGGATTATTTTGTGGCACGTTAGTTATGTTTTTTAGGGTTAAAAGTGCAGTGAATCAGGCGAGGACTTTTGCAATGTTTTACAGTATTCTCTCATCAAAAACAGACCTGCAGCTGTTTTTAGAGCCACATCTTTGTAAGTAAGTGCTTTATTTTAGCGTTCAGGTGTTGAGTTAGTCCTGAGTTGCCAGGGTGGGTGAACCTGAGGAGCAGGTTATTGGAGGTCTGGGAAACCAGAGTCCTGCCTTTAGTGATCCTCTGGAACTGTGCACCACCTCCTGGGGTTGTCCCTGTTATTAATAATAATAATGATAATAATTATAAAAAATATAGCCGCAGCGCCCTGCCCAAAGCAAGGGGGCGCTGCGCTGCCTTTTGTCTCCCTCAATCTAAAATTACGGTATTGCTACTGCCTATATGTTTGTTTGTTTTTTAAGTTTTTTCCCTAGGGTCTTAGTTTTAGGATTTAATTACTTAATTTTAGTTGACATTATTTGTATGAATTTGCATCCCACTGCACTGCGTTCCAAATTATTATGCAAATGATTTTTCTAAGATTTTGTGAACTCAAATGAGAGTCAGCATAATTTTCAAGTCTTTAACTGGATCATTTAAATGTGGTTGAAAAAATCTCCCAGTGATAACAGTATTGTTTTCAAAAATAAATATAGTAAAAACCCCAAAATCTACAGTTATTATTTATTTATTTATTATGCAACTCATCGTGTCAATACATTTTAAAGCTTGTAATTAACTGAAAATGGTCATTTGTTGAATTTGCAGCATTAGGAGGTCATATTTACTGAAATCAAAAACTATTTCAATCAAAAAAATCTTAACAGGTCAAGTTATATTTTACCATAGGACCTTCTTTTGCAGCTTCAAAATTGTTAAATCCATTAAACTTGTGAGTTTTTGGAGAGTTTCTGCCTGGATTTCTTTGCAGGATGTCAGAATAGCCTCCCAGAGCTGCTGTTTGGATGAAAACTGCCTCCCACCCTCATAGATGTTTTTTTGTTGAGGCTCCAAAGGTTCTCAACAGGGTTGAGGTCAGGGGAGGAGGGGGTCCACATCATGAGTTTCTCTCCTTTTATGCCCATAGCAGCCAGTGATGCAGAGGTTTTCTTTACAGCAGGACAAGGTGCGTTGTCATGCATGAAGATGATCTTGTTCGGGAAAACACGGCTCTTCTTTTTGCAGCATAGAAGAAAGTGGTCACTCAGAAAGAGGTCATTTTCACACCTTCAGGGATCCTAAAGGGGCCGACCAGCTCTCTCACCATGATCCTGGCCCAAAGCATGACTCCGCCCCCTCCTTACTGACGTCACAGCCTTGTTGGGACATGGTGGCCATTCACCAACATCCACAACTCCATCCATCTGACCATCCAGGGTCACACGGCCTCATCAGTGAACAAGACTGTAGGGTTGGGCGATGTTCCCTTTATTGGCTGTTAATGATGTTTACAGTGAACCATCGTGATGGACGATATCGTCCATTTCTCATTATAGGCATTTTTTTAAAAGACATTTACATTGCCTATATATGCTGCATATTACTATGTATGTTAGGAAAATGTGAGATTGCAGGATAAATGGATCTAAACTAAACATGATCTGGACAGAGTCACGGAACACAAATTTTGCAACAGAAATGTGTTACTCGTGCGCAAAGTCTTACGACTTATTCAGAGCATCAACTCCTCCTCAATACCAAGGCTCTTCTCACACTAATACAGATGTAAATCGGAGCTTATTATTTGCATTCGCTAAATTTTAACGTAATGTTTAAGAAACAGTGGGTGAACGGGACAATATTTAGAAGTTTGCGTCGTAGCTACATTTTTGAAGCCGCTCCACGCGCCGCCCGGTCCGTCTGCTCGTAACCTCGTACCTCCTGCACCGCCTCTTTCTCTCCTCTCTCTTTCCTCTCTCGGTCCTTCGAGAGAATAATCCAAACCCATGCGCGCTCAGCTAGCTCCGATGTGAGAGCCATCTCGTCATTTTAAAACGGTTTAAGTTTCCGTATGAAGCAAAGCAAAGCAAAACCAGTCGCCCTTTGACTTATGGGCAATGTACAATTACAATGTTGATTTTTGCATTATATATGTACGTGCATGGGACGTGCACGACAAGAAGAGTGCGTTAGTGCATGTTTGATAAGAGGCGAGCGCTTCGAGCTCGTTTTGTGCGCTCCACGTATATACGATTACAAGAGGCCCTTCGCCAGCCCTGATGGCGCTCGGGCCTTATAACAATACACTTGTATTGCACTTTACAAGCCTGTATTAGCAAGCTTCTCAAAGCACTACACTGTGGTCATTATTCATTCACTCCATACTCGTGGTGGTAAGCTACTGTTGTAGCCACAGCTGCCCTGGGGTTGACTGACGGAACCGCGGAAACCAGTCTGTGCCATCGTCTCTGACCACCAAGCACTCACTCACTACATTCACCCAGGCTTCCTGCTGTTCCCAAACAGTCTCCCATCCAAGAACCGACCAGGCCCTTCCCTTCTTAGCTCCTCCTCCTTCCTCTTTCTCCTGCGCAGCTCCCTCCGCTCCACCACAGTCTTTCACCATCTTCCGGGAAGAGCGTAGCAGGCGAATATATCTGTCTTTTTCTCCAGCGAACGAACATCAGCCAGAACAATAGTAGGGACAGAGGTCTTGTGTGGCTTAGCTGTGAGTCTTGCCCAGATAAGTCCTTATTTGTCCCTTCCTTGTCACCTGTAGCATCTCTTGAGACGCCTGCACTGCGCCGCAGGTGTGAGGGGCTCTTGGTGCCTCTTCAGTGTCTGGGTCCTTCATGGATCTTCTCCCAAATGCTTTCCTCAGCTCTCCATCTCTCGCTAAGCTTGATCCTCTCACTGCAAAGTCAAAACACCCGAGCAGGAGATTTCCCTCCCCCCTCTTTTTATTGAAGCAGCTGCACAGCGAAGGGGAGCAAGAGGAGCGGTGAGGGAAGACATCATGAAACTAATGGACATTTTGTTGCAGATCAATGCAGCATTTTCTAAACAACAAAGTGTAGACAGTGATGCTTTGGGTTTATTATTACCAAATACATGTAAAATACGCCTCTCTACTTAAGTACAGCGCTTAAGTAAATACTGAGCCCCATTTCTGCATGAGACTTCGAGACAAACACAGAATGAATCCCGGTCCAAAGCCAGGCCCTAATTGGAACCAAAAGTCCACAATTGAAACCATTTTGTCCGACTCTGTGCCGGGATTTGAGAAACCATTTGCTGCTGTGTTTCAGTCTGTCAACGATTTCTCCCTGTTTTGATTCTCTCAGCCATTCTCTCGCAGCAATAATTCCAATTTTTCAGCTGCAAAATCAAAAACATTGATTAGTTTTGTTATTGGGCTGTGCAGCTTAGTCACATGAATGCAATCTGCGGCGCGTTCTGACAAGCTGTGAAGGCGAGAGAGAAAGACGCTAGTTAGTCTGTCGGTTCAGCCAAACAAAAATAAACACCAAGTTTGGAGGTTTTCCTCTGTGTATGTGTTGCTTTTAGAGAATAACTTTTTTGCCTTTGGGGATTCAATGGAGCTGTGTTTCTCCAGATGTTTGGATTCAGACAATGTGACTTCATGAAGAGCCCAGAACTGTCAATGTAGATGTTCCAACGGGCATTAAATCTTGTTTTTTTTACTCATTAATTGTCTGTGAGAGTAAATCCTACGCTGACAGAAAAGACACTCAACTTGGCTGTAAATACTGTTTAAGTGGTGCTAGCCCGCAGTTAGCTTTGCCCGGTAGCATGTTAGCTTCTTCTTCGTGTTTCCATTAGTGTGTATTGGGGCCTCCGGGTCGGTGAAAGTTGCAATTGTGGTTTTCTGGCCAGAGACACCAGGGGAGCTTAATCATCCCATTAACACGGAAAGGATGTATTAAGGTAAACAAGTTACTTAGTACTGCTTTATTTAATGCTTACTTACTTTAATGCTTATTTTTGGAAGAAAAGACAATATTTGACATTGTATTTTACAAGTCTAAGTCGAATTTGGATAATGGCTTGTCATCCCAGGATGAATGTGGGTCCTGGAGCCAAACCAGTGGAGAACCGCTGCTCTACTGAGCGGACGCTTGCGGTTCTTTACAGTATGTTTGCTGTTCCTTGAACCGTTTGTTTTCGTCTTTTCATAATTTTACTTTTTATTTTAAAATTCCTTATAGCCTTATAGCAGGGGTAGGCAACATCAGGCCCGGGGGCCAAATCCGGCCCTCCAGCACAGAACCTCTGGCCCCCCAGATGATTTTGAGAAATATTAATATGCAAATATCAGATCAGATACCTGTTAAAGCACCTTAAAATGCAGAAATAGTGTCAGTATTTTAAAAATGTCCCGCTTGGTCATGTAATGATAAACAGTGATTCTCTACTGGTGGGTCGGGACCCAAAAGTGGGTCACGGAACCATTTTCAGTGGGTCAGTGGTTCAGTGGGTTTATTCAATATTTTCCATCTGAAACTGCATGGAAGCACTAACTGTGTCTGTTAAAGTGAATGTTTTTGGGTTTTGATCATAATTCTTAATGGGAAATCTACTGCTTGTTCAACAAAAACTTGCGTGGAACATATAATATTTTATACGATATATGACAAATTTCAGTCTTCTTTCGGTCCTCGGCTTGTCATCCGAGGGTAATGGTGGGTCCCAAAGCCACCTGAGAATCACTGATGTAAAACATTGGCATTTGCAGAAAGTAGTTCTTTTCTTTAGGCCTTCTCATGAGGTTCGGCCCTTGGGTATTTTGGCAACGACGAAATCGGCCCTCCACGATGCAAACTTGCCTACCCCTGCCTTATAGTTTTAAAGTTTCAATAGCTTATTTTTGTCTAAATTGTGTATTATATGCTTTATGTAGCGCAATTGTGCTGAGAAAAAATCCTACAGTTTGTGAGCCTGTTCTCAAACCATGGCAATAAATACTATTCTGATTCTGATTCTGATTCTGATTCTGAACCACACTTTTCTGGACTGGGATGTCTGATGAACCACCAAAACGTAGTAGCACAGGAGGCCTTGATTTACCCAGATCCACCACACCCACTATAACCTGGCATACGCCTTTGTCCAGTTGTTTAAAGGTGTTCTATGCAACTTTTGAAGTGAAAAAAAAATAATCTTAATATTTGTGTATATTTGACCTTGTAGTGACTCAGTGGCATTATGGGTGCAGCATGGCCTTTTCCCTCAGAGTGGCGTCTATGATGCTCCAGAATCTATTGTTTTGGGGTTCACTTCACTTTATTTCCCTGATGGGGCAATTAGTTTTGCAGCACAAGATACATAAAAATAGATACATAAAAACAGACAAGAAAAATAAAAATGCAATTCATTCACCAGTTCAACAAGATGCCAAAGTGCAAAACCTTACAAAAACAGAGTCCTTGGCAATTTTTGTACAACAACAGAACAAGAGAATACAACAACTTTTTTCCCTCACACTGAATTTGGTGCCTGTATACTCAGCGTCTAGAGTGGAGATGGCTACAGGTATGAAGGAATATTTGTATCTGTTTTTCCCCACCAATGGAGCCCTAAGCCTCGAACCAGAAGGCAAGTAGCAGAATTCACAATGAAGAGGATGAGCATCATTAGCCAGAATACTCCGAGCCTTCCGCGTCACCTGTCCAGAATACAGGTCAGAAAGTGGAGTCTGAGGAGGAACTGTTTCTGGACAGTTTCTGGTACAAACACATAAAAACAAATGCTCCTGGAGCGTCATAGGGAAACAAAGGTGCCATGCTGCACCCATAATGCCACTGAGTCAAATATACACAAATATAACGATTTTTTTTCACTTCAAAAGTTGCATAGTGCAGCTTTAAATACGGTATTTCATCTCATTTTAGTCAAAGTCATATTCTCGCTGAATATATTCATACTAAGAAAGTGAATGAGACTAAAAACTGTGACCAAATGTCCAAATATTTTCCTCAATAAAGACAAAATGGAAATGAAAAGACGGGATTAAAAACATGAACTCCAGTAACGCGGTTTGAAAGAGCCTCATATTATTTAATTTACTGCCAAAGGAGCAGCTCTGAGCTTTATCCAAGTGGGAGAAGAAACATGAGGCGGTGAATAGGATTAATTAAGTTTGAATAATATAAATGTAAAGCTGAGTGAACAAACTTTTTACTGTACATCTGCATCACATTCCTCACGACTAAAATAGGACTAAAACTAAACGGAAAATAAGTGAAATATCTCGTGAAAATCCTGATTGCGGCATCAAGTTGTGAAAAGTCGTGAGCGCAACATATTATTTTTTGTCTGGAGTTGAAAAAGAGGTCACGGCGTCGTGTCCCGCTTTCCCGCCTTTTTGTGTCTGGCTCACGCTCGGCTGCTCGCTCCTTACAGGTGTTTGAAGGAGATAAAACGGCAAACGGGAGCGGGGGAAACAAAAAAAAAAAAGACAATGCGAAGCGGTTGGAGGCGACGGAGAGATTCTTTTTAGAAGCCTCCG
Source organism: Gobius niger (assembly GCF_951799975.1). Taxonomy (NCBI): domain Eukaryota; kingdom Metazoa; phylum Chordata; class Actinopteri; order Gobiiformes; family Gobiidae; genus Gobius; species Gobius niger. The sequence goes on along the minus strand of NC_136865.1, from coordinate 29,655,230 downwards.
AATCTCCCGGGGTAAAAAAAAAAAACGTGTCAAAAATCAACCCGCGCTGTCGGTTCACCCAAAGTTCAGACGCGTCGCTCGGATAATCCCTCTCTCCTCTGCCTGAGACGTGGAATTAGCGGCTCCGGCTAAATCTGCCTTTTGTTACAACTCCGTAAGCTTCTATCTCATTATTTCTATGATTTTGTGTGGGGGGAAAAAAAAGAAACATGAGTATAATCTTTGAAGGACGAAGCAAATTAATCCAAATGAGTGTCTTGAAAGAATTATGTCTCGACTCAACATTAATGGCTAAAAATGTTTTAAAGGTAGGATTTGGAGCGTGTTTTTTTTTCCGTGTTTGGCGTTTAGTTAAAAATGAGCTTGGACAGTGATGCCGGGGAACGCGCGTGAATAAGCCGAAGACCTGAACGTGTTGCCAGACGGTTTTTGGCAGGAGCTACGCGAGCTCCGTGTTAAATGCAGCTAAAATTGAAATGGGGATCTTGCCAAAAGTATAGACTGTGAATGAGCGAGCGATGAGCATCGACACTCGGGAGGCTGAGGCTCAGTGGGGGGTTTCTGGAGTTCCTCGACCTCCACGGTGACACCTGTGTGGACGCTGTTGGAGTCACACCGCCTGCACTGGAGTCACCGAATCTACAGGTCGCATTAGGGTTGAGAGTTATGGACCCAAACATGAATCACAATACAATATAATAGGGCTGGGCAATTAATCGAAATTCGATTACGATTTCGATTACAACAGTAAACGATTACAAAATTAGCATAATCGCAAAAAATCGATTATTAATTTTTTTTTCCAATTTTTATTTTATTTTTATTATTATTATTATTATTTATTTTTTTCAAAATGTTTTTTTTTTTAATTTTTTTTTCTAATTTTTGGATTTTTGTCACTTTTTTGATGGATTTTTGTCACTTTTTTAATGGATTTTTGTCATTTTTTAATGGATTTTTGTCATTTTTTTAATGGATTTTTGTCTTTTTTTTAATGGATTTTTGTCTTTTTTTTAATGGATTTTTGTCTTTTTTTTAATGGATTTTTGTCTTTTTTTTAATGGATTTTTGTCATTTTTTTGATGGATTTTTGTCATTTTTTTGATGGATTTTTGTCATTTTTTGGATGGATTTTTTTAAAGGCAACAAATAATCGTGATTTCAATTATGACCAAAATAATCGTGATTATTATTTTTTCAATAATCGAGCAGCCCTACAATATAATATGATTCAATTCACTGATTTACTAAAGTTCTTAAACATATTCCTTTAGTCATGAGTCAGTGGAGTTGTTGGCGGTTCTGCGTTAAATCAGAACTAAGTAACTCTTGCCCCTAGAGGTCATAAGTGCCACTGCAGGTGTCGTAGCATGTTTTTGCTCATTAATTGTCCATGATAGTAAATCCTACGCTGACAGAAAACACAAAGGAACAGAGGGATATTGTTCATCCATTTACACAATGGAGATCTTTTTTTTTTCACTCAAACTTGGCTGTAAATACTGTTTAAGTGGCGCTAGCCCACAGTTAGCTTTGCCCGTTAGCCTGTTAACTTCTTCTTTGTGATTCTATTAGTGTGTATTGGGTCTCCGTCTCGGTGGAAGGGAAGTTGCAAGTGTGATTTTCCGGCCAGAGACACCACCATCCCATTATCACTTGTATTACCCCCAGAGGGACTATAGGTAGGATTTTTTAAGGCAAACAAGTTACTCTGTATTGCTTTAATACAGGATTATGAATCACAAAACTCACCTACTCACCTTTTTTTACGGATCGAGTGTGCCGCCCGTAAATAAACGATTCCGTTTGCATAGCGAGGACCCGCCCAGACTGATATCCCTGTGTATAAAATATACTGAGGGGGATCATTCTGGATGCCAGGCTGGGTTTCTGTACTTTCACTTTGCCGCGGACTTAGAATATTTATTTATAAAACACAAATGTGGTCTTTTCAGCCGAAACTGCAACTGAAAATGTTTTTAGACAATATTTTCGTATTTTCTATGAACTTATACTGTAAAAAATGTTAAGCAATGTCATCCTTTTCCAGTTTCAGTCTATTTTAATGACATGTAAAGGCCCTTGATTTTGGCAACATATTTCTTTTTTTTATGCCTCGTGGAAACCCTGCTCTGCGATGTCATGTGATGGTTTATAAATAAAGACAAATAATGATTTGGTTCAACACTGACCTCTGTCCATCTGAGAATTGGACATCATTACATTTCAGAACTTTAACTCGACCTAAAGCAGAATAATTGCTCCTCCCTGCTCTGCTCTCGTCCCTCATGGTTTTAATTCTTTTCAAAATGGTCCTGACTGGATTTCCGGCTGCAGATGTTTGCTTCCAGTGGGACCTCGCTGCTTAATTCGGTCCATCCTCCGCATCACTTCAGGTTTTTGACGATGTGTCCACAGTCCCATCGGCGCTCACTAAAGCTCGGGTCCCGGCGACACAGGAGCAAGGCCTCGTGGGAAATGTAGCGATGAAACACCTCCTTTGTGTGTCCGCTGGTGCGGATTCACACATCTGGAGTGGATTTAAAAGCAACATTAGAAACTTGGAAAGCAGAGACTTCTTCCTCATTAGTGCCTTCACCGAGGCTGGGTAATTTCTAAAGTGTTTGCCAATCCAATTTGGAGCCAACACAACAAATTAAACTCATCAAACTATTGCTCGGAAAAACATCTTTTCTGGAAGTCTTTTTCATCTCTTCTTTTGTCAATCTCGGGATGGACACGGCTACTTTTACACGCCGATGCTGATGACGTCTTCCTACATCGATGGAAGACCCAAAAGACAAAAGACAGAAAACACCACAGCGCCTCCATTTTCATTTCTCTGTCAAACAGTGACAACAAACAGCTCATTTCATGGCTACAGCCCCAAGCGAAACCTTTTCCAGCTACATTCCCACCACAGAGTTTAACGGCAGCACTTATGGATCCCCACGTTCACAAACAGAGGCCTATATTTTCTGATCTGGGGTCAGTTTTTGAAGCCGGAGGAGAAATGAAGCGATGGAGAGGTCAGACTGTTTGACAGACTCGTGCAGTGTGTTCGCTCTTACGATTCTCAGTCGTTATGTGTGAACCCCCAGACGTTCTATAATCGGACTAAATCCAGTCGTGAAGTGTGGACCTCCTGACTCTTTATTAAAAAAAAAAATCATTCAAGACTGGAACAATCATGTAGTGTGTGCTGACCTTGAGCTGCATGAGCAGGACCTTGATGCTGAGGGGGGACGCAGTAACACAGTCTTTTAGAATTTCTGAAAAGATCCTTAAGGTTTTGGAACAAAAAGTTTAGCCCCTTAACTCCCACCTGAACCGAGCACATTTTCTCCAGTTTGGCTTTAACCCAATCCAAAAGCTTCTGGAAAAAAAGCTGTGAAAATAGCAACAAAACTGAGATGAAAACAATGATGGAAATGTGACGAAAAATGGATGAAAAAGTGGCAAAAATGTCACAAAATTGTCACAAGAAATTGACAAAAAATAGACGAAAAAATGACAAAAATGTGACAAAAAATGAAGAAAAATGTGATTAAAATTTGAGGAAAAAAAATTGACAAAATGTGACAAAAAAGGACAAAAATTTGATAACAAAAAATTGACGAAAAAATGACCAAAATGTGACAAAAAAATTGACAAAAATGTGAGAAAAAATGACAAAAAAATGACAAAAAATGGATGAAAGTGGCAAAAATGTCACAAGAAATTGACAAAAAATGGACGAAAAATGACAAAAATGTGACAAAAAAATGACAAAAATTTGATTTAAAAAATGGACAAAAAAATGACACAAAAATGACAAAATGACAAAAATGTGACAAAAAATGACCAAAAAATGACCAAAATGTGATTAAAATCTGACAAAAAAAATCCAAAAATTTGACAAAATGTGACAAAAAAAGGACAATTTTAATTGAAAAAATTGACCAACAAATGACCAAAATGTGACAAAATGTGATTAAAAAAAATCCCAAAATTTGAAAAAAAAAATTTTTTTTAAAATGACAAAAATGTGAGAAAAAATGACAAAAAAATGACCAAAAATTATACCGTGAGGAAAAAGATCTTCTCGGTTCAGGCGGGAGTTAAGAGGTTAAGTGGAAGACCCCCAAAAAACTTCACCAGCACTGAGCCGGAGGATCCGATCGGCTGGACGATCCTCAACCCAAATCAAGGCTGTCACTGGAGCCGCCTGCAGCCCGATAACTTCAGGCTTCACAACAATCACCTAAAAGGCATAAAAAACGTCATAATCTCAGCTCTCTGTCTTTTTCTTCTCAAGAACTCGGATATCAAAATAATTTCCCAGTGTCCCAGTGGAAAATACGAGAAAAAGCAGCGTCCATGTGCAATTTTCTACTCAGCAAGAGGCATTTACCATAATCACGAGACCACATGAAGTGTGGGTAAATGCAGCCCGGCTGAAGTGGCGACACCGGGGAGAGAACTTTTAGACCTGGCACAGTGACGAGTGTTTCAGGGGTCAGTGTTCACAGAAACATTTAGGTTTTTTTTTATCTGTTCGACTGAAACACTAAAGTAGACCTTAAGATTGCAACCGATTCAAAAAATAATCAATGAAAAATAAAGTTTGCTTCCGTTGGTTCTTGGTTTGGTTCAGAATTGTTCAGGGGCGGACTGGCCATATGTCCATTCTGGAAGAGCACAGAAGGGCCACCGGCTCTAGGGCCACCGGTCTGGGCCTCTCACTTTACCTTACCCTTACCCCGGGGCGAAACCGAGCTTTACCCAAATCTATTTTCTACCAAATTTTTGACACATTTTTGTCATTTTTATGTCTTTTTTTATGTCAAGTTTTCGTCAATTTCTTCTGACATTTTTGCCACTTTTTCATCAATTTTTCATCACTTTTTTGTAAATGTTTTGTCACTTTTTGTCACACTTTTGTCATCATTTTTTACGTCATTTTTTGTGTCGTTTTTTGTCAAATTTGTATCAAATTTTTGTCAATTTTCGTCAATTTTTTGTGACATTTTTTGTACATTTTTCGTGACATTTTTGCCATTTTTTTCATAATTTTTGGTCATTTTTTGGTCTAATTTTTGTACATTTTTTGTGACATTTTTGCCACTTTTTCATCAATGTTTTCTCACTTTTTTGTCACATTTCCATCATTGTTTTCATCTCAGTTTTGTCGCTATTTTCTTAGCTTTTTTCCAGAAGCTTTTGTACTAGGGTAAAGCCAAACTGGAGAAAATGTGCTCGGTTCAGGTGGGAGGTAAGGGGTTAAAAGAAAAGCATCCAAAAACAAAAATGTGCTGGATAAGCAACAAAAAAGTGACAAAAACACAACAAAATGTGACGAAAACGTGACGACAAAGCAATGAAAAAAACTATGAAAAAAAAAAACAATAACATGAAAAAAAAAACGAAAAACAAGAGATGAAAACACGCCAAAAAGCCACAAAAAAGTAATGAAAAAGCAACAAAAACATGACAAAAATGCAGCGACAACGTGACAAAAAGTGAGGCGTTACAGTGTCAAGAAGCTTTTAGATTTGGGCAAAGCCGAACTGGAGAAAATGCTCTCGGTTAAGGCATGGCAACCTACAGCTGTTCATTTACAACAGTTTCCTTTGACAAAGCAGTTTGGGTCAATGTGAGTGTCTGCTACATGACAAGCCGATCCCTTCTCCCGTATGGTTCTCTGGGCCCGTGTCCTGCCCCTCTCCAGTGGGACGTCCCGGTGAAGCGCCCCGGATCCACCGTACAATGAGGCGTCTCTAAAGCGGATAAGCCTTTAAGCTGCTCATTTCTTATGCCTCTCTCACCTCCGCTCTCTCTCTCTCCTCTGTTCTGCTTTTTGTGCAAAATCCCATCAGTTTCTCCCTGTTCTCTCCGCTTGTAAAAATAGGACAAGAAAGACTGTAAGGAAACCACCTCATGCCCAAAGTAGCTGGTTAAGGCATGACCCACATATCCATCCCTAAACTCAATACAATACAACAGCCAAACCCAAAGTCAGAAGGGTTTGAAGCCTCCTAACTGATGCATCCTGGCCAGCTCCATCACTGTGTGGTTCTTCTACAGAGGGACTGTAGAGAGCATCCTGGCCAGCTCCATCACTGTGAGGTTCTTCTACAGAGAGACTATAGAGAGCATCCTGACCAGCTCCATCACTGTGAGGTTCTTCTACAGAGGGACTATAGAGAGCATCCTGACCGGCTCCATCACTGTGAGGTTCTTCTACAGAGGGACTATAGAGAGCATCCTGACCAGCTCCATCACTGTGAGGTTCTTCTACAGAGGGACTATAGAGAGCATCCTGACCAGCTCCATCACTGTGAGGTTCTTCTACAGAGGGACTATAGAGAGCATCCTGACCAGCTCCATCACTGTGAGGTTCTTCTACAGAGGGACTATAGAGAGCATCCTGACCAGCTCCATCACTATGTGGTTCTTCTACAGAGGGACTATAGAGAGCATCCTGCCCTGCTGACCATCCAAATAAGGTAGATGGTTGACAACACATGAAAACATCTGTGTGATTGTGCATATTTTCAGATGTTTGAGGCTAAATGCTAACAGACATGGGGAAAATAAATTGACCAAAATACACAATTCTCAAAGTGTCCCAGAGTAGCCGCTCCCTAACTGTTTCCGGAGGCATTTTGGCATTTCTCCTTTCTATTTAGAGTCGTGTAAAGCGTTAAATGTCAAAACTAACAAGCCTCAAAGTGGAGTCTTTTTACCGTCTTTGACCTATTCCTTCTGGTTCATGATGATGTTCTGTCTTCATCACTGTTCTGCCCGTGGAAACAACATCTGCAGCAGGAGAAACCTCCACCCTTCTACTTATTAGACAAAACACCTTGTTTAGCCATTCACATCGGACGCACTTCCTGTTGCGGACAAAGTGGTGGAAGTGTTTTGCCCAAAGACGCAGTGGAGTTTTGCACACATGAATAAGAATCAAGTATAAACATAAACGTGCAAACAAAAAAAGCAATTCTCATTATAAGCCACACTTATATTTCCCCAACGCTCCTAATTTCGAAAAACCTCATAATCCGGCCTATTTCCACTCTCCTCTAATTTGGTCCCCGTTGTGACTTTTGTCTTTTCCTCCCCCTCTCTCTCCGAGCGCCTGGGAACGAGTGATAGCTTGTTAAAGGCACTCAATAAAAATACAGTTGTCATTGGAGACAGCTCAGGCGTCGTGGAGCTCGGGCACTTCCAAAAAAAAGGGAAAAAAAGAGTCGAAATCGGGGGAGAAAGAAAAAAGCGGCGGCGCGTATCTCCTCCTCCCACTCCCCGCTCCGTAAACAGGCCTTTTCTTCAGACGTCTCATTCCGGCTAATCCCTCAATGGCGCTCGCGGCTACATCGGGTAAAGCAGGGTTCACAAAGCAAGTTTGAAGAGCGGAGAAATGTAGAATTTGATTTTTATGAAAAGAGATGTTTCCAAATTTAGAACACAGACCGCCCAAACGGGGATATTACCATTAAAAACATGTATTCTTAAATACCAAATACATAAAGCTTTCATTATTCTGCTGTGGCTTTGTTTCACTTCTGCAATGTCCAAAGAGGCTGTGTTCAAGATCTTGTATTTGTATTGATGATGGGAGAGGGTGACCACTGCGCAAAGCCTTCTCCAGCACATCCCAAAGGTTCTCAGTGTTGTCAAAGTGATGTCTCGTACTCCCTGAACCACTCTTTCACTCTTTTCTTGTGAGCCTGATGAATCCTGGCATTGTCATCTTGGAATGCGCCCGTGCCATCAGGGAAGAAGAAACCCACTGATAGAAAATGTCATTCAGGATGTTCAGGTCGTCAGCTGATCTTAGTTATAAAGTGATGTTTAGTCTGGGGCCACCAATTCATTTTCTTGTAGGAGAGGTGTGGTTTACGATCGTCCATAGTTGTTTATTGGGCGCTACGAATGTCTATCATGTGTCTCCAGTAGCCACAGCCAATCGTATCATCGTATCCATGACGTATGACGTACCCGCTGTAAACTTTCGAGCTAAAGTATTTAGAACACGGTCTAAAGCTTGATCGAAAGATGGCGTCGTGTCTGCTGCTGTCATGTTGGATCTGTAAGCAAACCTTTTTTTTCTTTTTTATCCGTAAACAAACTACAAGCTTCCGTATATCGAATAGCTCGTCATCGTCTTGCCGTCTCTCCTCGCTCTGTGATTGGTTCCCAAATCCATGTGAAGATTTTGGCCATGGTCCCCAGGCTGCTGTGAAGTTCAAAATGATTCGAGTGCACACAGCAGCATGGGTACTCCCAGGCTAGTTAAGGTTAAAGTGAACTTTATTAATCCCTGTAGGGAAATTCATTCTCTGCATTTGACCCATCAATGCCGCTGGGGCGACCTCTAGGAGCAGTGAGGATCCATCTCCAGATGTGGAGCCAGGTTAACCTGTTGCCTGC